>NW_026731704.1:90000-657513 GCF_028476545.2 Physella acuta | reverse complement strand
GCTCTAGAGAAAACACAAGCAATTTAAAAAACATGCATAGTATTTCGAAAAACGAAGTATGACGTCGACACATTTAGCACAGAGTAGAAAATAATCTCAAGGCGGAAAGTGCACACAGTAATATAATGACGTCATTGATTATCGCGTAAACATTGAATTAAAAAGGAAATTTTGTCTAATCTAAATGGTTTGCGTGAAGAGTTTCTTGCATACAATTCTTCGGGTAGGGGCGAAGCCCCACCCCCCGGCGTAAGAACGTCTGAGCCCCCCCCCCCCCCCTCCCCACTCAAAAGAAATTTCCTCATCGATACTCTATAATAAAATTTACCGCCTAATTAATGTGTCTAATCTAAAAAGTGGTTTTCTCGCAATTTCTTTAATGCAATTCTTCGCGTAGTGGCTAAGCGCGACACCAGTGTTTCTTTCAGACTTTTTCCTCCCCGGAGAGGGGTGGGGGGTACTTGAAATTTTCGGGGGCGGGGGTAGAATTTTCTGGGAGGGGGCGGACACTGGAAAAAGTATATAATTATATTTCGTTGAATGGGACGGTAGACAGTAGACATGTTTTGGGGGGGGGGGGGGTGGGGGCGGTGTGTGTGGGGGGGGGTGTTGTGTGTGGGGGGGTGGGGGGGGTGTGTGGGTGTGGGGAGGTGGGGGTGGTGTGTGGGGGGTGGGTTGGTTTTAGTTTAGAGAAAAGAGACAGCACTATCAGCCTAGCGCCCATTGTACCCTTCCTCAACGGGCCATTTTTCTCGTTAAACTAATAATTTTAGATTTTAAACTTCTAGATTTTTTCAACACTGTTGTAGAATGACTATTATGTATATATAGTGTTTCTTTAAAATACGTTTTTAATTCGTTCTGTAGCATTGCTTGTACGTCAAACTGCTCGTATATAGAAGCGTTTTCTTCATTGAAGAAATCAATTTAAGATCCAAGTATCCGATGTATATTCAAAATGTCAACCCTAATTGTTTATGTTATATGTTTTAAAATAAGAATCGTGTATCTATAAATGACAAATTAAGTTTAATAACACAATGAAGGATAATGCAAATAAATAAACTGCTTTTATTGCTTGTAGTTACCAAGAAAATCAACTTACTTGAGCTCACATAAGATGCTGGTGGAGGTTTAGGCCCTGTGTAGGGGGGGATGAGATAGGCGGCGGCGCTTCACTTCGTTCACTCACTCACAGTTAATGCTAAAACTGTTCAGTAACTTAACATTACACTTAATCCCTATACTTCCTACAACATAATTAAACATGAATGTTGCCATTTAATGTTTTATTACTTTCGCTACATTTTCCTCACTATTTTCTTGTCGATGGTCGTTTCACTTTTCTCCATACTATCCTCACTATCCCCACTTTTTCATACATGATGTACAAATATACCTGTCTGATAAGGTTCGATTTTTCCTCATTATAAGAAATGATTTGGAAATGAGTTAGGCAAGTGTCATTATACAGCTCCGATACACAATCATTTGCAAGGTTTTTAGAGATGTTTTTTTTTTTTATCTACGCACCGTTAAAACCGCTACTCTGGTTACAAGTATCTCAAATTTAGCTTAATCGATAATCTGTGTATGAAATATCTCGTATATTGAGGCACTCGTATGTCAAAATACCACTGTATTTGTATATAGATATTACAAAATATTTTGTGTTACGAGTGTGCTTATGTTTTAATAATTATTAAATCACTAATAGCACACTATTAAGATGCTAGGAAGAAGGGTGAACAATTGAGTTTCGTTTAAAACAACTGTTCAAATTGTTATCCATGTTTACATACATACCATCATTTATTGATACCGCTTTACAATATCAACAGTGGAGTTGCTCCCTCTCATGTTACCTGTAAGGCGAGAGCCAGTTAGAGGAGCCACTTGAGCCACGGCTTAAATGGCTATTGAAATCATGGGCCCAAACATTTTTTAGATACAGCAAACTCAACAAAGGGCATCTGAAAAAAATAGCTATAAATAAACAACACATACAATATACCATTAACATTAAAACTACAGGTGGAGAACGAAACTCTCGGGTTTTGGTGTGGGGTTGGGTGTGGGGGTGGGTGGGGGCGATTATTTTTCATCAACTTGTATTGCCCATTATGTCTAGTTCCTATTGATTTCGTCAAATAGTTCATGTGAAGTAACTAAAGGTGTGAAACAATCATACATCTTTTTTTTCAAATATTATTATGTCATTGTATAAACAATAAATCATAATATTACGAAGACAATGAGGTTGAAATGTTGGTATATTTTTGTTGGGATTATTGTATTGCAAATTTGGCGTCAGTGATTTGCTTTATTTTGGACACAGAAAAAGTATCTTTTGATAAAACAAGTGATGAGTGTGAACATTTTATATATACATAATGTCTTCTGAAATATGTATTTTTAAATGATATGTCTTTCCATACACGGCCTATTGAACCTTGGTGTATTAAACGATTTCTGGCCTTTAACTAATATGAAAAAAAAATATGTTTTTTTTAAATATATACACAGATAAGAGTAATCTATTAAAATCTTCACTACATTTGCATAAGTTGAATTTAAAAAAATACGTTTAATCCCGCTTATAACAATTAAGATACAAAGCAGAATAATCGATTGCGTTTCGTTCATAACAACAAGCTGATTTCAATATGTGGATACATAACATCATGTATTAATAGTATGAAACAAGAGTTTCACAATACAACGACAACGTAACATAAACCCCGTGACAAAAGAGTGTTTGTGATATATTCTGGTTTTATGTCGGTATTTGAAAAACAAAATACTTGGGCCAAAAGTATCTAATGCTTGAAAGTTTAGATGGCATAATTATAGCGATGATTGTATATGTAAAAAAACAAAAAGCAATACATATATAAACTCATTAGTACTAATTACATTTTAGCTTCTTCTGTGTTACTTTTTAGACTGCTATATTACTAATTAGTGCAATTTTGTTTGCTCTAATTACTCTGCTCTAATTTATGTAGTTATATTAAACAGTAAAACCATGACTGTTTCGTACAGTTAAAAAAGGGTGCCTGTCCCTGTCCTATTTCACATTTCATTTTATTTTTATTCTTTCATTTTTAGCTATATAGCAATTACTTATGATTAACTGTTTTAATTGACTTTTAATTTATAAATTAAGTAATGTAGTGTTGACTGTTTAGGGTTAATCCATTTATAACTTCCACACGACTTTTGTGGACGCGTATGGACAGGGGGTAAGGGGGGGGGGGGGGTTCGAGGTAATGAGGATGCCCACATGCGGAATTAAACAACTTAATACTTAAATTTGATAACTTAAAATATAAATTTAAAAAAATGCATATACAATTTAGATTATATATTAAATCAGCAGTCCTCGTGGTAAATATACCAGAAATATACCTGTTACCATCCGCTAAGTAAACAAGCGAGAGGTGATGGGGCAGTGACCGCGGCAATTTTCTAAAACAATTCAAAGGATTTTAAGTTTTATTTTAAACACTGCAAACACTTGCAACTAAATCATAGTAGGCCTATACAATTATTTTGTGTCAAAGCCTAATATGATGTAGATCTAGCTATTTTTTTTTAAATAAAAAAAAAACTCAAAACAACCACGTTACAATTAGATATTTAAATTAACAGCTCGTGTACAATGTGCGCGACGATCAGCGCGACTACAAAGATCGGGGAAGGTGGTTAGCTATAGAAAAGCATGCAGCGTAGTTGAGTAAAAATAATTAAATGACGTCACGTTGATTAGCCAAATTTACCGTAACCCATTTAGTCTTTGATAGCTAGACAGCCACACATGGCAGTAAAAAATTCGATCGACAGTATCTTCAATTAAAAAACAAGTTGCATGACTGGCTGCAAACTCTGAATCTTTATAACAAAAAGTGGGTAAAAAAAGCTTTTAGGCAGGGTACACAGCGTACATGCCCGACCACTCTTTCAATAAAGAACAAGTTTAGATAGTCTTAGTACATTCACACGGTAAGTTCAATAGAGAACAAGTTTAGATAGTCTTAGTACATTCACACGGTTAGTTAACACGCAGTAAACTTGGAAAAGTTTAACTGCCAATTATTATTTAGGCCTAGTAATAGATGTTACCGAAAATATTAAATTCGTATATTACATTATTAGTTAATGTACAACTTGCATGTAAATGAGTTTGTAATTTTACAGCATGTATTTAGAGTTCTACTAAATTTTGTGTGTACGCGTGTACACTTGTAGTGGGGGGAAGGGGGCTAAAGCCCTAAATTTGTGTGTACGCGTGTGGACGTTGGAGAGAGGGGGGGGGGGCAAAAACCCTAAATTTTTGTGACGTCAGAAATGGATGACCCCTTAAGTGGTCACATGATGTGGTTGATTAATTAAGCTTAACTAGCAAGATATGACGAGCAAAGCATTTTCTTGTTTTTCCTAGATCTTTTTCATTTTTGACCTCACCTTCATTATGTATGCAATACGTTTATTAAATGATATTTCCTATTTTTTTAGAATCGTAATTTTTATTTAGTCGGAACTAATTTCTGTTTGCTGTTGTTGTTACAATTCAGTATGAAGCATTATTATAAGTTCATACAAACATAAGTCGCCGCCCATGACGGGCGGGAATAGTAATACCATTAATTTAAAGTTGCCAATTGTCTTGTAATATATCATTTAATTACACTTTCATGTTTTTCATTTTAATTTGTCAATTATTAAATTTTATCTCCATCAAATATAAGTTTTTGACTAATTTTTTATAATTTGTTTAAGAAGTCATTTTGTCATACCAAACCATGAATATCATATACAGTTTTTATAACAAATTATTTCCTTCATCAAAATAATAAATGGGAAGTAATTAAAACTAAAAAAATAAATGTATTTTTAACAATATATTTGTACTTTATAATAACATGATAATTCTACATTAAAATTTGGGGACTTTAGAGATATACATCGTTTATTTGCTTATGTAAAGAACAAAGTACATCAGAAAATAGTTATAATATAAACATTAAATAAAATGCATCACTACAATTAAAACTAGAGGTGAAGCACACAAACTTGACACAAACTGTTATTCTATTTAAACTTCTGGATTTAAAATACAACTTCACTCAAACTGGAGACAAAACACCCATGAGGGGGGTGTATTTTGACGTCGCTTTATGTTTAGTTAATTGTTATTTAACTTTCTTTCTATCTTGCATTTGTAGTTTTAAAAAAAAAGTTAGACATGGTGTATGCCTTTTATGCAAGCGGTTCTTGTTTTTTTAGTACTTACAGAATCGTTTAAAAAGTTTGAAAATAAAAGGGTGACAAATTTGTAGCAACACAATTTTTATTTTGTTAAATGCTTCTTGTTTTAAAGTGTCTATAACAATCGGCATAATCAACTGGTATCTTCTCTTCATCGATACTTGAGCACGCAGTACACAAACATGCATTTATTATAAAATGTCTCTTTAAAATTTCTCCCAATCCCCAACATTGCTTGACTCTATTATCAGATTAGTATCAGATTAACACTAACTTGGTACGATATCAAAGGGTTAATATCGGTCAACCTAACGGTTAGTGAATTATTGTAAATAGGGGCCATTGCAAGACCATTCATATGTATTCCACGTATACAGAGGCGTAGCGAGGGGAGGGGGGGGGGGCGAGGGGTGCGGATCGCACCGGGTGACACCATTTAGGGGGTAACAACAAGGCAAAAAATAGCAAAATATGTAGAGAAAAACTTCAGGGGGGGGGGGCTAATCGAAAATTTGAGGGGGGTGGTGCAAATAGAAAATTTGAAAGTTTGTCCCCGGGAAGGGTCGCTACGCCTCTGGGGGGGGGGGAACACCATTAAGTGCCGCACCGGGTGACACCCGACCTCGCTACACCACTGCACGAGCTATGCTACAGAAGGAATTAAAATCGTATTTTAATGTGACACTATTAAACATAAAAGGCATTCTACAACAGTGTTAAACAAATCTAGAATTCTAAAATCTAATATTAGTAGTTTATTTTCTACCATTGTGTACTTTATAAAAACTAAGGGAGACAACTTTGTTTTAGTCCTTAAAATTGTTTAAGTTTAGTAAATTTCATTTTTTTGCATAGAAATAAACATGCTAACAATGTTACACTTTGTTTTTCGTAAATCTTTTACAACAGTGCAATATATGTTATTCTCTAGCCTCTACCTTTTTGCCAAAAATGTTTATATGTTTTTGACATTAAATGACATAAAAGCCTTATGAGTCGTTTTATACAAAATGATGATATGCTAAATCTTTTGGTTGACGATACTATAAATTCCATACAGATCGTTGTTAATAAAATATTTTTCTTCTACTTGGCCATAGGTCAGGGGTCGGCAACCTGCGGCTCGCGAGCCGCATGCGGCTCTTTTGATATCAAGATGCGGCTCTCCAGCTCCTTGAACAAATACTAATAATCTTAATAAAAAATAAAATATTTGAAATAAAAAAAAATTGTTAGTGGCTCTTTGAAACCAGTGAAATTTTGAAAAATGTAACTTTTGGCTCTTCCGCTTCAAAAGGTTGCCGACCCCTGCCATAGGTAAACATAATGTCGACATTTGGCTTCACAGTCGAAAATGGGGCACAGTTACCTAAGCCAAGCAGTCAGAAGAAACATTGTAGCATAGGCCTACCATGATGTAGTCCAGTATTTATGGAATTTTATTTCTCCATTTAACTACTATATATACAATTTAATTTCATGTGTTTGAAACTACACAATAAATGATCATTATAATTTAAAATGTTTAAAATAAATGTCTTAAAAAGGAAACGGTGGGACAACTGCTAAAGGTATAGATGTTAAAAAAGGAAGAATGTTTGAATTAATGTGTCTCATTGTAATAAACATCTTTTCGGCTACTCATAAAATGTATTTAAATCATCTAATTACACATGTGCATTTTCCTTTTTTTTTAAATTGTAATTAGACGTTTTGTATGAGATCTTTGTACAAGCAAACCATCTTAAATGAATGTAGGCTACATCTAAGAAAGAAGCATTACTATATAATTGTAAATATAAGTCCTCTCAAGCCCACGATGAAAACTGTAATACTAAAGTGAACATGCAAGGCAAACAGAGGCTGCAAAGTACATGTTTGAGGCTTTCTTTTTTCTTTTTTTCAAAACTCTAGCCGCTTTGAGTTGTTATTGGTAACAAAAAAGTATGTCCGCAGTCTATCGGAGGGAAGTAGTGTATGGTAGCAGTATTATACTATTGTACTATTATTATTTTTTTGAGCATTAATAATGAGCGAATAGAAGTGGTATATTATATTAGCAGTATTATGCTGTGACTGCTCTACTGTAACAATAAATGGGAGTAGTAATATATTATTTGATCAGTAGTAGACTTGAGGCGTAGTAAAAGAAAATGTGTCTAAACATAAATGTGTATAGTAGTTTGTATTGTAATTATACATTTGTTTGAATAAACAAAACAAAAGCAACTGTCAATACATTTAAAATCAATTTAAACAATGTTCTAGATGATATTTTTTTTTAATAATAATCATTGTGTATATTATAATTGCAAAACGGAAACACAATCTATGTTTTCTTCTCTCTGGACTGTAAAATTAAAGTTGATTTCATACATCAAATTATGGTTCAACATGTTATGCTCCTTATGACCAGATGACTTTGACTTCAGCCTGGATTTGTTTCCATAGACTGTATCCATCCAAGTGAAATATACAGGGTAGCAAAGTTTAATGTTGGGGTTTTCTCCCCTAGAAAGGATGCTTCCCACCAGTGGCGGAACTAGAGAAAAAGGACCACCCCGCAAAGAAAAATATTTCTGCACCCCCCCCCCCCCCCCACATTCTTTATATATATATATATATATATATTGGATACTCATTTCCAGCCTAATCAGGTTTTGAAAACAAATGTTTTTTTTTTCTTTTCACAATTTAAACAAATTACAACATGTCTTGTGTGTGAGTGCAGTAGTCTGTTTTTATTATTTTTATTTTATTATGTTTACTGTAATTCTGAAAGCCGGCCAAAGGAGTATATAACGTGAATGCTTTGTATGTGTACTGGTTTCTTGTTTTATATTTTTTGTTTGTTTTTGTATTTATATTATTTGTGTTAAATATATTTCCTTCTTACGCTATGTCATTCTTTAGAATGTATTTTTTAAAAATAATATATAAGATAAGTAATTGTTTTTTTTTTTAATAATTTGTTTAGTACAAATATATTAAAAGGAGCTTACGAGCACCACTATTTAACTATTTATAAAAGTGAAATAAGTCATGGAAGTGTTTTGAAAGTTTGCCAATCTTACAAACTATAGCTCAGGCATATATATTTTTTACGCAACAGCTACTGTATAACATCACTACAGTAGTAGATCTGTTTGGTATTTACAAAAGCTTTTACCATCAAGTCAAAAATGCAAGAAAATTATTTTTTTTAACTAGATCTACAACAAAAAAAATTAATATGGTTGGCAATGGGCCCCTAAATGGCGTGCCCCCCCCCCATTTCGGGGTCTGGCGGCACTGTAGTTCCGCCCCTGCTTCCCACCTTAAGATCTTATTAGACTAGGGGTCGTCCATAAATGACATCCCAGTTGTAGGGGTGAGTGGGGCCTGTAATTTTGTGACGGCGTACGATGAGGGGTGGGGAATCATATGGTGTGACGTCATTTTTTTACATTATAAAAAAGCAATGTAAGAAAACGAGTTTTAGCCGTTATTACGCGTTTTAGAAAACGGTTGTAATAAATTGTAATATGAACTGATCTGAATACTCTATGTTGACAGAGTTCTGACAAAACTTTTGGAAAAATATCGATGGTTTAAGAGGGGGGGGGGAATAGTAGGCTAAGGTGTGACGTCATTTTTAGGGGGATCTGACCTTTTGTGACGACGTGTGACGTAGGGGAGGTAAAAATTGTCAAAAATGCGTGAATCATTTATGGACGACCCCCTAGTGGACCGAACTGTGGACCTTTGAAGTAAGAAATCATGCGAGCTCCTGCCCTACAAGGGCTCAGTAATTATCTTACAATACAAGTCCATAATACTGGCTACTTATTGTGAATTTAAAACGTCAGTTTACGGTGCATCTGTCATATACGATGGGGTAGCAAGATAGAGTTAGAGGTGTTAATTTGTTTGTATATAAATCACGTACGGGATGCACCAAATCATTAAGCTTGTTTAAAAAAAAAAATTGACCTCCCCCCAAAACCTAAACCAAACTTAAATTAAATTAAATAAAGCAACTACTTTACTACAAAATAAATAGACATTTGCAATTACCAACAACAAAAATAAATAATTATTTAACTTGTTAAACCATCAGACATCATCCTTTACAACAACAAAAAAAAGTGATATAGACAATTCAATTGGCATGATCCTAGCTGTTCAAGGCAGAGAACAAACTTGCCAACACTTATCATTAACACATCATTGGGCCAACCAATGTATCTAACCACATTTAAACCCATCTCAATAGGAAAACACAATAGTACAACTCACTCTTACAGCAACAACAGGGGACGTAATCACACCATAACCATATACACCACGCTTCAATCAACATTAGAATAGCAACTGCAGCTAGTACAGCCACTAGCAGTATAGCATAGCAAGTCATATCGAATCATAAGGAAACAAAACAAAAGACGGTTATAGAAACAGACAAAAGCAACAAAAAGGAAGAAAGACAACAGCACAACAACACAACATAAATGAAAAGTAAAATCCCTCTAAATAATAGTAGACACCACTGCAACAACGACACCTTCGACATCAACTAAAACACAACCCCTACATTATCTACATTGTTATAAGAGACCGCGCATTTTTTTTTTATGTTTACGACTTAATAAAACCATAATCAGCTTAAGAAATATGTAAAAAAAAACGCATTTGTTTGTCATTCATTCACATCCATGTATTTGAAAGTTATTATTGCATTTGTTTTACATTGCAATGGGTATTATTATAGCTAGACTTCTTAAGAAATGATCTGGGTTGTAGTATATCCAAACAATACAGTTAAAATTATGTTTACATACCAGACCTTTCTTCTACACGTTACGTTTCATAGCGTAAGAAGTTAACAGTGAGTGAAGCTTAAATAGAAACCAGTAGCTTTATTCAATGCATCTTTTGAAGACATTTTCAAACTTAAATTTTATAACGTTCGTCTTTTTCCAGTGAGCTATGTTTCTTGGTTATGCCTATTACCAGTGACGTAGCAAGGTCGGGTGTCACCCGGTGCGGCACTTAATGGTGTCACCACCCAGAGGGGTAGCGACCCTTCCCGGGGACAAACTGTCAAATTTTCGATTTGCACCCCCCCCTCAAACTAAAAGTAGAAAATAAATTACCGACTACTATTTAAATAAACAGGGAGTGATCTCCTCTAAACTTTTTCGAATATTCTTATACAAAAAACAGGGGATGAGAACTCGGGATATAAACATGATTTTTAATCCATTTTAAATACTTGAACTTTTCAAAACAAAAAAAATTATCGTGGAAAAAGACTTGCACTCCAACTGAACGCAAAATAAAGATATGCATAATAGTGCGCAATATTATTAGTACTTTATAAATTTAAATGCGGTTTTTGAGAAATCGGAAATAGCGTAAATTAGTATATCCGGTCAACGGACATTACTCAAAATTTGACAGAAGGTAGAGAATTAGATCTTTTACTTACGTGTGAAATTTCTTTTATCTATCTGAAATAGTACTCAAGTTATAGGCTTTTGAAACAGTTAAAGTAGAAAAAGTACCATTTCTGGTTATCGGAAATCGATAGGGATCTACGATTTCGATAAAAACTTATATATGAAAGTTCATCAACCTAGCTGTAACGGTACTCAAGTTATCGTGTTTACACACACACACACATACACACACAGACACACACACAGACACACAGACATACGGACAAGATTGCAAAATTAAGTTTTTCCGTATCAGTGAGGTGTAAAACGTCGAGATTTGAAAAAATCTCGTTTTTTTTTTTGCACGATTACAAGACTTTCTCTATACTTCGTATATACGAGAAAGTAAAAAGTATAAAGAAAAGTGTGGGTCGCTATAGTATCTATCGGATACCATTACTAATATTTAGGAAGAGACCCAACAAATGTTGTTGTTTTTTTTTTAATTTCTCATGGGCAGCGCCCCGGGGGGTGCTGCATATAAAACAAAAATAAAACTCGGATTCGGTTCGACACCGTTCATCGGAGTGCAATGAAACTTTGGAGAGTAAATGAGAATAATCCCGAGGAGATTTCAGCGAAAAAAAAAATCGTATGGGTATTGCCCGTAAGGATGCAATTTTCGTCAATACACGGTTTGGCGCCCAGAGTTCCAGAACTTGTATGTTAGTACTTGGCATTTTTTAATCGGGCGTCCTTCATAGTGTGTAAGGTGTACTAATATATTCAGCGGCAAAATTGCAACAGGCGCAGCCGCTAGCGCCTCGTCGATTGCGCGACCCGAAGAGACCCGGGCTCACCTACGAGCACTATGGCACCTACGTTGGTTTAAAAAAAAATATTATACACTAAAGACACAATGGACAACAATAATCATGACTTAATCGAATCAAGTGCGCCCTCGTGTGCGCCGGCTTACCCGTGAGCACCATAGCGGCAACGTTTATTTACGATACAATGAGTTGCTATAGTTGCTTACTAAATCGAATGATGCGCGTCCTCCGGCGTCTCTTCAGAGTGCGGTAGTAAAATCGGGTTCACGAGAGCGCCACTTTCCGTCCCCGACACTTAGGTGATGAGTGATTAACGCACACTAAAGGCACGCCCGAGCTGGTTTGTAGTGTAGGTAAACCCGTGCCCCGATAAAAATAATAAAAATGCGGCTCGTGAGCCGCAGGTTGCCGACCCATGGCCTACATCAGGGGTCGGCAACCTTTTAAAGCGGAAGAGCCAAAAGTTATAATTTTGAACATTTCCCATATTTTAAAGAGCCACTAACACTTTTTTTTCAATATTTTATTATTTGAGTAGGTAAATAAATAAAATGTGTTATTTAAATAAATAATGTTTCAGTTAAATATCAAATAATATTTATTCATATAAAAACATACACATGTTTCGCAAGAATAATAAATTTGGTAATCAAATAATATAACCATAGGACTATCCCAATCCATTTAAGAAGCTGTTATCTTTTTTTTTTCTTTACGGATATCACCGGCTCAGGAGGTGCCTCCCAATTAGTCAGGCAGGCCTCAACACGGCAAACTCCGACTTACTGGCTTGGATATAGATTTGATTACTGTGTATCGGTCGCTTCTGTCCTTTGGTTCAACCAGGCTTATCTTCCACCCCACAGAGCCCAGGGTAAACTCGTACCCCATAGTCCAGTACCCGGCTCAACAGTAGAAGCTAATAACTAAAAAAAACTACGTCACTCGGGTCAAACTAATGATTACTGACTGACAGAAAAAGGCATTCTGAATAAAATAACATTCCATTAACGATATTAGAAAAAGTCGGCACTTGGGCATTGCCCAAGCGGCTGTCAGCTGTCCGTATACTCTCTAGTCCACCTATTCTCACTGTTCTCTTATGAGTGTTAAGTTGTTTTCCTTTACAGTATACTATTTGTTATGGGTTTTGAAAATAAATTAATATAACTATTTATATTTGTGCAACGAGCTGGAGAGCCGCATCTTGACGCCCAAAGAGCCGCATACGGCTTGCGAGCCGCAGGTTGCCGACCCCTGGCCTACATGATTTTATATATTTAAATCAACTATGTTTTGCTTAAATAATTACGAACGAGTCAGGTAATTAACAATTTAACGAAAAAAAATTGGAAGGTTTCAAAAGTCTTTAAAAATATTACATATTAAAGCTATTAGTTTCTATTTAAACTAGAATCGCATTATAAAAGTGTACTATAAACTATATACATTTTTGACAATACGGTTGTAAGGGATACATTACCCTTCTAAAATTGTGCTTGCAATGTTAAGGCCGTGTGTAAATTGTCCGTTTTATTAAATATTTATTACTTGTACTTACTGCATTGTAAATTATTTCCCTTTGTCAAATTGTAACTTAAAATGTGAAGTGACTAAGATATATACAAATAACTATGGATACGCATTATTTTAAACCGTTTTAGGAAACATAATATTTCAATTTTTTTTTTAAACAGATGAATCAATAAAATAAAATTAAAAATAATATAACGTTTGATATAAGAAAGACAATTAGAATGTGTGAGTTTACTACCATTCATTACTTTTTTTATTTTTTTTTTAACAGCAATGTATATTTTTTTCGATACGTGTAGTGCTACTTATTACGTTTATAATTTTTTTTTTTGACAAAAAATATGAGCTATTGATATATGAGAGCGATTTTATAAAGATGAGTAACACGTAGATGTGTATTGAATCAATGACCATAGACCGACACATCTGGTTAATGTTGGTTAGTCTCTTGTAGCATGCACAGTTTCTATCTGTTTATATAATTGTCTTCTTTGTTGTTGCCTTCATGTAATTTAGCCGACAAGTTATCAATATGGTCTATTTCACGCCTTGTTTCATGATTGCTTTAGTCAGTACGTATGTCAAAATGTAATATTTCTTTGGCCAGAATATTATGTAATATATCACGTAATCGACCAATTTTTTTGGTAAACAAAACAAAATAAATGTACGTTATTATTGTTGGTTCATTAAATTTTTTTTTATTATAGCAATATTTATACTATTTCTTATTTCCTAGATATGTGTACTTTGGTAAATATGTTAAACATTAGTGCATGTGTTGTATATCGTTTATTATTCTTTTCTTACTAACATTCTAAAAATATGTGATCTGTTTTCTTTTAGTTTTGTAATATGTTATTTGGTGAATTTTCTAATTTTTTTTCACCAGGTGAGCATGGTGTCTTTAAGTTTCAACGTATTAGTGTTTGATTTCTTTATAAATAAGTACCTACGTGGGTGAATACATATATTTGCTTTTGTTTTGGTATACGGCGTAATTTGCATCAACTGACGTGTATTTGGTGTAGACAGATTTAGTAGAGCCGTGTTTCAATGTAACTCAGGATATGTCGCGGTATAGTCTTCATGTTGAAAGCAATGCCATGTAGAAAACCAGAAAAAAATAACCCAATTTCATCCATTCCCCAACATGGCTTGACTGTGTTATCAGATTATTCCATCAGTGCTACACCCAGCATCTCTATCCATTAGATCAGATTATTCCATCAGTGCTACACCCAGCATCTCTATCCATTAGATCTAGGTTGACACAGAGACCCCTACGGCTGTAGTTTGCAAGGTGTTGCTACACATACGAAACTGGAGGGCGTGTAATTATAACATTTCAATACGAATAACGCACCTTGTAAGATTTTAATTTTGAGAGTAGTAAAAGAAATAATAAAATAATGACAGAGAAAAAGAATCAACAATACACATCATTCCTCTAACCAACAAACAAAAATAACCATATAACATGTAAAACCATCATACTATTACTGCAAATGATGCTACATAGACAATGCGAAAGACATAATATAAGCTATCCAGGCAGAAAACCAGCTTGCCAACATTTATCATTAATAAAAAAATATACATCTTCATGTTATCTAGACAATACTCTGACAATGCGTATCTATGAAAATATATGTATAGAGTTTGACTAAGATTTTAGCAAGGCCGCAGGTTGCCGACCCCTGGCCTACATGATTTTATATATTTAAATCAACTATGTTTTGCTTAAATAATTACGAACGAGTCAGGTAATTAACAATTTAACGAAAAAAAATTGGAAGGTTTCAAAAGTCTTTAAAAATATTACATATTAAAGCTATTAGTTTCTATTTAAACTAGAATCGCATTATAAAAGTGTACTATAAACTATATACATTTTTGACAATACGGTTGTAAGGGATACATTACCCTTCTAAAATTGTGCTTGCAATGTTAAGGCCGTGTGTAAATTGTCCGTTTTATTAAATATTTATTACTTGTACTTACTGCATTGTAAATTATTTCCCTTTGTCAAATTGTAACTTAAAATGTGAAGTGACTAAGATATATACAAATAACTATGGATACGCATTATTTTAAACCGTTTTAGGAAACATAATATTTCAATTTTTTTTTTTAAACAGATTAATCAATAAAATAAAATTAAAAATAATATAACGTTTGATATAAGAAAGACAATTAGAATGTGTGAGTTTACTACCATTCATTACTTTTTTTATTTTTTTTTTAACAGCAATGTATATTTTTTTCGATACGTGTAGTGCTACTTATTACGTTTATAATTTTTTTTTTGACAAAAAATATGAGCTATTGATATATGAGAGCGATTTTATAAAGATGAGTAACACGTAGATGTGTATTGAATCAATGACCATAGACCGACACATCTGGTTAATGTTGGTTAGTCTCTTGTAGCATGCACAGTTTCTATCTGTTTATATAATTGTCTTCTTTGTTGTTGCCTTCATGTAATTTAGCCGACAAGTTATCAATATGGTCTATTTCACGCCTTGTTTCATGATTGCTTTAGTCAGTACGTATGTCAAAATGTAATATTTCTTTGGCCAGAATATTATGTAATATATCACGTAATCGACCAATTTTTTTGGTAAACAAAACAAAATAAATGTACGTTATTATTGTTGGTTCATTAAATTTTTTTTTATTATAGCAATATTTATACTATTTCTTATTTCCTAGATATGTGTACTTTGGTAAATATGTTAAACATTAGTGCATGTGTTGTATATCGTTTATTATTCTTTTCTTACTAACATTCTAAAAATATGTGATCTGTTTTCTTTTAGTTTTGTAATATGTTATTTGGTGAATTTTCTAATTTTTTTTCACCAGGTGAGCATGGTGTCTTTAAGTTTCAACGTATTAGTGTTTGATTTCTTTATAAATAAGTACCTACGTGGGTGAATACATATATTTGCTTTTGTTTTGGTATACGGCGTAATTTGCATCAACTGACGTGTATTTGGTGTAGACAGATTTAGTAGAGCCGTGTTTCAATGTAACTCAGGATATGTCGCGGTATAGTCTTCATGTTGAAAGCAATGCCATGTAGAAAACCAGAAAAAAATAACCCAATTTCATCCATTCCCCAACATGGCTTGACTGTGTTATCAGATTATTCCATCAGTGCTACACCCAGCATCTCTATCCATTAGATCAGATTATTCCATCAGTGCTACACCCAGCATCTCTATCCATTAGATCTAGGTTGACACAGAGACCCCTACGGCTGTAGTTTGCAAGGTGTTGCTACACATACGAAACTGGAGGGCGTGTAATTATAACATTTCAATACGAATAACGCACCTTGTAAGATTTTAATTTTGAGAGTAGTAAAAGAAATAATAAAATAATGACAGAGAAAAAGAATCAACAATACACATCATTCCTCTAACCAACAAACAAAAATAACCATATAACATGTAAAACCATCATACTATTACTGCAAATGATGCTACATAGACAATGCGAAAGACATAATATAAGCTATCCAGGCAGAAAACCAGCTTGCCAACATTTATCATTAATAAAAAAATATACATCTTCATGTTATCTAGACAATACTCTGACAATGCGTATCTATGAAAATATATGTATAGAGTTTGACTAAGATTTTAGCAACACAAAATAAACCATCAAATAGCTAATGTTTATGATTGAAGCACTTCTTATAGATGCATACACATGTGTACACTATTGGATACTTAATAATATTAGTCTTTTAGAATGTATTGGATATCAAAGAAACAAAGCATGTGTGCATAGCTCGTAAGTTATAAAATTCAACAAATTCGGTTGGTGAAAGGCTGCATACTATACACAGTTCTATTTTGAGTTACTCAGCAGTTTGGGTTACCAATAGCATATCTCTTTCTATAAAAAATATCAACTGCCTTTGTTGTATGTCCTGCCAAGTCAAACTTTATCAGTTATGTCCGTTAGGTGTATTTTACTGACATAGTTGACACGTACGTGAGGCCTGATAGGGTCTGACAACACTTAAGAAGAAATAAAAGACTTTTTTTTTTTAAATGTTGTTAAGCCAAATTAAATCTTCATTATTTTTTATTTCAGAAGAAATTAAAGACGTAATACAACATATTTACGAGGAAAAAACAAAATAAATAAAATGATACACAAAGGAATAATTTTAGAAATATTTTAATTTAATAAACCGGGAGTGATCTCCCCTAAACTTTCTCGAATATTTTTATATAAAATAACAGGGGATGGGAACTCGGGCTATAGACATGATTTTTAATCCATTTTAAATACTTAAAGTTTTAAAAATAGAATAAAATCTCGTAGACAAATTAATTGCACACCAAGTGAACGCGAAATAAAAAAGCGCATAATAGTGCGCAATATTATTAGTAATTTTAAAATTTACGTTAGTTTTTTGAGAAATCGGAAGTACCGTAAATTACTACTTCCGGTCAACGGAAATTACTCAAAATTAAACAGAAGGTAGAGAATTAGATCTTTTACTTACATGTGAAATTTCATGTATCTATCTGAAACAGTACTCAAGTTATAGGCTTTTGAAAAATTCAAAGTAGAAAAAGTACCACTTCCGGTTGTCGGAAATCGCTCAAAAGTTGATACGGATCTACGATTTTGATATAATACTTATATATGAAATTTCATCAACCTAGCTGTAACGGTACTCAAGTTATCGTGTTTACACACGGACACACAGACACACAGACACACACACACAGACATACGGACAAGATTGCAAAATTATGTTTTTCCGTATCAGTGAGGTGTAAAACGTCGAGATTTGTAAAAATCTCGATTTTTTTTTTTGCACGATTACAATACTTTCTCTATACTACGTATATACGAGAAAGTAAAAAAGTGAGTTTTAGTTACTTCCCATATATCTTTCAAATAAAGCTGATTAAAATAACTTTTTTTCTTTTTTCCAAAATTGCTGAAGTTTAACAAAATTCAATGAATAAATTGTTATACACAAAGTTGATGTTTATTTTTCTATTGCAGCGAATTTTTTTGTAAGCCGATTCTTGTTAATAGTAGCCTCCACTCAGTGGCGTAGCGAGGTTGGGTGTCACCCGGTGCGGCACTTAATGGTGTCACCCCCCCAGAGGCATAGAGACCCTTCCCAGGGACAAACTTTCAAATTTTCGATTTGCACCCCCCCTCAAACTTTCGATTTGCACCCCCCCTCAAGTTTTCGATTTGCACCCCCCCCCCCCTCAAACTTTCGATTTGCACCCCCCCCCCTCAAGTTTTCGATTTGCACCCCCCCCCTCAAACTTTCGATTTGCACCCCCCCCTCGAGTTTTTCTCTATATATTTTGCTATTTTTTGCCTTGGTGTCACCCCCCTAAATGGTGTCACCCGGTGCGGTCCGCACCCCCCGCCCCCCCCCCCCCCTCGCTACGCCCCTGCCTCCACTTTCTATATATTATAGTGTTTAATTTTAATAAAACTTCTTGTATAAAGGTAAAACGAATCTTTTTAATAGAAACATTTTCAAAGAGTTGTCAACAGTTCATTTAATTAAATACTCCCGTTTACGTTTACGGGAGTCTGGTTTATTATTATACGTATAAAGAAAGAAATATTGCAAATATGTATTGATCCTGACGATCCGATGATTAAAAGTGTAATAATACATCAAACTGAGGCTACAAACACGTCCCCATTACCTGTTGTCGATAGAATCAGACCACCTGCCCCCCCCCCCCCCTCCCCCCTATACCTTCAGAAACTAAAACATAATATTTTCAACACTCAGACATTTGTGATAAGTTTGTAACTGTTCGATAAAGAGGGACTTGTTCTAATATGAAAACTCTCATAGGTTGTATCTTACGATTGTTATTGATATAACACCAAACTAAGTCTGCTGTTATTACATTATTAATCACTGCATTAGCAATCATATCATGCAACTAAATAATATTTTTGTTAGAAAAAAAAATCAATACAATATTAAATCTGGCATAATTACACATTTTTCTCTGACGCCTACACATTTTGCTGATGGTTCTGTTCAGCCAAATGAAATGTGAAAGCGCTGCTGATATAGAAAGTCTAGGGACATTATCTATCAACATTTAGTCTACTTAGCTTATCGTTTTTTTTTAGTAATGCATTTTTTGAAAATTTTGTCTGTGAAGTATAAACATTTAATAGAGTGTATTTAAGTGGCTATCAGTGTAAGAGCCGAGGCTTTTTGCTTATAGACATACACTTGGAAATGAATAATATTTCCTATACTCGGGAAACGCCCGGTATATGCTGCTAAATAAACATACAAGTCCCGGTTCTTTACATATATGTTTACTTAAAGGTCAGTGCAGTGTCGTGACTGTCTGTTAATGATAAAACTTTATCAGAGTGACAGCAAGTGGCTATTACTGTAATATTACTGTAATAGCCGAGGCAGGTGCGAATATGTGTAGCTTTGCAAGAGCACCTTGCTGTTGATTAATTCTACTTAACTGCCCTCGTATTTTTCCTATAGTTTCCATCCGCTAACTAGACGCCATCAAGAACACAAATTACTCCTAAGCTCACACATCTTGGTTTAAGTGACTGAATTGAAGTGGTTACATTGATAATGTAGAAATGCTTTAATGCATGTGGCATTATATTTTCATTTCTTCTGTAGTGCGGGTTACCGAAGACAATTGTTCTTGTAAGAAAATATCTAAAGTGTGTGACGCTTGTCGGAAATCAGTATTCCCGTCCGCATCAGATGTTTACAATTGGAATGTTAGTAATAGAAGTAGTCATCATATATAGCGCATACATCCCTAACCCCTCCACACCCAAGTTTAACGCTTTTTAAAAAACCGAAAGAGAAGCTAGCGGTAGAGAGCTAGATTGTCAACCCGTAGGTCTCGAGTTCAAATCGGTGTTCAAGTCAGTAGACCGTCCCTGAGTCCACCCAACTCTGATGGGTACCTAACTTACGTTAGGGAAAGTAAAGGCAGCTGGGCATATTGCTGACCTCACTATGATGTGTGTATCTAGATTTCTGTAATTGTTAGGTAGAATTACCATGTTATTATTATGTAAACATACATTGTTCAAAAATAAAATTTTTTACATTCTTTTAGTTTAAATTACTTCCCATTAGTTTTTTAAAATAGAGAAAAGGGATAGAACCTAAACATTTGATTTAAAATTATGTGGAAATTATTTGTTATAAAATTAAATATTACATTTAATGTTTGATATAACAGTAAAAGTTAGTTTAAAATTAAATATCTAAAAAGTCTGCGAAAAGTATATATTTCATGAAGACTAGATTTAACAAGTATCACAACTTGACTAAGAAAACTGCTAGCGTAATTAAATGATATATTACAAGACACTTGAACACTTCCGAATTACAGTGTTCTCTCTATCATTTTTTGCCTGCTTGAATATGATTATTTGTGTATTCACTAAACAAGTTGTACATACTGAATTGTAACAACAATAGCATTCAGTGGATAAGTGAAAAACAAACACGTTCCGAAAAAATTACATGTCTCAGCCTAAGAAATGTATTTGTTTACTACGGTAGTCACTAACGGCCTAGCATAATTAAATACTACACAGGGTGTGCCTTGGGCTACTTTTTACAACGATCAACTTTGTAGCGATGACCGCCGACATAAACTCAACCATTATCGTTTATTTAGAAAGGAGTGAGTTAGTATTAGCAGGTATTGTTCATTTAGAATAGAGTGTCTTCATATAATAAATATATATCTTGATAATACTCTAGCAATGCTTATCTATAAAGTTATGTTTAGTGTTTGACTAAGATTTTAGCGACTCAAAATAAACAATCCCATAGCTAATACTTATTTATGATTGATACACATTTCATAGATGCGTACAGTATTGAATACTTAATAATATTAATCTCATTTAGGAAATATTTTTAGTAAGTTTAATTTGATATCTAAGTAACAATTTGTGCACTAATCTGCAGTTATACAATCCGTTAAATGTAGTTGGTGAATGGTGAAAGGTTACATACTACACACAGTTCTATATTTAGTTGGTCAGCAGTTTGTGTTTCCTTCATAAAATGTACAACTTCCTTTAGCGTATGATCTGCCAAGCATAACCTTATCAGGACTGTCAGTTATGTGTATGTCACCGACATAGTTGACACATTCGTGAGGCCTGACGGGGTCTAACAACACACATAAGAAGAAAATAAAAACATAATTAAAAAACAATTAGCAGGAAAACAATGAAATACTTACAAAACCATTATAAAAATGAATTTTCCGAACGATATATTCATTCACAGTGTATAAAGTATTTGAGCTGACGTTCTCCTTCTGACTAATAATAATTATTTTAATTAAAAAAAATACATATAAAAAAGAATTATTCTGCACAGCAGTTGTGTTCCTCACGAGCCGATGCAGAAAAGTGTAATACTTAATTGAACAAACTGACGCTGTAAACTACATGTCTGAGGCTAAAAACATGTCCCCATTACCTGTTCGATAAAGAGTGACTGGTTCTTGTATGGAAGCTCTTGTATAAACATTAAAGTTTGTATCTTACAATTGTTATTAATATAACACTAAACTAAGGTAACAGTAGATACTTTATTAAACACATAAATAGCGGCGGTTACCTTAAAGTTATACAAAAAAATTCAAGTGGCTATTACTATAATAGCCGATGCTGGGTGCTAGCTGTTTATTAAATACACAAGTCACATTGAAGACAGTATATTCAAGTGGCTATTACTTTAATAGCCGAGACAGGCACCAATAGATGCATTAGTGTACACGACATGAAGTGACCATTCGCTTAGGTTTTCTATTACAATAAACGTTTATTTTGTTAAAACTTCACGCACCTCTCTAAGCAAACTTAATTTCGTTTTCTTCATTTCGGAGGACATAGTTGACATGGTTACAGGTTTAAAACACTGGACAACGACACCATGTAATTAACTACCATATTAAACACAGTGTCAGATTGTATTGCCTCACTGTTAGCTTTAGTATTTCAGTGTTTGTCATTGGCTTGTGAGCACGGATAGAGATTCATAAAAGTAAAAATTATTTCTGACATTTAATTGGTCTTGTAAGTATGTCATCATTCTATTTCGTTAAATGGGACGGTAGATGTGCTTTGAGGTGTGTGTGGGGGGGGGGGGGGGGTGGAGGGGGCAAGTAGAGCCGCCTAAAATCATCTCTAAATGCGACTTTTGTCATGATTGAGATTAGTTGCAAGTTTTAGGAGTATGGCTACAACTATATTTAGTATCAATGTGCAGTAACTACGTGGAGATCAAGCTTAAATCCGATTAAAGTACCGATTCTGGATAACATTCCGTTTTCAATGTCGGTTAATTTAAATAAAGGTGGTGAGCTTGGTAATTGTTTTAGTTTAAAGAAAATACACAGCACTATCAACCTAGCGCCCGTTGTATCCTTCCTCAGCGGACCATTTTTCTCGTTAAAAAAATAAGCAACACAAAAACCTTTTGAATATCTATATGCAAATACACTGGTAGTTTGACCTACGAGTGCCCCGACATACGAGACCTTTCATTTACAGGCTATCGATTGAGCAACATTTGAGGTACGAGTAACAGGAGTTGAGGTTTTAACGGTTTGTAGAAAAGAAACATCTCTAGAGAGTTTGCAAACGAATGTGTATCGGATCTATTTAATGGGACTCGCCTAACTCAGTTATAAATCATATACATATGTTACGTACTAGTCATTCTACAATAGTGTTGAATAAATGCTAACAATCTAGAACTCTAATATTAATAGTTTCATTTCTTCGAGTGTGTAGTTTGTTTTTTTAAACAAACAAGGGAAACAACTAATTGTTATCATTAAATATGATTCTGTTTTGGAAAACTTAAATTTACATCGCCATAAACATGTTAACAACTTTATGTTTAGTTTTAGTATATAAGTTACAGCATGACAATGCTATGACTTATGTGTATTCTATACACTTTAAAATTATATTTTATATTGTTTTGGTTAGAAACCGTACGACATGTAATTTACAAATTTAAAGACTAGCGCAATCTTTAGATTAGCCACGGTTTGTGCTCTTTTGATTTATCGAAACAGTTCTATACTTTTCCACCATTTAAGAACCAACATCACTAGTAAAAATATTTTTAAAAATCAGCGGTTACTTTAAATATAAGCAAATACTTTCTCTAAATATATAAACGCACTACTATTTATATCACTATAAAATAAAAGCGTGGGCCGCTTATTTAAATACTTATTATTTTAGCGACCCACGCTTTTTTTACAGTGATAAAAATAGTAGCGCATTAATATATTTAAAGAAAGTATTTTTTTTATATTTAAAGTAACCGCAGATTGATTATATTAAAAAAAAAATTATATTCTATACAATTTTTATTATTTTCTTCTTTTTAGTGCATTTATAAAAGCTTGTAATTATAAACGTTTTTATATATTTATTATTGGTATACCTTTTAGAATTAATGAGTTATACGCATGTTAAGACAATATAGTGTAGCAACAAATATATGATACGCAATTTGAAAAACAGTGTTCTTTAATAATTTGATTAGTTTTACTATACGTGTCACATTTACTGATGTTTTAGTTGCAATCAAAAAATTGCCACAATTAACTGAACACATATCATAGAACACACATCTTTTACACTTCTTTAAACATTAATACTGTTCACGTCGTGCTCAAGTTTATAGCTAAAGTTTCAGTAAAGTATTATACGATTTTAAAAAAAAAAAAATTAAAGCTTGCAAAATACAGAAACTCTTTAACCCACTATGCAGCCAAAACACAGCAGAAACCTAAATACACATCTATTTAGAATGACCCACTATACAAGATATGAAAAAGACGCTAGAAGAAACATAACAACAAGAAACGACACCTTCAATGTCGACATAGCTCTAAACAAAATCCCTAAACAAACATACTTGACGGTATAGTGCAAAAAGACAGGACGATAGCTATCCATAGACAGACGATTTGGAACAGTAGAATAAGAGCAACACATGGTGAGGTACAGTTCACTGGACAGATACTAGACATTAAACACATTCACCATAATAAGCAACACCACAACGTAAAGAACATGTGGCACTGCTTTGGTTGCCTGGCCCGCCCCATCCTAACCAACACATCCCCTTTCATCAAACCTTCCCCCCCCCCCAACTCCAGGATCCCAATATCATATTGTCCCTATAACTGCACATCATAATTACCCATTACCCCACCCCAGTGTTGAAATACTAGATTATATACTGAACTGATGATGATGTATTACGAAAATAAATAAAGATAAATCTTAATCATAAGATTGATAAGTGTACTACGAACACCCTGTATTAATAACGTATCCTTAAATTCCTGTTTATACAATTATACGTATTCTCATGTCATACACTAGCCCACCTTATATGAAACCTTGCAGCATTGCCCCCATTCCAGTACCTAGACATACCAAAGTCAAACTACACGATCATCAAGACACGCACCATTGCACAGACCGGTCCACAGTGACCTTCCCCTTCCAGCAGTAGAAAAAAAAAAAAAAAAAAAACACCTTTCTTCAAACCGAGTAATTCACATTCTATTTAAAATTGTTTTGTTTTTTCAGTCGTTTTTTCGCCAACTGCATTCTTGTCCCAATACAATTTTTTTCAACCGTGTACCACTCTTTAAAGTAATAAAAAGTACTAAATAATACTAAGAAAAAAATGTACTTATCCATGGGTAGCCACAATATCAACTTATGTCATAAGTTGATATTGTGGCTACCCATGGATAAGTATGATATAAGAGCTGAAAATGTGGCTTGGGTAAACAAAGAAGTCAAAATAAACAGAGTAGCGTACCCTAGTTACATCTGGTTATTATGGCTAATTACTTTCTCCATTTAATTTCTTTTTATACAATTTATGTTCATGTTTTTGAAACTGTATTAAACTACACAATATACTATATTTTATTTTAAATGCATACATGTATTAAAACTTAGGTATGACTGCTATAGATGTGTTTGCAAGGGAAGAATGTTTGATTTGATGTGTCTGCTGCTTATACATTTTTTTTATCCCACATGTAATGCACGTCTACTTTTAAGACATACCCCCTTAATCAATCACGCCGATAAAAAAATTACGTAAATTATCATTTAGTTAAACATTTGCATTTTCAGGTTAAAAAAAAATGGTAATTAGGCGTTTTCTATTATATATAGCAGGGGTCTCCAAACTTTTCAGCCCTAGGGGCCGCATTAACTATCAAAAATCGATTCTGGGGCCAGAGTTTTTACCAGAAAATTTTAGGTTCAGAAAATTTAAATGACGTGTTATGTTTGCAGCAGAGGCCAATTACTTTACTTTTCATCAGACATTAATGACAGCGACATGCTTTTTTTTCCAGGAACTCATTGAATATATCATCTCCGGTAACAGTGTCATACATGCTATGTAAGGAAGCCAGCTATTGTGTTATGTTCATGTCTTTATTCACACCTCTAATAAACACAAGAAGCCACTCAATTGACAAAAAACATGCTTGCATTTTTCGCTATTTGGGTCACAATGATTTAACCAATGTCTGCAATACGGTTGGCAACGGTAGTTGCACCCAAAGCTACAATTTCCAAATTGTTTTGAATTTTCTGGATAAAGTTCCTCAGCCACCTCCAACAAACATTTTTTTTCCGTGGACAAAAAAATCTCTGCGGGCCGTAGTTTGGTGACCCCTGATATATAGGAATAACTAAATCGTCTTAAATGAATGAAAGTAGGCTAGATGTCAAAAAGAAGTAGTGATATTGTAAGTCTGTATTATTCCTCACAAGCTGATGATAAAAAACTGTAATACTGAAGCGAACATGTGAAGCCAACATATATATATATATATATATATATATATATATATATATATATATATATATATATATATATATATATATATATATATATATATATATATATATATATATATATATATATATATATATATATATATATATATATATATATATATATATATATATATATATATATATATATATATATATATACATATATATAAGACAGCTTTTATTTTGCTTGGTGAATATTATCTTTCAACATAGTTAACATAAAAACTAATAGTGTTGTTATATACACATTTAAAGACGGACAATCAATCATGTTTTATATTACTGCTTATATCAAGGCTAACAAAGTTTTTCTTATTACAATTATTTGAATCCACCAATCCCCGCTTTCGATCGAATTTGATTCTTCTCTCTTACCTATTCATCATTGTATTTAGGCCTATATGTTTACTTTTATAACTCCCTTCACATTCTGACATAAACAAAAATGTCTAAACGTAAAACATCGATACAAGTGGAAAAAAACACTCAGTGAATCTCACGGACCTCTTCACGATTGTCTCCCCTCCCCTAACTTACATCCAGCAAAAAGTAACACACATCTTACAAAAAAATAACACCAAACCACTCAGGACACGCATCACTGCCCCTGTAGTCTTATCTCAACCCTCCCCTATCATATGATCGCCCGTCCCCATGACCACCACCACCACCCCGCATATCGCACCGTACCCGTACATTTCCTTACGTCCTTATTTTTCTTAATATATTACATTCCATTATTATTATTTATCCCTCACTGATTTCCTCTCTATTCGTGATAACATAAATGCATGAATACTAATAAGTCTTTTGATTTCGCGTACATCCATATTTTAAATTTAATTTTGATTTCACTCACATGTTAGATTACACATACACTTGTTGATGTTATTTGCTTTATTGATTTAAAAAAATTAAAACAAGAATTATTTGAATTTTCATTTAATTACTTATTAACTGCAATCCATCTGCTCTAAGAAGATGCTGTCCCCGAGGTTACTGCATGTGATAAATTCAAAATAAATGTTTCAGGTTTTAGCTTTTCGGATGATGATTCCTAAGTTAATGTGACTTAAACATAAACAATATCAGAACCAGTCATCTACTAACTTCATCTACTTAAATAGACTGAATGATCAGGCCGTTGTTTTTGTTTATATAACAAAGTGGATTAGATTTCAGGAGCTGAGCTGATCTAAAGTATATTGTTAAAAAATACATGCATATAACTTCGTGTTAGTTTCAGTTACTTCCCATGTAAACTTATAAAAAGGCTAAGGGAAAAAAATCATGTATATTCGCTTACTTAATGTGTGGAAATAATTTGTCACATAACAGTGTGTGACATTCAATGTAAATTGTGAAATTGCAAGTGAAATTTAAATAAGATATATGAAAATGTGTAAACACTATATGTTTCTTGGAGATGAAATTTATCAACAGACACAAATTGAATGATGAAACTGAAGGTATAATTAAATAAAGGATTACAAGAGATAGGAATACTTATATTTAAGTGTGTTTAGTAGCTCTTCCATTTGGTTAGCCAAAATACATTTACTTTTGTATTCACTTAAAAAAAATCTTAACTGTGATACAACAGCAATTATTAATTGGTAATTAAAATATATAATGTATTGTTCTAAATAAACCACATCATGAGACTAATTAAACATCATATTATTTAATTATTAAATTGAAACAGTCAACCATGACCCATCATACATTAGCTTATAACGCAACAATGAAAACAAAAACAAAATTTACAAATACAACGGCATAATTAAAATTAAAAATGTGAGATATGATAGGAACAAAATTGTTGTATCATACCAAACAATCAAGGTTTCAATATGTAATAAAAAATATAAAACAAGAACCAAGAACAGAGTAATAAAAAAAAAAGAAAATAATTCGAAACGTTGCTAATTACAATAATTATTTTAATTATTCAGATACAGGAGTCGATATAAATTTGACATCCACACTTTCAAACTCTTTTACACTACATACTCTTTGCACAGGTTTATATTTTTTAAATGATAGACAGAAAACCATGATATATCACAAACATTATTGTCTAACTGTTAACCTTGTTTCCTCTATCAAAGTCCGACTAAAAACTTCAAAATATTGTTGTTTGTTTCGTTATTTTTATAAGACACGTTTTTTTTTAAGAAAAAAAAAACAACATTAAAACGATCTGTTACAGCAGCGATTGTTCTACAGCAGTGGTCTCCAAACAAAGTCCTCTCATCCGGCCCGCGGATATTTTTTTGTCCACGGAAAAAAAAAATTAATATACTTAATTTTATTATTAAAAAAAAAACTCTAAAGCAATAATAATCAAAGGCATTAGAAGTTTTGATTTCAAATTTTTATTATTCTAATGAGAGAGCTAATATGTAGAGCTGCTTTAGTATAGAATTTTAATATAAGTAATGGTCCAAACATATGCAGGATCTTCAGATTTAACCCCAGCTACCGACACATTTTCAAAACTAACAGCCACGCCCACATTACAAGTTTTCGTCACATCTAAAGTCTCAGCTGCCATATAATAAGACAACTTATCAGCAACCAACGCGGCCATATAATAAGACTGTAGTGATTATAGGCAAGCTATCGAAAATACACCCATGTTATATAATATACCATTAAAGTTTTGGCAACATTTTTCTGCATTATATGTAATATAATTAACTAATTA
The DNA here is from genome assembly GCF_028476545.2 of Physella acuta. Classification (NCBI taxonomy): domain Eukaryota; kingdom Metazoa; phylum Mollusca; class Gastropoda; family Physidae; genus Physella; species Physella acuta. The sequence continues at coordinate 628,798 of NW_026731704.1, read as the reverse complement.
AAACAAACCAATCATGTCAAACCGATAAGGTCGAATTTAAAGATGCCTAAAGAAAAATGTGTTCAAATAATCACATCCGTTACATATTTAACAGTGTTGTTATGTTGTTGTAATCAGTATATTAAATTGTTGGGAAAAAGTTGATATTTAGTGTGTATTGATAATAAGAATTTTGTTACTTACCATTTGATGCCATCATAGTAATGTTGTTCTTAAAATTGTTTTAATATAGTAACTTGAAAATTAACACTTGCATAAACAAGTGTTAATTGTATATAATTTAGCAAATAAAATAAAACACTGTTAATTATACTACACTCAAAGTTATCTCTACTTTTTTTTTTTTCTTTACTATTGTAACCTGATTCAAGCTTAACTGTAAACATGTAGGCTATCTCTACGGTAGCAAGTATTTGTAGATATTTCATTACGGCAAAAAATAAAATAAAACAACAGTTATGTCACTTTTAGTTACTATCTGTAGCTGGAGATCGAAACAAAAAACGATCACACCATTTCGTTGATCTAAAAACTTTCGTGGTCTTTCACTCAATGTTGCCTATAATGTTGTTTTATCTTTAAACAAAAAAAAAACACAATACTGATATGTTACCATGGTTACTTATTTTTACATTAAGGATTACATTTTCGAAATGATTGTGTACCTGGAACTGTATATATAATCATACAACGCCCGTAAATGTCAGTAAATCAATAATCTTCAAGTTGGTACTCCCCCGCCCCCCCCCCCACCCAAAACGAAATAGTATGAATATAGAAAACTTGTACTAGTGTGCCTAACCAAAATATAATGTGCCCCTCCACCTCCCCCCTGCCTCATCCGAAAAAATAATTGTCTGGAAGAAAAACTGTGCCTTACCTAATTAAGTGTAATGTTAGATTCCTGCAAAAGTAAAATACCAATATGGTGTCTTTGCAGTATGATGGTTATTACTGTGTTATGTATCTAATATACAACAAATAAATAATGTATAAATCTAGAGTCACTTGATTTTGAAGTTGAATTATACACATTTATAGTAATTGCCTAAATATAAAAAATAAAAATTAAAAAATACTAAAAAAAAATAAAACAAACTACAATACTGATCTATTACCATGGATATTTTACACCAGTAAATACACTCTCTAGAATACGTATGTATGGTCTTACAGTAGCCCCCATGTACAATAATTCACTAACCATCAAGTTGACTAATGTTAACCCTTTCGGGGGGGGGGGGGGGGGGGCGGTAGACTTTGGGGGGGGGGGGGGGGGTGGGCGGACACTGTTAAAAGTATGTATTTTCTATATAAATTTCATTTCGTTCGGGGGGGGGGGGCGGTAGACTTTCTTCGGGGGGGGGGGGGGGGGGATTACATTTTCGAAATGATTGTGTACCTGGAACTGTATATATCATCATACAACGCCCGTAAATGACAGTAAATCACTAATCGTCAAGTTGGTACCCCGCCCCCGCCGAAGAGATGCCTGGAAGAAACTCTGCCCCATAGACCCCTCGGTATATATTTAAAGTATGAGGAGGGGTGCAAATCGAAAGTTTGAGGATAAGGGGGTGCACATCGAAAGTTTGTCCCCGGGTAAAAATTGGAACCCCCCCCCCCCCTTGAGACGATTATGGCTACGCCACTGAATCCTTTGATATCGCACCAAGTAAGTCAGTATTAATCTGATAATAATCGGATAACAGAGTGAAGAAATGTTGGAAATTGGGAAATGTTGGAAATTGGGAAATGTTGGAAATTGTTGGAAATACATCTACACCAAACACACATCAGATGGAAATTACAACTTACACTTCAGAGAACATTATCCAATATTAACATGATTTTAAAACATTTTAAACGTAGTGTGTGGAATAAAAAAAATCAATACACTACAGTGCATGTTTATAAAGAGTTTGTTTGTAGTTGACATTTTTCATTTAAACAAAGCACACTTAGATAAATATGAGGGAGGGGGTAATCTTCTAAAGAGAAAGTCATTTGCATTCAACAGAGCAGAAAAAAATAACTCTTTGACATTCAGTGAGAAGTTGGTTACTAACCCAGTAGCACAAAGTGCTGATGACAATTCAGGTTACTTAACATTAACATTTAATGTTTTTGTTAAATGTTTTGGAAAAGTCAGCACGTGGTTAAATATACAGAAAATTTCTAAAGAAATAGGTTGGCGCGTTGCAAGATTGACTGTATGGAGGGTTAATCTAAGACATCGAGATATTGAGGTTAGTGTGCATATACGTGATGGTTATGTTACAGAGGTATTCCCATGTCCAGATACTTCCTTTTCTAAATGAGATTATATTGTGGCTTCAGGACTAAGAACACAAGTAGCATGTATAATTTATCATCTGGTTTATATAGAGTTTGGTGATATATTACTAGATCATATGTGTGGAAAAGTAACCATTTTGTTAGACTCTGGCTTAGAGTTCATTCCATGAAGCAAGCTACATGGGTGGTGATACTGATCTATCTCAACGTCAAGTGGCTACTCCATATTGATGGCTGAAAGTCTAACAATGTCCTTCACAGATAATTGCATGCATAGTGCCATGTGTAGTGCACCTTTTTATCTAAAGTATGTGTTCGCAATTAACACATACTTTTTCTGTATGCAGTTTCTAGGAGATATTTTCATGTTATTAATATAAGGAGGACAGTGTGTGCTTTTGTTAAGTCGAGAAAACAATGTATAATTTGTAGTTAGCCTAAAATTGCAGAGCGAAAATAAGACAGAAAATGGAAGAAAGAACAGGCGGAAATAAACTCCAGAGATTGCCGTATAAAAAATGATTCAGCAACCCCCAGTGAACGACTTTGATCGATTTAATTTTTCACCGCTTTCTTTTGTTTGTTTTTTTTTTTTTTTTTTTTTTTTATATTTAATTGTATTTGGTATGCTACTTGTTACACATTTTGAGTTATGTTAACCCAGATGTGTGTTAAGAAAAAAAGTATGTTGCCAAAAGAAAAATGAACATAAAAAGATTAATTGTTTGGAATATTAAAAGTGAAGAAAGATTAATCTAAAATATTTATAATCAAACAAAACTTCAATATTAAGATGAATTAGTTGATCAACGCCATTTCATAAATCAGATATCCCCTCCCCCCTCATCGCTCGCCGTCACAAAATTACATACCCCCCTCCCCCCTGCAAGTGTGAAGTCATTTATGGACGACCCCTAGTCCAATTATATCTTAAGCTAAGACAGCATCCTATCTAGGGGAGAAAACCCCAAAATTAAACTTTGCTACATTGTATACTTCACTTTGATGGACACAGTTTATGGAAACAAATCCAGGCTGAAGTCAAAGTCATCTGGTCATAAGGAGCATAACATGTTGAACTATAATTTGATGGAGGAAATCAACTTTAATTTTACAGTCCAGAAAGAAGAAAACATAGATTGTGTTTCAGTTTTGCAATTATAATATACACAATGATTATTATTGAAAAAATATCATCTAGAATATTGTTTAAATTGCTTTTAATTGTATATACATTGCTTTTATTTTGTTTATTCGAACAGGTGTTTAATTTCAATACAAACAAATATACACTTGTATTTTTAGACACATTGTCTTTTACTACGCCTCAAGTCTACTTCTGATCTAATAATAATATCACAATAGTATAATACTGCTACTATACACTACTTCCCTCCGATAGACTGCGGGCATACTTTTTTGTTACCAAAATAATTCAATGCCGCCAGGGTTTTGAAAAAAGAAAAAAAAGCATCAAACATTTACTTTGCAGCGTCTGTTTGCCTTGCATGTTCACATCAGTATTACAGTTTTCATACTGTTACAGATTTACAATTTTATAGTAATAATTCTTTCTTATATGTAGCCTACTTTTATTCATTTAAGATGGTTTACTTGCACATAGATCTTACACAAAACGTCTAATTACAATTTAAAAAAAATGAAAATGCAAATGTGTAATTAAATGATGATTCAATGGATGTTTTAATACATTTTATGAGAAACCGGAAAGCTGTTCATTACAATGATACACATCAATTCAAACATTCTTCCTTTTTTAAACATCTATATCTACAGCAGTTGTCCCACCGTTTTCTTTTTAATACATTAATTTTAAACATTTAAAATTATAATGCTCATTTATTTTATAGTTTCAAACACATGAAATTAAATTGTATATATTGTAGTTAAATGAAGAAGTAAAAATGCCATAAATACTGGACTACATTAGGGTACGCTGCCATGTTTCTTCTAATTGCTCAGTTTACTGTGCCCCATTTCGACTGTGAAGCCAAATGTTGACATTATGGTTACCTATGGCAGGGGTCGGCAACCTTTTGAGCCGGAAGAGCCAAATATTACAATTTACATAAGTTCCCATTTTTTAAAGAGCCACACACATTTTTATTTCAATATTTTGGCATTTGATTATGATTAGATATCTACTTTTGATTTTAAATAAATAGCTTTAAATATGAAAGAATATTTATACTTATCAAACATAATATTTCGCACAAAACATATTAACGTATTTTAGATAGCTCTGCTATGATGAAAGTAATCAAATAATATAACTATACGACTATCCCAATCCACTTTACTTACTTACTTAATCCTCATCACTCCCTGTGGAGTATAGGGCAACAACAAATCTCCGCCATTCCACCCTGTCCTGGGCGAGCCACTTTAGTTCATGCCAGGTTTTGCTAGTAGCCTGTACTTCTTCTTCCATCTCCCTCCTCCATGTTCCCAGTGGTCTTCCTCTACTTCTCTTTCCGGGTGGGTTCCACTTCAGCGCCATGTTGGGGAGTCTATTTTTTGCTCATGCGTAGGACATGGCCCAGCCATCTCCATCTCCTCGTTCTAACCAATCCACTTTAGAAGCCAGTAATTTTTTTTTCTTTCTTTACGTTTACGGACACCACCGGCTCAGTAGGTGTCTTTCATAGCCAGGCAGCCCTCAGCACAGGAAGCTAATAACTTAAAAAATCACGTCACTCTGGTCAAATTAATGCATAATTACCGATAGAGAAATGCATTCAGAATTTTTTAAAAATAATATTCCCCATTTAACGATATTTGAAAAAGTCGGCAGTGGCAAGAATGGAACCGTCGCCACGGGACTGGCTACAGCACGGCTGTGGGGCTGGGTCAGGTGCCCAAGCGGCTGTCAGCTGTCCGTATACTTTCTACCTCACATACTCTCATTGTTCTCTGATGATTTTTTTATCCTGTTTAAAGTTGTTTTTCTTTATATTTTTAATGAGTTTTGAAAATAAAATAACAAACTATTAATATCTGTGCATAACTGGAGAGCCGCATCTTGACTTCAAAACTCCTGACCTATGGCCAAGTAAAAGAAAATTATTTTTATTAACAATGATATGCACTGTACTTGAATGTCGATAACCAAAAGATTTCACTTATCATAAGTTTGTATAAAAAGAATCATAAAGCTTTTATGTCATTTAATTTCAAAAAATATAAATGTTTTTGGGAAAAAGTAGAGGCTAGAGGATAAATGTTATTGCTATGTTTAACGTTTGATATGACAGTAAGAGTAAGATTAAAATTACATATTAAAAACTTAGTTAAACGAATATGTTTTACGGTAATTAAATTTAACAGATATCAGAACTTTATTTAGAAAACTGCTAGCGTAATTTAATGGTATATTTCAAGACACTTGAACACTCCGATTAGTTATTGTTGTTTTCATTTTTTATTTTATTTCGGCTGCTTGAATATACTCATTATTGTATTCACTCAAAAAAATTATACATACTGAATTGTAACAAAAGCATTCAGTGGACAAGTGAAAAACAAATTCCGTAAATTACATGTCTGAGCCTAAGAAATGTATTTGTTTACTACAATTGTTCCTAACAGCCTAGCAAAACGAAATACTACACAGGGTGCCTAGGGCAGGGGTCGGCAACCCGCGGCATTGTCCATTCCGAATTGAAACATTCAACTTCATAGTGGATATCACAAAGAAACTTAACCAGCCAAGTGTAAAACTGAAAGGAAAACCCAGCCTATGTCTTGCTTGAATAAGTGGTTTGTTTCGAAAAAAAATACTTTTTTGTTGAATACGTGGTGAGCGGTAAATTACTTAATTACGAAAAAATCTGAAAAAATATTGTTATAAAACCAATGCTACTATTCAATCACTTCAGCGTTAATATAAACAAAATGAAGGATGTTTTCACTGAGCGATTTGAGCTATTCAAAACAAATGCAAGTACTTACATAGTAGATCATCTCAACACAAATTCAAATCAGATTTATATATATATATATATATATATATATATATATATATATATATATATAATCCTAAACAAATATACTATTGACATAAAAATGTTAGTGGCTCTTTAAAAAACGGGTAATGTTGTAAATTGTAACTTTTGGCTCTTTCGGCTCAAAAGGTTGCCGACCCCTGGCCTAGGGCTACATTTTACAACGATCAACTTTGTAGCGATGACCGCCGACACGAAGTCAACCATTATCTTTCATTTAGAAAGGAGTGAGTTGGTAATACCAATATAATTCTTTGTAAGATCTCAATAGCGTTCATTTAGAATGGAGTGTGTTGATATTAAAAATATATTATCTTGACAATTATAATTCTGTAATGTGTTATATAACTCTGAAATCACAATCTTTATCTTAATTGTGCATAGGCTCGATTACTCTCACAAATCTTATGAAGTTCTTGCTTCTTTCTCACTGCCTTACCCTGTTTATTGTAAGCATCCATGATTTCAAGAGTAAGTTTTTTTTTCCATTGAGATTCTCCTTTCTTTGTCTCTTCAGCTATCAATAATCCGCTACATAGCCCTAAAATGCCTTTCGTTTTCCTTGGCACACACTGTTGCCCTATACGCTACTCCACCTTTGACAACCCTAACAGTTATCAGCAGTGGTTTGCAATTGTCAACAGCTTGTTTGAAGATGGTTACATGATTGCACTCAATCTGACTCTTATCTATCTCCGAAGCCTTTTGCCATATCTCAATTTGTAGGAGCTTCATGTTTTCAAACAACCGACGCATCACTTCCCTGACTCTTTCCTTTTTTCCTCCTTTCGTCATAACATTTGTGAATTTTAAAACAATAGGATCATAGAACAAAGGTGAAATTAAAACATCTGTTGTCCGGGCTTTGAGTGGATTATGGAGTCTCTGATCTTTTTCTGATAGCTTTTTGTTAAGTCTTCTTTATTACTTATTGGGTCTAAAAAAACTGGACTGCAACACGACATCCTTGAGACCTGAAAAACACTGTAAAGGGGGCCAATATATCTTAACTGCATTTAAATATTAAGGCCTATGGTAAATATTCCGTTTTATAAATATTAATTACTTTTATTTACTGCATTGTGAATTATTTCCCTTGGTCAGATTGTAACTTAAACAGGGAAGTGACTAACGGGATATTCAAATAACTATGGATACACACTTTTTAAAACCGTTTTATGAAACATATTCGTTTAAAAAAAAGAAAATAAAAATGAATCAATAAAATAAAATTAAAAACAATATAACATTTGGTATAAGAAAGACAATTAGAATGTTTGAGTTTACTGCCATTTTTTTTTAAAGCAATGTATGTTGTAATACTTTATTTTTCGATAAGTGTAGTGCTACCTATTACAATTTTATAATATTTTTTTGACAAAAAATATGATCTATTGATATATTAGAGCGATTTCATAAAGATGAATAACACGTAGACGTGTATTGAATCAATGACCATGGACCGACACATCTGGTTAATGTTGGTTAGTCGCTTGTGCATGCATTGTTTCTATATGTGTATATGCTTGTCTTCTTTGTTGTTGCCTTCATGTAAGGATTAGGATGGTGTGCCCCTTTCAACAACGACAAAGAACGAATACAACACATACAATCAGAACAATGGACATACGCCACCTACTCAGTGTGCAAAACCAAATTCGAAAGCAGCCAGATAATTAGACATCATGCCAAGCTTCACACGAACATATCAATCTACGAGTGTCGGTACAGTGAAACTATCGCTGTAAATCACATGTATGAGAAGGGGTGAAAAATATAGAGCTAAGCATATCGGCTAACGTTATTTCAGCTAATGAAAGCCATGATTAGAACTCACACATCGATTGTATAGAAGATACATGCAGTATGCCCAAAAAACATAAGCTCGGAAAACATGATTTTTCTAAATATTATTCCGATATTAAATAGTGCTAAATATTGTGTTTAAACATTGTATTGTTGACAATATATCTAGAAATGTACATCGAATTCACACAACAAAACGGACATAATGCATTTGTCCTCAATACACTTGACATGTTGAGTATAAGTTTACTACCCCATACACAGTATAAAACAAAAAAATAAGATAAATCTATCATTATAAAACACGTAAAATACGTTTCAATTATGTTAATTGCAATGTATACAGAAGATATCACAAACAAGAAGCATAGCACTTTGCAATTTAAACAAAAAAAAATAACACAATTTGGAAACAAAATGTAACAAAATGTAACAAAATGTAACAAAATCGCTTGGTGCCAGAAGTGCCCAGACACATATTTCCTTATGTCCAAAAGTGGTTAATTACGTGCTAGCCTTGTTTTAGTAATTAGTTATAGTCATTCATGGTTCGATTTAAAAGTATGGCACACGTATGCAAGTATAATAAAATATAAGAGATCATTAAAACAAGCGCGTGTTAGTGAAACAGAAGTCACATGCACTGTGTGCGTATCCAATAACTTGACAGGGTAATAGGCCAAGTACGTAAAATAATATAAAATTGCTAAATATGTGCCATCTTCTTTGTCACATTTGTTTTTTTTTTATTATAAGCAAGACTATGTATAATCCCAAACAACATACGCTTATAAAAGATAACTTAATGTATGTAAAACTTATTTTTTGTTTGGTTTTGAGTCGATGAAAACATACATCGGTATGAAGGTTCAAATAAAAACAATGTCAAATTCTCTAATAATGCTTCTCTTTAAAGACGTGTGTTTAGAGTTTGACTAAGATGTTAGCAACTGAAAACAAATTACTCCATATCTAAGGATTATTTATGATTGAAACACATTTTATATATACATAGTCATGTGTACATTATTGTATATTAATAATATTGAGGTCATTTAGGCACTTTTTTTTTCGTAAAGTTTATTTGTTCTCAAAGTAACAAAGCGTACACTAAGTTAGTTGGTGAATGGTGAAATGTTGCATACTATACACAGTTCTGTATTCAGTTGGTAGTTTCTGATTTCTTCACATACATTGCAGTTTCCTTTAGCGCATGTTCTGCCAAGCCAAACCTTATCAGTATTGTCCGTTTAATGTATTTTACTGACATAGTGGACACACGCGTGAGGCCTGACGGGGTCTGACAACACACAGAAGAAGAAATTAAACAGAGAATAAAAAGTAAAGAACGAATTAGGGACAAAAAAAAAAAAATCGGTGAATAATTCAGGTTGTCTTTTTAAAATAAAATGCGAATGATAAAATTAGTTAATTGGCATGTTGTCGGTGCAAGAGTTATTTCCCATATAGTTACTAGTATTAAGTTTATTGAACTAACTCAAATTTTATTTTCCCTTTTTGTTTAATTTAGCAAATATAAAAGATTTAATATATATAAAAAAAGTTAATCTTTTTGGTGTAATATTTTATTGTGCAAATAAAAGTTGTTGTGTCTGTTAGTCTGCAATTTTATAAGCCAGAGTGCTTATTATTATTCTAAGCATTAAGTATAAATTATAAGCCAATATCTTTAACAGATGTTTATTTTAAGAGGATCTAACAGTTCAGTTTAAATAATCAGATGCGGTTGTTGCATATGGCATGTTTATTAAAATACCTTTTACTGAAAAAAAATTTAGACACATATTCTTGTATACATATTTTATCTCAGTAACAAACAATGTGTGCCCTACTCTGAAGTTATACAATCCAACACAGTCATTTGGTGAATGCTGAAAGGTTGCATGCTACACACTTCTATATTTAGTTAATCAGCAGTTTGTGTTTCATCCATTACTTTACAACTTCCTTTAGCGCATGTTCTGCCAAGCCAAACCTTATCAGGACTGTATTTTACTGACATAGTTGACACATGCGTGAGGCCTGACGGGGTCTGACAATACACGTAAGAATAAATTAAGGGCATAATAAAAATACTTAGCAGGAAAAAAAAAATGAATAATTACAAAACCATTAAACAAAGGAATTTTGCGAACGGTATATTCATTCATAAAGTCATTAAGCATATAATCATGCCCTATGTGTGTGCGCTGCTTCCCATGTGTACATTATAATACACGCGATTCAAAAAAATCTACAATTAGCAAGATTCAATGATAAAATAGTTACAAAGTTGATTTTGTTTTTTGCTCTATTATTAAGTTCGTTAACTCATTATGTGTTATTGCTATTCTTTCTATATGTATGGGCGGTTAATAATATTTTTTGTGTCTCTAGTATATGTTACGTCCCTTACATGTCCCCTGCTTGTATGTGTGTGTGTGTGTGTGTGTTGTGTGCTGGAACGACAGGTACCCTCCCTTTGGTGTATAGTTGTATCCCGTGGGTGAGTGTGTTTACATGGAGCGAGAAGTGTTCACGTGAGGTGTGTCAGGTGACGGGTGTCAGAGCGGTGCTAGTGTGTGAAGCAGTTAGTTGTAGTGTGGCTGTGGACGTGGCTGTGGCAGGAAGTGGCTGTGGCTGGGGTCGTGTTAAGAATCATCATCTGTGTTGAAGCATATAATATCTTTCATTTTTTTCATATTATTTATTCTTATATATATATATATATATATATATATATATATATATATATATATATATATATATATATATATATAAGTTATTATTATTGCTTAGTATTGTTATCCAGTGAATTTACTGTGGTGTATGTTGTCAGTTGCTATAATATACCCCTAGACTTAAACTGAAGAACCCAACAATGTTAAGCCCAGCAATAGCAAACACTTTTGTTTTCCTTTTATTTCATTGAACTAAATTATTCATACAACATAATCGTTAAATTTAAGCCATCCGTTGTGACAGACAAACAAATGCGATTTGGACATATGTCTCTGTCTGTTGATGTTTTGATTATGTCGTCAATGCAAACGAATGCGTGGCCTGGTATACTGATGTAGATAATGTAAAGGTTATGTTTTAGTTGGTGTCGATGGTGTAGTTGTTGGAGTAGTGTCTACCATTATTTTGACAATTTTGTTTTACTAGTATGTTGTGTGGCTGGGCTGTCGTCTTTCTTCCTTTGTGTTGCTTTTGTCTATCTCTTTAATCGTCTTTGGCTTTTTGTCCTTATGATTCGAGATGACTTGTTATAATGTGCAGGTAGTTTTTATTCTAATGTTACATTTGAAGCGTGATGCATCTTGTTGTGGTATTTCTGCGTCCCCTTTTGCTGCTGTAAGACTGAGTTGTACTATTGAGATTTCCTATTGATATGTGTTAAAATCTTATTGAATGCATTGGTTGAACCAATTATGTGTTAATGATAAGTGTTGGCAAGTTTGTTTTCTAACTACGTATGAATGTAGCAGATTCTGATGACTGCTTCTAATATTGTTTATTCTAACTCTAAGTACATTGGTTTGTATCACTTGGGTCATCATCAGATCGGTAAACTATGATCGTCTGTAGGTAATTGGACCACACTGTGCGTTACATTATTGATGTATTTATTTATTTCAAGACTTCTACCTACATTTAACGTTGTTAAAGAAATAAATAAACCGGGAGTGATCTCCCCTAAACTTTCTCGAATATTCTTATATAAAATAACAGGGAATGGGAACTCGGGCTATAGACATGATTTTTAATCCATTTTAAATACTTAAAGTTTTAAAAATAGAATAAAATCTCGTAGACAAATTAGTTGCACACCAAGTGAACGCGAAATAAAAAAGCGCATAATAGTGCGCAATATTATTATTACTTTTAAAATTTACATTAGTTTTTTGAGAAATCGGAAGTAGCGTAAAGTACTACTTCCAGTCAACGGAAATGACTCAAAATTTAATAGAAGGTAGAGAATTAGATCTTTTACTTACGTATGAAATTTCATTTATCTATCTGAAATAGTACTCAAGTTATAGGCTTTTGAAAAATTCAAAGTAGGAAAAGTACCACTCCCGGTTATCGGAAATCGCTCAAAAGTTGATACGGATCTACGATTTTGATTAAATACTTATATATGAAATTTCATCAACCTAGCTGTAACGGTACTCAAGTTATCGTGTTTACACACGGACACACACACACACACACAGACACACAGACATACGGACAAGATTGCAAAATTATGTTTTTCCGTATCAGTGAGATGCAAAACGTCGAGATTTGCAAAAATCTCGATTTTTTTTTTTTTTGCACGATTACAAGACTTTCTCTATACTTCGTATATACGAGAAAGTAAAAAAAGGTAAAACTAAGGACACAATTAAATGTATGAATTTACATAACGTTTTATATGTTTTATAACAAGTGAGCTGCGTTCACGCAGTGGCGTAGCTAGGATTTTCGGGCCCCTATGCAAGAATTATAAGTGGGCTCTTCGTCACTCGTTATACTACAACGGAATTCAATGGTGGCAGTAAAGAAATCAGCTGCTACGACGGAGGGGGGGGGGGGGTAAATAATATAAATATTATATACATGTTTGTATTTTACACGTCTTGATTGTGTAGTTATACTACGTTATTATATAGACCTTCTAACCGGTGGTTTTATTTAAAGCACAAAACCGAACAAATTAACTGTAAGCCTGTAAACATTAAGTAACCAAGCGCTGTAGCGTCACAAGGCGGGGGGGGGGCGGTGTGCAGTCCGCATCTCATGACATCATTTAGGCATGAAACTATGACGAAACATGTTAAAATTAACTGTCAAAACTATGTTTTATCCAGCTCAAATAATAAAAGATTTGGGAGAGAGGGGTGACACCACACCAAAATAACACCCGCACAAAGTAACACCCGCCCTTGTGACGCTAATAACCAAACACAATTTTTAAAAGTTGCTAGAGATTTCTGTTTTTTTACTTGCTCGTATATACGAAGTACAGAGAAAGTCTTGTAATCGTGAAAAAAAAAATCGATATTTATTGTAAATCGTGACGTTTTACAGCTCCCTGATTCGGAAAAACATAGTTTTGCAATCTTGTCATTATGGCTGTGGGTGTATGAGTGTGTGTATGTGTGTCTGTGTGTGTCTGTGTGTGTCTGTAAACACAATAGCTTGAGTACCGTTACAGCTAGATTAATGAAATTTCATATATACGTATTATATTAAAATCGTAGATCCGTATCAACTTTTGAGCGAATTACGGTACGATAGCTTTACGGTAGCTACGCCACTGTACATATGTCATATTTCATATTTTTAATGTCATTTTAATAACATAAATATAATTTAACTTTCAAGTAATTATTACTAATTCTGTTTTTAATAAAGTGTCTACTGTTTTCTTAGTTTAGTGTTATAACACCTTTGTAACCTTTTAGGTTTATAGAAGATCTTTTATATCGGGACCAGGTGCTCTTTATCGAACATTGACAAACTACCCACACTTGTCTGAGTATTGAAAAGATTATGTTTTAGTTTTTAAAGGAATGGAGGGGGGAGGGGGCAGGTGGTCTGATTCTATCGACTACAGGTGGGGGGGGGGGGCAGGTGGTCTGATTCTATCGACTAAAGTTGGGGGGGGGAGGTGGTCTGATTCTATAGACTACAGGTAATGGGGGGGGGGGGTAGGTGGTCTGATTCTATCGACTACAGGTAATTGGGGGGGGGTCTGATTCTATCGACTACAGGTAATGGGGGGGTGTGATTCTATCTACTACAGGTAATGGGGGGGGGGGGCAGGTGGTCTGATTCTATTGACTACAGGTGGGGGGGGCAGGTGGTCTGATTCAATTGACTACAGGTAATGGGGACATGTGTGTGTAGCCTCTGACCTGTTGTGTGCTGACGATGACCTTGGGTCGAAACGTCCATAGTACTTGTAACTGTCTTTAACTTGTGAGGTAACTAATACTATCTGTTTTATTACTAATTACATTAACCTCACTGCAGCTACCATTTGTTTTTTTATCTTTTCGCTGACCTGTTTTTTACAGTGTCAATTTGATCGATTTTGTTTTACACTTTTCTGCATTGGCTCGTGGGGAACACTACATATTTGTAATAAAGACATTTCTTTCTTACATGTATTGTCTTTTATTATTTTTTTTCACTTGCTTTTTTTCCAGCCCCAGTAATGTAATTTATAGCGTCAGTTTGCCTTGCATGTTCACTTTAGTATTACAGTTTTCATCATAGGCTTGTGAGGATTGATAAAGATTTACAATAGTAATATGTCTTTCTTACTTGTAGCCTACTTTCAATCATTCTAGATGGTTTACTTACACATATATCTAATACAACCTGAAAATGCCTATGTGTAATTAAATGATGATGCAATGCATTTTTCCCATCGGCGTGGTGGGTTGAGGGGGGGGGGGTTGGGCTTTTAAGGGATTACTGTAAATTAAAATGATACACATTGTATGCAACGGGAAAAAATTGTTATTACAATGAGACACATCAAATCAAACATGTTTCCCTTTCAAACATTTTTATCTATAGCAGTCGTCTCACAATTTAAAAACTGAAATAAAAAACAAATAATGAAAATTAAATTAAACAGTGATAGTGTTGATAATCCTATATTAAAACTTCAAAGCTGGGCGATAAATTCAACTTATTATTAGTTCTAGCTAAATTCTTGAAATATGGTTTTAACGTAACGTTATTGATTTGCTTACTTATAATACATATTAAATGCAATATAACACTATAGGGTCTCAAGTGGGTAAAATATAATACAAACTACCAGACGAATCTCCAGTCATTTCCAACTTTGGTTCAAATTTGCGCAGTAATTCTATATTATCTACCCCCCCCCCCATTTATTTTTATTGTAATGTATTATATTTCTAAGGGAAATAAACGAGATACTCTTAATTAAAATAAAGCTAACAGTGAGACAATCCAATCTGACACTGTGTTTAATATGGTACTTCTTTACATGGTGTCGTTGTCACGTGTTTTAAACCTGTAACCATGGCAACTATGTCTGTCGAAATGAAGAAAACAAAATTAAGTTTGCTTAGAAAGGTGCGTGAAGTTTTAACACAATAAACGTGTATTATAATAGAAAACCAAAGCGTATGGTCACTTCATGTCGTGTACACTAATACATCTATTGGTGCCTGCCTCGGCTATTATAGTAATAGCCACTTGAATAAATATTATTTAATTTTAAGGTAATCGTCGCTAATTCTGTGTTTAATAAAATATCTACTATTGCCTTGGTTTAGTGTTATATTAATAACAATTGTAGGATACAACCTATAAGGATTAATTTATTAATTAAATAATAGGATGCGGAATGTTTAATTGGTCTCATGATGTGGTTGTTTTAGAACTTAATTTTTTTTTTTCAAAAGTGCATACAAAGTAAATATATTTAGGTAACACAAGAGAAATCGAGGCCAAAAACACTTATTTAGAAGTATTCGTATGTTTTGTAATCTTATATTTTATTATACTGTCAGTTTCATCATTTAATTTGTGTCTGTTGATAAATCTCATCTCCAAGAAACATAAATATAGTGTTTACACATTTTCATATATTTTATTTAAATTTCACTTGCAATTTCACAATTCACATTGAAAGTCTTATACTGTTATGTGACAAATAGTTTCCACACAATTAGTAATTGAATATACAGGTTTTTTTCCCTTAGCCTTTTTATAGGTTTACATGGGAAGTAACTGAAACTAACAAGAAGTTATATACACGGTATTTTTACAAGCTTTAACAACCCCCGTCCTGCCGCTAACTAACCTTGTCACTGGTCAGCATTAAGGCTACTATTGTCTTGTCTATCTTTTATTTCTCTTTGTACCGTTCGTCTATGTGCCCGCCCCCAGCGGTGTAGTATCTAGTTATATCTAATATCTACTGAGGTTTCCCAGAAATAACTTGTGAAGTTTAGCACAAACACAGCATATTATGTGTGGTCTCGTGTCTGTAGTTGTAGAATGTCTTATGAATGTTTATATAATTCATTTAAGATGTACGACTATGTGTTATGTCTTGGGTTATCTATATTGAGAAACCGGGAATTGTTTAAAGCGCTACATCCGGTCTTAGGAAATATCTCAAACTTTAAAATATTGCATAGGATAAGGTCATATACGTATGCATTAAGTTCCGTATACCTAACAGAAATATTACTCAAGTTATATTGAATAATTAGAAACATACCTAATATATCATTAGCGGATATTGGAAGTCATTCAACAATTAAAACTCACACAAGTATATCAGGTAATCTTTGTATGATATGGTGTATGGAAGTGTACTGAAGTTTTTATGTCCCAACAAAATTAAAGCACCAATTACGACTCCTTTTAAGGTTGACCGGAATCCGGGCATGCAATATACTATTTATGTGAAAAATTGTAAACTCTCCAGCTTTTAATGTATGTTATTAGTCTATAGAGACCGCCATATTAAGAAGCTCCATTAACGGTTGAAAAAAAATTATGACTAAAAAAAGTAAATATTTCTATTTTGTTTTGCTTGGTGAGAATACGCAAATCACCGCAATATGCACATTTGCTAAGCTCGTTCAATAATTACGTTCGAATTTTAAACAACAAACATAACCTTCATTGCTATTTAGGGAACATTCAGTTGCGAACATTACTCCATATTCCATATTTTAATCTTAAGTCACAACCGTGCCTTCTAAGCTAGACAACGTTTGGCACAAAACAAATAATAAAAGTAAAATGTTTATGTTTATTGTCAGATGATATTTATGATCATACCTCTCATTTTTTTATCTTCGTCCAGATATATTTGAGTGTATTTTAAAGCTAATGTTTTGATGAGTAAAACTATTTAGTCCGATATTTTAAGTTGATGCTAATGGTGTGACTAAAGTTTTTTTTTAGCACCAATGTACGAGCTATCTTCAAAATAAAACAATTAGTACTAAAATACCCTCAAAGCAGAAATGATAATTTTCATTGAAAGACTACTGCTTGGATGAATGTAATAAATGTGTCTGAATGCATATAGGCTTAAAACAAATCTACTCATGAAATTATAGACATCAGTTTGGGGGGCATTTATTAAGATAGAAGAAGCAAGTATATACACATCAAGAGGCCAGTGAGTAGAAAACTTGCATACAAGGTTAATGAGCTTACATTTGTTTCTACAGTAAACAAAACAAGTTCAGTCAACTAACAGTTTACATTACAGTTTCTAGCATTGAGAGAGTAAAACAGGTGAAATGCTATACACAAGTAGAATATTAGCTTTTAATAAGAGACCCGATAAAATGTATAATCCACTTCATTTGATTTTTGTTTGAACAATTTATATTTTAATTTCTCATGTGTCAGAACCAACTAACAATATTAATCAATGCTATTGATACTGCTAATTTAACAATGATGTGAACTTATCCAACCATGTGATGGTTGAATGAAATCAGACATGGATAATAAACATGATCACAACTTAGGTGACAATAATCTGTCTGTGGGTTCTGACAACAATAGTTGTTAATATTGTTCAACTCTCTATGTTAATATTTATAATAGGGCTTGTACTACATATACAAAGAACATTAAATTAGGAATGTACTGTTGTCATCCCCTGGTATTATAGGCTCTTGAAGTCAAAATTACGAGACAATCCACGGATATTGTTGGTGTTAGATAGGAAACTGTCTGGATGGTCAGGTGCCTACATAGATGTAAAGCAGGGGCACACAATACAGACCTCTAGAGACGGATCAGACTCCTAGAAATGAGATGTCTCATGTCTGTACATGTGAATTTCATATATGGATCATATAACAAAAGATGATGTCCATGTAAGTTTCATCAACGTGATCAAAGAAGTACTTTATAGTGTTGGGATTTAATATATAACAATACTGAAAGGCACAATGTTGGGCGGTATGGTTATGGGATGTAAAACAATGAAAACATCAGACAACATCAGGGACTAGTCTCACTGAGGCAACAGTGCACAATAAGGAGAATAATATAGACGCTCTACATAACAAAACCATCTAAAGGTCTGAAAACGTTTTGATACACCTAGGTTCAATAGACCGGTTGTAGATACATAAAAAAGAATAAAAATTAATGTGTTTTGCAAAGCCATTGGACTATAGACATTACATGAAAAATGACAAAGTTCAGTGTTATTGTGCATCCAATATGTATTATACAAAAGCAAATCAATAACGTTATGTTAAAACTTTATTTCAAACTTTTAGCTAGCATTGCCCAGCTTTGGCGTTTTAATGTAGGATAAAACACACTATAACTGTTAAATGTTTTATTTTATTTTATAATTTTCAATAACACAGTGTTCACACTGTGAGGCGCCAGACTCTTTCTTTACAACAAATACATCGCTAAAAACACACCTTAAAAGCTGCATCCATTCAACGAGCCAGCACACAAAACAGTCTAAAATGACTAGACCTAAACTAGGTAGTAGAAATACATCTATAATGGCGACACTTGTATCCAACCACCAATGCAATTCAAATAATATATTTCGAACGACAACCAACAACGGCCACAAAACTTAAGTATTCGAAAACATTTTGTAATTAACCCAGTCCTCTTTATAAGTACACACAATACAACATATTTCGATATAATACGTTTGCATAGCAGAGTACTGTAACTAAAATGTATGTGTAATCGGGAAAACAAGCATGAACTGTTTCGTTTTATTCTTTTCGTAAGCACACACATGAACACAAGACACATAATCTCAGATGAAATACATCACAGTAAAATATCTCACGGTAAAAGAGCATCAGTATTTAGGGTGATTTTCATCTTTTTAATGGTTTTGTTTGTTTCAATTATTTTTACATAGTTTGCTTTGATTTACTTTTGTTACCTATTGCAGGGGTCGGCAACCTGCGGCTCGCGAGCCGCATGCCGCTCTATTGATGTCAAGTTGCGGCTCTTCAGCTCCATGCTCAAATATTAATAATTATTTTATTTCAAAAACACCATATCTAAGACGTGTCTTGGGCTCAGACATGTAATTTACAGAATTTGTTTATTTTCACTTGTCCACCGAATGCTGTTGTTGTTACAATGCAGTATGTACAATATTATTAAGTGAATATAAAAATGAATATATTCAAGCAGGAGATAGTCGAACCAGACCACAGAACACTATTTAATCGTAGTGTTCAAGTGTCTTGCAATATATCATTTAATTACGCAAGCAGTTTTCTAAGCCAAGTTTTGACATTTGTTAAATCTAATCTTCAAGAAGCATATACTTTTGACAGACGTTTTATATATGTAATTCTAATCTAACTCTTACTGTCATATCAAACATTAAATGTAATATTGAGTTATATAACAAATACTTTCCACATAATTTTAAATCACATTTTTAAGTTGTTTCCCTTACCTTCTTTTGAAAAAGCTGATGGGAAGTAACTTAAATTAAAAGAATGTAAAGAATTTTATTTTTGAACAATGTATGTTTACATTATAATAACATAGTAATTCTCAATAACAATTATATAAATTACGTTAAAACACATCACAGTGAGGTCAGCAATACGCCCAGACGCCTTTACTTTCCCTAACGTAGGTTAGGTACCCATCAGAGTTGGGTGGACTCAGGGACGGTCTACTGACTTGAACACCGATTCGAACTCGAGACCTACGGGTTGGCAATCTAGCTCTCTACCGCTAGAGTTTCGTTTTTTTTAAAGCGTTAAACTTGGGTGTCGTGGTGTTAGGGATGAATGCGCTATATATGATGACTACTTCTATTACTAACATTCCAACTATAGACATGTGATGCGGACGGGAACACTCTTATTTCCGACGACACTAATAATACCAACTAGTCCGATCATCGAAATACAACAACAAATAGAACTTTAATTATTAATCACTAATACTAGGTCTACACTACAAAATATACAACATGTCCTTTCTCTCCAATGGCTAAACCCCCAACTGTCTTCACTTGTTGGTGGTTGATTAGAGGAATGGTGTGTACTGTGAGTTTTTTTTTTTACTTAATTGTCCAAGAGCCTTGAAGAAAGTGTTGTTACTTCTCTGTTTCATAAACAAAATCAACGCACTGACACTCTATTCTATGTAAGCATATGCACGTACCAGATTATGATGACTGTTTCTAATATTGTTTCCACTTCCTTGGTCTTTTATCTCTACCCATGTTTGCCTGTGGTTTTTCAGCTTAGTATTAAATGCATATTTTTTTCTGATTCCAAATATATTTTAATGGTTTTTTTCCGAGATAATTGATGATGTGATCCGGTCAATGAGGTTGGTCGGTTTCTTCATCACTAGATTGTTGATTATGTTGTTGTCGGGACTGAGGATGCAATCCGATTTTTATTTTTATTTTTTATTTTAAGGCTTAAGGAATAGACAGCAGTTAAAAAATATAAACAAAATATAAAAAAATAAAATATATTAATACTCGTTGGAAAACATCTACTGTATCGGTTAATTGTTTATTCTGATCGGGACTTTTAATGGAAGTGTTATTAGTTCGATTTAGTTTACATTGTTTTACTTTATTGTATCGATTGGCTATAATATCCTTAAATATTGAGTGCTGGTATTTACTGTAAGGATTTCTTTATTTGATGTTTTAATGGTACATCATGTGGTTATTATTAGGATTAATGAAGTTGCTTGATATATGATCAAGGTGTATTGATTTGTGTATTACATTATGTGTTTATTGGGGGAAAGAAACCACAACCGGAAATTTCGCTACACCCAAAAGAAATAAAAAGAATAATTAAAAACAAACAAACGCAAATGTGGTCTGTCACTCACCCTCACTACATTAAAGACGACGGCTATTACAATTTAACACGAAAACAACAATACATAATCTTTCGACTCAGAACAGGCCACAACAGACTAAATCAACACATGCACAAAAAACTGAAGGTTGGGTGTAGCGAAATGTGCCCTTGTGGCAAGGCCCCGGAAAACACTGAGCACGTACTCCAGGATTGTACTCTGTATGGCCAGGCAAGAGGCAGACACTGGCCCCAGCCCACCCCACTCAGGGAAAAATTATATGGGACACCTGACAAACTGGAAACCACAGTCCGGTTTGTCCACGAAGTTGGTCTTGTTGTCTGAATCCTCCACCATATTCAAAAATTAAGAACGAAGAAGAAGAAAGATTATGTGTTTTTTTTTTTTTTAAGTCATATCTATGTTATAAGGTATAATATTGATTACATTTTCTGTCATTTTCAGATGGACTAGATGCTTGACAGTGTTATTTATAAATTAACCATTATTGTATAAAGTTTAGGAACATGTTGGTCCTGGATTATTTTATTTGTATAGCCTGTATTGATGTCCAGAGACAGGAAACCAGATGAATGGCGCACAAGACGATGTGGCTCGACTAAAATATAAACAACTATCTGGGACATTATACCCCACCCCTCCCCCAACCTCGTGTATTTCGTTTTTGTTTGAGTGCAACAACATTTTCTTCCAGCAGTTGCAATATAATAACATCTTTGTGTAGCTCGTGTGCTTCACAATTAGTTTTAATTGTATATGGTGTAAAGCGGTATTAATACATGATTTACACCATCAACAGTGGAGTTGCTCCCTCACTGGTCCATTTTTTTTAGAGAATCATCCACATCTTGTTTTCTTTTTTTAGAGAATCATCCACATCTTGTTTTCTTTTTTTAAGAGAATCATCCACATTTTGTTTTCCTTTTTTTAGAGAATCATTCACATCTTGTTTTCCTTTTTTAGAGAATCATCCACATTTTGTTTTCTTTTTTTTTTTTGAGAATCATCCACATCTTGTTTTCCTTTTATTGTTTATGAAACTGATGGTCAAGACTCACTTGTAGAGGTGGTTGGATTTTGTTCAGACTCTGATGGTCAAGACTCACTTGTAGAGGTGGTTGGATTTTGTTCAGACTCTGATGGACCAGGAGCTTGAGTTTTACCAGTTTGCTCAGTGGCAATACTTTCATCGGTCCCTCTTTATTCTAGACAATCAATATTTAAAAAAAAAAAAAAAAAACACTAAAATCAGATCAAATTAAGTTTTTTTTGTATCATTTTTATGTTGTATATTATATATTTTCAGATTATATAATTGAATTATCATTTGATGTTTTATTAAACACAAACTTTGATTTATAGATACACAATTATTCTTTTTAAAATACGTAACAAAACAATCGGGGTTGCATTTGGAGACACAGCGGATACTTGGCATTTTAATTGATTTCTTCCATGAGGAAAATCGCCTTGATATACGAGCAATTTGATGTACGGGCAATGCTAAAGAAGGAATTAAAATCGTATTTCAAGGTAACACTATTAAACATAATAGGCATTCTACAACAGTATTGAACAAATCTAGAATTCTAAAATCTAATATTAGTAGTTTAATTTCTCCCAATGTGTAGGCCTACTTTATAAAAACTAAGGGAAACAACTTAATGTTAGTCCTTACAATTGTTCAAGTTTAGCAAATTTCATTTTTTTTGCATAGAGATAAACAGGATAACAACTTTACATTTCATTTTTCATAAATCCTTTAAAACAATACAGTACATTTTATTCTCAAACCTCTATTTTTACCCAAACATGTTTATATTTTTTTTAAAATTAATTGTCATAAATGCTTTATGATTTGTTTTATACAAAATTAATCATAAGCGAAATCTTTTGGTTAACGACATTGCACAACAACCACCACCACTTGTTAATAAAATCATTTTATTTTTTACTGTACCTTGTTAATAAAATAATTTTCTTTTACTTGGCCTTAGGTCAGGGTTCGGTAACCTTTTGAGACGAAAGACGAAAGAGCCAAAAGTTGCAATTTTGACAATTTCCCAGTTCTTAAAGAGCCAATGACATTTTAATTTCAATATTTTATTATTTGGTTAGGATTCGGTAAACAAATTTGATTTGTTATTTAAAATAAATAGCTTTAAATATGAAATAATATTTATTCATATAAAAACATACACTTGTTTTGCCAGAATTATGAAATTAGTAATAAAAAAAAAATAAAGGTCTATCCCAATCCACTTTAGAAGCTGTTAATTTAAAAAAAAAAAAAAAATTACGTTGTCTCCCATAGCCAGGCAGGCCCAACACGGCAACTGGCTAACTGGCTTGGGTATCGGTTTGATTACCGTGTATCAGTCACTTTTGTCATTCAGTTCTTACCAGGCTTCCACCCCACTAAACACATGGTAAACTCGTACCCCACCGTCCTGTACCCGGCTCAACAGTAGGAAGCTAATAACTACGTCACTCACGTCAAATTAATGATTACTGACGGATAAGGAAATGCATTCTAAATTAACATTCTCCAATTAACGATATTCGAAAAAGTCAGCACTTGGGCAGTGGCAAGCATGTAATTGTTGTCACAGGGCTGAGTGTTTTTATCCTGTTTAAACGTGTGTATCCTTACAGTATAATTTTTGTTATGAGTTTGGCAAATTAAATAATATAACTATAAATATTTGTGCAAGGTGCTGGAGAGCCGCATCGTACAACAAAAGAGCCGGATACGGCTCGCGAGCCGCAGGTTGCCGACCCCTGTACTATAACAATAGTCGGCTATCATTTCCTGCACGATATAACTAATAATAACATATATTTATGTGTATACAATAGCATACACCTCAGCTACGGTGTTCGTATGTGGAGTAGGTGTGGAATAGGCAGCTTATATAATAATTGGCTAAGTCCGTATCAAACTGTACATAGATAAGTCACCACGTTGACGCTAATCGATATTGTTAGTTCATAATTAAATAATGTTTAAATAATGTATAATATCATTGGGATAGGCTTAAAAGATGGTTCCAAAAGGTTCCAAATTGTTGTTGCCAGAAAGCATATTTTTAACCAACATTGAATATTTTACATTTGAAAAGTAAGTACAAACTGACTTCCGGTTTTACTAAGGCTATACATATTCAAACAAATAATTACTATTGATCGATTGTAATAAAGCACAATGCTGTTTTCAATGTCTAGTAATTAAAACAAAAATAAGTATAGTAAAACAGTTTTGGAAATGTCTATACGTTACATAACGTATACACATTTGTGTATAGCACATTTAAAATACAGACTGAAATATATTGTACCTATCGAACAATGACGTTAAATTTTATTGATGGCAATCCATTTCGTTTCATTGAACTAGTTTTGAATGACTGTCTCCCTTAATTATTATCACAGAGGATCATTGTATGGCAGACTTTACTGATAAATTACTATAGCTGAAGTTACAGCTAAGTGAGTTGTACTATTGATATTTTCTATCGAGATGGGTTTAAATGTGCTCGGATGCATTGGTTGGTCCAATGAGTTGTTAATAAGAAGTTTTGGCAAACTTGTTTTCTGCCTGGAATAGCTTAGATCATGTCAATATCATTGTCAATACAGCTATATTTGCTGTAATGAATGATGTATGATTGTTTTACATGTTATATAGTTATTTGTGTTTGTTGGTTAGAAGAATGGTGTGTATTGTTGGTTTTTTTTTTGTCCAAGCACCTTAGAAACAGTCTTTTTTTTTAAGTCATAAAGTCTGTCTCTCTCTGTTTCATAAACAACATCAACGACCTGACCCTGTAGTCCATGTAAACATATGCACGTAGCAGATTCTGTTGACTGCTTTCAATTTTACTGATGTTATGTCCCTAACTGTGTTTCATTGTTGTTTTTAACTTAGGATTTAATGTACTAAAAAAAATGTGAATACCGAACAAGGTATCATGAGTAAAGTCATTCTTTATATACAATTGTTTGAATGTCTTCAAACGTGTAGGTAAAAAATAGTAAAGGTCGCGTATACTATCAGTAAAAAAATAATATAATTTCTTTAGATAATAAAGAGAGAAACTCTTAAGAATATTGCATACACAGAATTATATTATTAAAAATATGTCATTTTTATATAAAGTTATACACTATTTGAATCGCGCTACATATCAACACTTTGTGGGTATATACAGATAAGTTGTCTCCCTTGTTAGTTTTGAAACCACAATATTATTAATAATCGATTTTTGTGAAAACCAGCATTTTTGTAATATTGTTATTTTCTGTTGTTGTTTTTTTTTAATTTGCAACAATTATATAATATGTCATGATCCAAACAAGATATAATACTAGTACAAATGCAATGGCGTTGAAATGTCGATATTTTTCATGATGTTAATTGAATTGCAAACTTGACATCGGTGAAATGCTCTGATTTTTCGACACGGAATATGCTCGTTTTGATCAAACATGTGATGAGTTGGTAACTTTTCTCATAAACAGAATGTCTTCTGAAATGTGTCATTTTTAAAGTAATGTCTATGGCTACATGACTTTGTTAATACACATGCATTTTTATAATTGTGTATGTATCAACAACCGGCCTATTGAACCTAGGTGCATCAAAACGTGTTCAGACCTTTAGATGATTTTCTTATATAGAGCAGCTATTTTATCCTCCTCCATCTATTGTGTGTACTGTTGCCTCAGTGAGTCTAGTCCCTGATGGTGTCTGATGTTTCCTTTGTTATACACCCCCACCCCACTGTTGCCTCAGTGAGTCTAGTCCCTGATGGTGTCTGATGTTTCCTTTGTTATACACCCCCACCCCACTGTTGCCTCAGTGAGTCTAGTCCCTGATGGTGTCTGATGTTTCCTTTGTTATACACCCCCACCCCACTGTTGCCTCAGTGAGTCTAGTCCCTGATGGCGTCTGATGTTTCCTTTGTTAACCACCCCCACCCCACTGTTGCCTCAGTGAGTCTAGTCCCTGATGGTGTCTGATGTTTCCTCTATTATACACCCCCACCCCTCGCTTCCCCTCCACGACATTGTGCTTTGCTGAGTGTTTTAGGTTCAGCCCTGACAATAACAAGTACATCTTTGATCACATTGATGGACCTTACATTAACATAATCTTTTGTTATATGATCCGTGTAAGAAATGCACATGTACAGACATGAGACATCTCATTTCTAGGAGTCTGATCCGTCTCTGGAGGTCTGTATTGTGTATCCCTGCTTTACATCTATGTAGGCACCTGACAGCTATAACTGGGTCCAGTATTGGTGCTAGTTGGTTATTTCCCCCCCCCCCCCTCCTCACTTCCCACACCTTAACTGAGACAGAATGCATCCCCGTCCCACCTAACTAATGTGCAGGCTAGAGCACCCATCCACCCCCTCGCTGGAATGCCGGGGTCAGGCAGGGGTTAAAGAACCCGAGGGTGAAGCTTGGGCCCTGAGAATAAATTTGGACAGTTGAACGTTAACCTTAGAAGGATGTAGTCGTGATTGATTTGTTTTGTGTGGTAGGGATGGCTGGCCCAGCCGCTATTGATGAACAAGTTTTGTATCCTTAGACCATAGTAAGACTACGACCATAGACCATAGTTAGACTACCATATAGACTGTAGTTTCACCATCTATTTAATTAAAGTTGTTTAGCTGAAATTGTGTTGGTCTCTTCTTCAACACACAAGTAATCTACTGTGTTTAATTAACCACTTTACTTTTTAACCTCTAACTGCAGTCATCACCAACTATACAAATGACTATTTCATAACTCTGACTATCCAAACAGTTTCCGAACCAGCACCAGCAGATATATTTAGAAATTCTCATAAAAGCATTAGGAAAATCAAACGGGTAAGAGGGGGAGGGGGTGGGGGGTGGGGGCTTTACGAGGCAATACTATCGGACTATCGGGGCATGACAACACTACATTCCTAATATAATGTTCTTCAATATGCTGTACATGCTATTTTATAAATATTACAATTAAGGGAGTTTAACAATAATTCCAGCTGATGTTTTATGAACTCACCGACTTATTCTTGTCACCTTAAACGTGATTATTGTTATCCTCGTCTGCTATACTTCTTTTATCATATTTTTGGCTGAATTCACGTTAATGCCAAATTAGCAGAATCAATTACAGTGCGTGCTTCTGTTAGTGCAGTTATGACACCTGATAAATAAAAATATACGTTTAAAACAAAAATCATGTTCTACTATTTAGATAATGCTATATGACTATGCAAATGATATTTAAATATATATAAGTACAATTGATTACCCAACGTTAACAGTGAACAAAAAACGCTTAAAAAGCGCTTAAACTACCAAAACGTTATTATTATTATTATTATTATTTTAAAATAAACCATGCATTAAACAAAAAACAAATCATGCATAGTAAAAAAATAGCATACCAAGTAATTGAATATTTGTAAACAACATGCATTGGTCAGTGTTCAGCAAATGGCAGCAGTATTACCTCCGGACTCTGTGATGAGCTGATCTTGTATGGCATCTGTGGTTTAGTTGTTGAAATGGATAAGGTCAAAACTGGACAGTGAAATTGAAACAATCCAGTGTTGATACGTGAGCAAAAAATCAATACTTTGAAAATTCAAAAATATACAAACAATTCTAGGTTGATCGACTAAATAAATTATTGTCAATGCAATTAGGGGTCATCCATAAATGACGTCACGCTTTTTTTTGACGATGTTTACCTCCCCCCCCCCCCCCCTCCCCTCCGTCACACATCGTTAGAAAAAGCCAGAATTCCCCCCCCCCCCCTAAAAATAATGTCTCATTTCAGACTACAACCCCCCCCCCCTCAAAATTGCAGTTGCTTTTTTTTAAACATCGATATTTTTTTCCAAAATCTTGTCTGAACTCTGTCTAAATAGAGTATTTTAATCAATTCATATTACAATTTATTAAAACAATTTTCTAAAACGCGAAATAACGTCTAAAATTCGCTTTCTAACATTGCTTTTTTTATAATGCAATAGTGTGACGTCGCACCAACTGAACTCCCCCCTCCCCTCACCACACACCGTCACGAAACTACGGACCCCCCTCCCCCCTACGAGTGTGACGTCATTTATGGACAACCCCTTAGTGGCAATCGTCTTAATTATGTGAACTATGGTGATGTAATATTAGATGCAATGCAATTAGGTCAGAGTAGTGTAGGGAGCCATTAGTCAAGTTGGCAGGAACCAATCAGAAGAGGAATAGCCTCCCATAATAAAAGACCAAGTCACGTGACTAGATGGTTTAAATAGGACATTCAGAATAACAGAAGTAATGGGGAGATAGATGTTGGCGTTATCAATCTAGAAGGTTAGTGTAGCTAGACTTTAATTGTCAGATACGGGGGGATATATGTTGGCGTTATCAATCTAGAACAGGGGTCTCCAAACTACGGCCCGCGGGCCGGATGCGGCCCGCGATGTGCTCTCATCCGGCCCGCGGAGATCTTTTTGTGCACGGAAAAAACGTTTGTTGGTGATGGCTGAGGAACTTTGCCCAGAAAAATCAAAGACGAGCCTGGAAGAAACTGGCCCTCGAACTGAAATTTGTTTGTTAATGCGGCCCTCGGACTGAAAAGTTTGGAGACCCCTGATCTAGAAGGTTCGTGTAGCTAGACTTTAATAGTCAGATACCGGGATATAGATGTTGGCGTTATCAATCTAGAAGGTTAGTGTAGCTAGACTTTAATAGTACTAGTCAGATACGGGGAGATAGATGTTGGCGTTATCAATCTAGCAGGTTAGTGTAGCTAGACTTTAATAGTACTAGTCAGATACGGGGAGATAGATGTTGGCGTTATCAATCTAGCAGGTTAGTGTAGCTAGACTTTAATAGTACTAGTCAGATACGGGGAGATAGATGTTGGCGTTATCAATCTAGAAGGTTAGTGTAGCTAGACTTTAATAGTACTAGTCAGATACGGGGAGATAGATGTTGGCGTTATCAATCTAGAAGGTTAGTGTAGCTAGACTTTAATAGTCAGATACGGGGGGATATATGTTGGCGTTATCAATCTAGAACAGTGGTTCCCAACCTTTTTCGAGTGGCGACCCCCTTTTATAAAAAGTAAGTGACCCGCGACCCCCATAGAATTAAAAAGCCGAAATTAGTATGGAAATTAATAAGCACTAAAATAAGATTTTCTAGTAGACTTTCAATATGAACTACTCTTGATAACTGTTTTAATAGCATGAGTAAAATTGCATACTATTCACTAAACCTTCATGGTTAAGCTTTTAATTTTAAAAAAATGTGTTAACGCCAACCTATGCCATTATAATTATCTTAAATTTGTTTTTAATCGAAGAATAGTGTTGAAAATATATTCTCGAAAAGTCAATCAATTTTACGTTTGGGTATGAATGATGAATACTACACCAAAATTGTGTCTGCAGTTTTTCATCTTGCTCGGAATCATTCTGCAAATCAAAGAATTCATCTTGTAATTCATCGGGAATATTGGCAACATCAAGGGCAGAAGACAATGGGTAATGCGTCAATGCAGATTATTCTTTTTTCAGCTAAGTTCGTTTTCAAGAGATTCAAGATGCCCAGAAATAGCTTCTTTCAAAATTTTAATTATCTCACAATCAGATTCATCTACCACACCGCAGAGTTTCTCAAATTTACAATATTTCCAAGATTTGTTTTCTTTACCGATTTTGCAGCTTTGATAAAAATGCCCCGAGATTATCATGGAAAGTTATAATATTCGTTCATTTTCCCTGAAGCTTCAGGTTAAGCTTGATGTTCGAATATATCTGTTAGGTATGATACTCTCTCCAACCACTCTATGTCGTTTTAAGTATACCAAAAAGTCTTGTTTCCTTTGCACTCCCAAGAACAATTTTATTTCAGATTTCAATTCAAAAACACAATGTACAACATTTCGTTTGACAGCCAGCGTACTGTAGTGTAGAAGAGCAGAACCTCGTGATCTATATTAATGTTTTTGCTCAGTTCTTTGAAGGCTCCAGATTTTATATAATTTACGACTTATACTAGCAATGGACTCGATTGTCGATTGGTTAGGGCAGTGGTTAGGGAGCTAAATGTTTTATGAAAGCCCGATTTTGAGCTAAACATAGATGGCGCACCATACGTACAAACCCCCATAGCCGTTCTAACCCATTTTAATCATCCAGTTTCAAAAAAAGATTTATTTTCTCCATGCTATCTTTACAAAAGAGCAACTATTTTATCTTTGCTATCATCCGCATGAATATAGACACAGACCAGCAACTGCAAACACGAACTCACGTCTGTTGGTTTATCAAGTTGAAAAGCAGACAATGGTGAAAGCTTAATTTCAATAAAAAATGTGTTATTTAACATTAACGTACATGCAACGTTTGATGAGATTTTCTCCTATTGTTTTTTTTTAGCGCAATTTCCATTCTGGAGAATTGCGTTTATTAACTCGTCTTTTCTGGGAATGAATGGAAGGATGTGTGTCCGCAGCTTTAAGTCGTATCTCCTCCTCAACGAAGCAATATCGAGGACTAGTTTCAAAAGCAAATATGTTAAGCAAGTTACCAGGATGAACATAGGCCAAAACAATTCCGGGTTTCTTTCACGGATTTCCCGGAAAAGCCAAAAAACCTCAAAAAAATGCAGTTTTTTTCCCATATCTTGGCAACCAGACCACTTAGCGACTTGAAACATATACGAATAGATTCCTGCCATAGTTTAGAACAATATTGCCGAAGAAAGTTTTCAAAAATATCCTTTCGTTCGGTCACCAAAAAAAAATTTAATTAATTAAAATTTGGACCGAATTAGTAGGCATTTTATCCAACCACACCACACGCGTCATCAAGTTCAATAGCTGCGCCATCACGTTCAATGGCTGTGACATCACGTTCGGTAGCTAGGCGCGCAATGGTTTTTAGTCATGTTACTCTATTGTAAATAAAACATGTAAAATACTGAAAAAAAAAATAAAAAACGTTTTAATAACTAACCAATGGTTTTACTAACCCTGCTCTTGATTTACGCTACGACAGAGCTATTTTTAGATAACAAGGAAATTGCGCTAAAATTGTCACTAGACTTTTTAATTACCTTGTTTTTTTTTTGCTTGGCATTTTCTATCGCGACTTCATTTGATGCTTGCACTAATACTGGTGAAAAATTCATGTTCGATCAAGTCTCTGGCGTTTGCAACTAGCTTCTTATCGACGAAAGAACATATATTTTTGGTGTGTTCCGAATGACTCCTCTCAAATGTCGTTTTAGTTTTGAAGATTTCATAGATTCGTGACTGAGAACAACTTTGTGCAGTGCGCTTTGTTTCTTCTCTATTACATTTCCAGTGATGTTAATGAAGCCGAATTTCAAAAATTCTTCTAAATATTTGTTTTCTTTCAAATTACTAAGGTTTAGTATACCAGTTGGCGACCCCCCAGAAAGACATTTGCGACTCCCAGGGGGGTCGCGACCCCCAGGTTGGGAACCCGTGGCCTAAATGATGGAAAACCGCAGCCAAAAATTACTTATTAAACATTTTTTTGGTAAAATTATTTATAAAAAAGTGTTTTACATCATACGTTGACTTTCTTTTATGTGCTGTTTTATCGCTCCTTTGATAATTACTATTATGGTAAAAGAAAAAGTATGTGTGTATGCCCACTTAACAATATATGTTTAATGAAAGATATATATATATATATATATATATATATATATATATATATATATATATATATATATATATATATATATATATCTTATATAAATAAATGTATATATATATATATATATATATATATATATATATATATATATATATATATATATATATATATATATATATATACATATATATATATATATATATATATATATATATATATATATATATATATATATATATATATATATATATATATATATATATACATTAAAATAATAAATAAAAAAAAATGTTTAAAAAATGCTAGATTTCTAAAGATTGAATATCAATTGACATGGAACAATGTGTGTTGAAAAATGTTAAGGGGGATAACTTATCTTTATATCCCAAACAAGTGTTGATATGTAGCAATACTTAAATTTTGCATATTAGTTATCAAAATAACAATTTACTTTAAGTTTGACAATCTTGTTTATTAAATATTATTAACAGTTGCCCTTTTTTTATCCATAAACATTATATTATTGTTTTATTTAAAATACATGGAACCTTTACGATTATGTACAAACAAATTGGACAAAATTGAAACACTTTTGTTTTACAACAATCTGTATTTTCCCTATTCAGAACAAATGTTTTCGTAAATCAACCTCAAGATTTTAAATATATGGTACGGGAATACTCTATCAAAATAGCAAGGCAAATAAACATAGAAAGGAAAATTATGGAAGAACTAATAGACAGACAACTAGATACGTTAATCAGTCATAATGCATCGCAGGACAAAATTGGAAAAGTAGAATCAGAATTAAACAAAATACAAACACATAGACACAAAGGAGCGCTAAAATGTGGGAGAATAGACATGATAGGCAACGAAGACCCCTCCCATTACAACATAATTTTGGAAAAAATACACTGCAACAGTAAACAGATATGTAGCAGAACAGATGACAACGGGACTATAACAAATGACCTGGAAAGTATAAAACGTCAGTTTACTTTATACTATCAAAACCTCTTCAATAAGGAAGATACAGACTATGAAATACAAGAACATTATCTTAATTACACAATAAGGCTAGACAACGATGACTGTACCAAAATCAACGCGTCAATTACTAAAGAGGACATATCCAAGACGATAGACGGACTAAAACTAAATAAAGCTCCAGGACCAGACGGACTAACCAGTGAATTTTATAA
Source organism: Physella acuta (assembly GCF_028476545.2). Taxonomy (NCBI): domain Eukaryota; kingdom Metazoa; phylum Mollusca; class Gastropoda; family Physidae; genus Physella; species Physella acuta. The sequence goes on along the minus strand of NW_026731704.1, from coordinate 595,886 downwards.
AACCTTCAAAAATGACTTAATACTCCTTTTACACGCTACATTTCATGACATACATGAAAGAGAGGATTGTGCTACAGATTTTAACAGGACATATATAACACTCATTCCCAAAAATGATACGGACAGGACAAAAATTATAAATTACAGACCTATATCTTTACTCAACGGTGATTATAAAATATTGACAAAAACTTTAGATAAGAAATTCGAACCTTTCATATCTAAATTAATACACCCCGATCAGCAGTATAGCATACCAGGTAGAAACATACACAACCACACGCACTTAATCAGAGACATCATACATTATATCACGCAGCAAGACACACAACTAGCAATTCTTAGCATCGACCAACAGAAAGCTTTAGACAGAGTAGATCATACATGGTTAATGAAAACAATAGGTGCTTACAACCTAAGACACTATTTTAAAACATGGATAAAATTAATATATAACAATGCACATATTCATTTATTAATAAACAACAGTGTTACAAGCGCTTTACACATACAGAAATCAGTTAGACAAGGTTGTCCTTTATCTCCCCTACTATACATCCTTAGCTTAGAACCCCTACTAGAAAACATTAGACAGGACAACTCGATTAAAGGACTGTACATTTCAAACACGGTAGCATTATTTATACAACTTTATAACTATATTTTTCATAGTGGCTATTATTAAAACAACCAGAGTTTCTTCCAGGCATTTTACCGCCCCCCCCCCCCCCCCCGAACGAAATGAAATTTATATAATTTATATAGAAAACAGTGTCCACCCCCCCCCCACCCCGCGAAGAAAATTTACCGCCCCCCACCCCGAAAATTAAAAGTGCCCCCCCCCCCCGGAGAAAAAAGTCTGGAAGAAACACTGAAAACAACATGCTGGTAAAAATCATGAACAATACTTAAGGAAAAGGTATTTACAAAATATATTTGCATTAGTAGCCTGGCTAGGTATTTGGATTACGTTTAATAATGTCCATCTGTCTTTTGCTGTTGCTTTAATCCACGATCGCCAAATCGTGTTTAATAACATAATCAAGGATAATACTACGCAATTAACTGGTCTTATAAAGTGTATTTACCTTGAAATGCAGCTTACTTGAGCTCGCGAATTATGATGATTTAGGTGATGGCCCTATTTAGAATAAAGGATATTGATTGCGGAACTTAATTTTATCATTTACTCAATTTTAATGCTAAAATAATTAGATCGCTTTAATTCACTTACTCGTTACACTCTTAACACTACACTTAATCCCTAAACTTAACGAGACTTAACGATAAGACCTAACACAATGGAACTATATGTGCTAAAATTGTATGTTTCTTTCGCTCAATCGGTTGGACAGGTGATTTGTGGATGAGTCATGTTGTCAATCTTATTTTCTGTCTGGAATGGTTACAATGATGTCTACTGATTAATCTCTGTAGTTTAATTCGATAAAATGTGGCTTGTCTGATGGGTTTACTAGGGATGTGGTCATCCACATATGACGTCCACACATCAACAATCTGACCATCCAGTCCGTACAGATAAAAGTAGCATTTGTATGGTTCTAATACTGTTTATGTTGAGTTTACACAAACATTATCAAGCTGATTTAACAATTGGCATGGGATAACACAATTAACCGTTCACACATTTTTCCTTAGGCCTTTTACAGTCTTTACTAAACTAGTAGTTAAATTATTAATGAGTAGAAACTAAATCATTAATATTCGATTGCTTAAAGAATTGTTATTTTTAACACTGGTGTAGTTATTATTTTAGAAATAGTAACATACATGAAAATAAGTATTAAAATGGTTTTGTATTATAGGTGTTTTATTCTTTTTTAAATAAATATTAATCACAGAGAGAATACTACTAAGATAATATTTAAATAGTAAGCATTATGATTACTTGGGTTTAAGTTTGATTTTATGATTATTTTTTTTCAATTGTTTTAAACATTTAAAATAGTAAAATACTATATTTGATGGTTTTATACAGCATCAGAAACATGAACATCAATTGCTAATAGTAATTAAATGGAGGAAACAAAATGACATAAGAACTAGACTAAAATAAGGTGTTCAACCTCGGTTTCTGTTGGGTGATTAGTTTACTGTGCTCCATCCTCAGCTGCGAAGTCAAATATTGTATTTTATTAAAATGTATCAAAATAAACCAGCCAATTCCAGGTGGGCCCATTGATGTTAATCGAAACTGTTAGCTAGTGTTTAAAAATATATCTATTAAATAGATTAGCTTATGTGTATCTTCGAAGCAAAAAGTAATATTTAAGAGCCTAACATATAAAAAATGCAGAATAACAATAATACATAATAACTTATCAAACATTACAATTGAACAAAATAATAATAAACAATGTTTATACCTATTTAATCATTGCATTTTTAAATATAAAAAATTTTGGAAAAAAAAGGAGTTATGTCAATTTAATTTATTATAATATGAATATGGGAAGTAACTCATATGCTTTTTTACTTAATATGTCATTCGCAAAATTATTTTTTAAAAATATAACTCAACTTATTCCTTTTTTAATGTGTTTCTATTTATTTTTTTGTTTTCCTCGTAAGTAAATGTTATTCTGTCTTTATTCTTATGTGTGTTGTCCAGCCCACGTCAGACCTTACGCATGTGTCAACTGTGTTAGTAAAATACACTAAACAGACATCACTGATTAGGTTTGTTTTGGCAAGACATGCATTAAAGACAGTAGAGCCTTTATAGAAGATGATGTTATTGGCAACCAAAACTACAGAATAGCTAAATAGAGAACTGTTTATAGTATGCAGCCTCTCACCAACTGAATGTCTTTGTATAGCTACGGAACAGTACAAGCATCTTGTGTATTACAATACTAGTTGCGTATTGTGTATTTAAAACGTTAGTTTACGGTGCATTCGTCATATACAATGGGGTACAGTTAGAGGTGTTAATTAAATTGTATATAAATCACTAAGTGAGGCATGAAATCATTAAGCTTGTAAGAAAGGAAAAAAAATGCCCACCCCCCCCACCCAAACCAAACTTAAATAAATAAAACAACCACTTCACTACAAAAAACAAGTTAATTAAAAAAGTCTAGTGACATTTATGCGCAATTTCCTTATGTTATCTAAAAATAGCTTTGAGGTATAATGCTGGGGTGCGTTCAAGCTAGAAGAACGATCGGTTTGTAGGTGTTTATGTAATTTTAAAATTTGTGACCGAACGAGAGGATATTTTTGAAAACTTTCTTCGGCAATATTGTTCTAAATTATAGCAGGAATCGATTGGTACATGTTTCAAGTCGCTAAGTGGTCTGGTTGCCGAGATATGGGTTAAAAACTGAATTTTTTCGAGGTTTTTTGGCTTTTCCGGGAAATACATGAAAGAAACCCGGAATTTTTATGGCCTATGCTCATTCTCGTAACTTGCTTAACATAATTGCTTTTGGAACTAGTCATCGATATTGCTTCGTTGAGGAGGAGATACGACTTAAAGCCCGGACACACATTCATCCATACATTCATTCATTCATTCATTCATCCATCCATCCATTCCCAGAAATGACGAGTTAATAAACGCAATTCTCCAGAATGGAAATTGCGCTAAAAAAATATAGACATTTGCAATTGTAAACAACCAATGGTAAACAACTAATCGTAAACGCATTACAAATATATTTTTTCTTTGCTGGAGCTGTGATTAAAATATCAAATGAAATGAGATAAAGTGTTCACTAATTAACGTAATATAAAACGAAACTAATCTATCTTTTTGATTTTTTTTTTCAAATTCTAGGCGAATGTGACCACAAAATCAACCATGATAAGTTACCACCCGCTTCAGTTGTAAATGAAAACACTGAAATCTAAACCACCACACGCTAGCTTAATATTAATATCTTATCTATATGCTGTTAAAACACACACACAAACAGGCAGCGAAATAAATCCATTCGAATAATAATTATTATTATTCAGCTTAGAATAAAAGTTTTATAATAATTACCTAATTAAATATTTTTAACATACGGAACATTCTATTTAATGTCTAGCTACACGAACCTTCTAGATTGATAACGCCAATATCTATCTCCCCCCCCCCCCCCGTATCTGACTAGTACTATTAAAGTCTAGCTACACTAACCTTCTAGATTGATAACGCCAACATCTATCTCCCCGTATCTGACTAGTACTATTAAAGTCTAGCTACACTAACCTTCTAGATTGATAACGCCAACATCAATCTCCCCATTACTTCTGTTATTCTGAATGTCCTATTTAAACCATCTAGTCACGTGACTTGGTCTTTTATTATGGGAGGCTATTCCTCTTCTGATTGGTTCCTGCCAACTTGACTAATGGCTCCCTACACTACTCTGACCTAATTGCATTGCATCTAATATTACATCACCATAGTTCACATATTTAAGACGATTGCCACTAAGGGGTTGTCCATAAATGACGTCACACTCGTAGGGGGGAGGGGGGTCCGTAGTTTCGTGACGGTGTGTGGTGAGGGGAGGGGGGAGTTCAGTTGGTGCGACGTCACACTATTGCATTATAAAAAAAGCAATGTTAGAAAGCGAATTTTAGACGTTATTTCGCGTTTTAGAAAATTGTTTTAATGAATTGTAATATGAATTGATTAAAATACTCTATTTAGACAGAGTTCAGACAAGATTTTGGAAAAAAATATCGATGTTTAAAAAAAAGCAACTGCAATTTTGAGGGGGGGGGGGTTGTAGTCTGAAATGAGACATTATTTTTAGGGGGGGGGGGAATTCTGGCTTTTTCTGACGATGTGTGACGGAGGAGAGGGGGGGGGAGGTAAACATCGTCAAAAAAAAGCGTGACGTCTTTTATGGATGACCCCTAATTGCATTGACAATAATTTATTTAGTCGATCAACCTAGAATTGTTTGTATATTTTTGAATTTTCAAAGTATTGATTTTTTGCTCACGTATCAACACTGGATTGTTTCAATTTCACTGTCCAGTTTTGACCTTATCCATTTCAACAACTAAACCACAGATGCCATACAAGATCAGCTCATCACAGAGTCCGGAGGTAATACTGCTGCCATTTGCTGAACACTGACCAATGCATGTTGTTTACAAATATTCAATTACTGAGTATGCTATTTTTTTACTATGTATGATTTGTTTTTTGTTTAATGCATGGTTTATTTTAAAATAATAATAATAATAATAATAACGTTTTGGTAGTTTAAGCGCTTTTAAGCGTTTTTTGTTCACTGTTAACGTTGGGTAATCAATTGTACTTTTATATATTTAAATATCATTTGCATAGTCATATAGCATTATCTAAATAGTAGAACATGATTTTTGTTTTAAACGTATATTTTTATTTATCAGGTGTCATAATTGCACTAACAGAAGCACGCACTGTAATTGATTCTGCTAATTTGGCATTAACGTGAATTCAGCCAAAAAAATGATAAAAGAAGTATAGCAGACGAGGTTAACAATAATCACGTTTAACGTGACAAGAATAAGTCGGTGAGTTCTTACAAAATCAGCTGGAATTATTGTTAAACTCCCTTAATTGTAATGTTTATAAAATAGCATGTACAGCATATTGAAGAACATTAGATTAGGAATGTAGTGTTGTCATGCCCCGACAGTCCGATAGTATTGCATCGTAAAGCCCCCACCCCCCACCCCCTCCCCCTCTTACCCGTTTCACTTTCCTAATGCTTTTATGAGAATTTCTAAATATATCTGCTGGTGCTAGTTCGGAAACTGTTTGGATAGTCAGAGTTATGAAATATTCATTTGTATAGTTGGTGATGACTGCAGTTAGAGGTTAAAAAGTAAAGTGGTTAATTAAACACAGTAGATTACTTGTTTGTTGAAGAAGAGACCAACACAATTTTAGCTAAACAACTTTAATTAAATAGATGGTGAAACTACAGTCTATATGGTAGTCTAACTATGGTCTATGGTCGTAGTCTTACTATGGTCTAAGGATACAAAACTTGTTCATCAATAGCGGCTGGGCCAGTCATCCCTACCACACAAAACAAATCACGACTACATCCTTCTAAGGTTAACGTTCAACTGTCCAAATTTATTCTCAGGGCCCAAGCTTCACCCTCGGGTTCTTTAACCCCTGCCTGACCCCGGCATTCCAGCGAGGGGGTGGATGGGTGCTCTAGCCTGCACATTAGTTAGGTGGGACGGGGATGCACTATGTCTCAGTTCAGGTGTGGGAAGGGAGGAGGGGGAAAATAACCAACTAGCACCAATACTGGACTCAGTTATAGCTGTCAGATGCCTACATAGATGTAAAGCAGGGATTCACAATACAGACCTCCAGAGACGGATCAGACTCCTAGAAATGAGATGTATCATGTTTTTACATGTGAATTTCGTACACGGATCATGTAACAAAATATTTTATTAATGTAAGGTCCATCAATTTGATCAAAGATGTACTTGTCATTGGCAGGGCTGAACCTAAAACACTCAGCAAAGCACAATGTCGGGGACGGGAAGCGAGGGGTGGGGGTGTATAACAAAGGAAACATCAGACACCATCAGGGACTAGACTCACTGAGGCAACAGTGGGGTGGGGGTGTATAACAAAGGAAACATCAGACACCATCAGGGACTAGACTCACTGAGGCAACAGTGGGGTGGGGGTGTATAACAAAGGAAACATCAGACACCATCAGGGACTAGACTCACTGAGGCAACAGTGGGGTGGGGGTGTATAACAAAGGAAACATCAGACACTATCAGTGACTAGACTCACTGAGGCAACAGTGGGGTGGGGGTGTATAACAAAGGAAACATCAGACACTATCAGTGACTAGACTCACTGAGGCAACAGTACACATTATGGATGGAGGAAGATAAAATATCTGCTCTGTATGACAAAATCATCTAAAGGTCTGAAAACGTTAGATACACCTAGGTTCAATAAGACGGTTACATACATACATACATACATCTAATGAGAGATATAATACACTACAGCACACAGAAAAACACCCAATTAGCAATTTTAAGTATTGACCAACAAAAAGCTTTTGACCGAGTTGACCATACATGGATAACGAAAATTTTAGATGAATACAACTTAGGTCCCTATCTCAAAATATGGATCAAAACACTCTACAAAAACGCGCATACTCACCTTATCATAAACAATACACTCACCGACCCAATACTAATAAATAAATCTGTCAGACAAGGTTGCCCATTATCCCCACTCCTTTACATTCTGAGTTTAAAACCACTATTGGAATCCATCAGACAGGACAACATAATTAAAGTTCTGCAATTACCATATACAGTACCTAGAAAAACCTTAGCATAATCAGATGACACGATCTTTCTCATACAAACAGAAAAAGAAATCAAAACAATTATATATACCTTTATAGATTTTGGCAAAGCTAGTGGCGGCAAAACTAACACACACAAATCCAAAATAAAGGGAGTTGGCAAATGGGCTGTGAAAAATAACTACAACATGCCAATCATGGTGACAGACAAATTAAAGCTAAACAGCATAACATACGCAGACAACCCGATAACAGAAAACAAAGATACATGAACAAATCTGATGGACAAAATCAATCACACTATATTCAAATACAGAAATTGCAAAACAATAATATTCTCTAGGGCAGCTTTAGTCAATAGATACGTCAATCCCAAAATAATCTACATCGCATCAAACAGCACAATACCCAACACATTTATCAAAGAAACAAACAAAAAACATTAGGGATTTTATTTTCAAATGCACAATCAGAAACATCAATCACCAAACACTAATACAGAATACATTAAACGGAGGAATAAGTTTGCACATAAACTCAAAAATTAACGCCTTCAGACTCAAACACCTAGATAGAATTAGAATAGAACCGCACTATCACCCTTTAGCACAGTACTAGGCATGCTGCCCAGCTTCGCTTAGGCTTTCGAAAACATTGAGAATTTGAATGCTTAATTAATTCGCCCGAAGGTCGGTCTACGACCTCAAGAGTTATGAAGAGGTTCCTCCGTGGACATTTTTTTTCGATTTATAGCTCATATAAGGTACCGGTCAGTCGAGGTCAGTTTTGACCCCCACATCGTAGACTTTTCGGCCAACCGGCCCCCGTGTTCTGTCGCATCAAGGCAAGATCATGCCAAATTTGAAGCGCCTGCGGCGCCGGGAAGTGCCCTATCGGACACCCGACAATCTAGATCTAGATCTAGATTTCTAAAAGAATTTTTTTTTTAAGTTTAGCCCGAGCATAATAAAAAATAATACATTAACCAAGTTGACTTGCTGTGTCTCGAACCCGCACCACCTGCGTGGTTTAATGTACACTAACATCTCCGCTATTTAGGCAACTTATAAAATACGGAGAATGAAACACGTATTTTAAAATCTTAACTTACGCGAATATGCCTATTCTTTCAAATTAATTTTTTATCCCAAATTAGCCAGTTCCAAACAAAGATTTTGTATAAAATAAATAAGTCTTGAAATAGTTTAGTCCTAATATAGAAATTTATTTTTGGAATTGATTTTAGAGAAGTTAGAGTCTAAATCTAGATCTTAGCGTCTACGTCTAGATCTAGTTATTGCGTAGATTTAGATTTAGATTTAGTCTAGATCTAGAATCTCTAGATCTAGAATCCAAATAAATAAAATAAATTTTATGAGTTTAGGCCGGAAAAATTGTATTGTATACATTTCATAGTGTACGTAGATCTAAATCAAATTTGAATGAAATAGTTCATTTCTTTTCATTCAAAACACAGCAGATGACGTCATTAGTTAATGTATAAGCAATAGCGACGTCACAGTTTTATGCGTTCTTTTTCACATGTATTAATGCTTTTCCGGTTGCATAAATAATACTGTTTCTCTACATTCGAATACGCCTTTAATTTTTATTTTTCTTCTTTAAGTAAAATTGTGGTTATACATTTAAAACATCTAACATATTATTTTCAACAAAAGTCCGTAAAAAGTTCTCCATATATCGCTGCCGATTCTGACGTGATGTCCGGCGAAAATTTTTTGCGGACAGAGAAAGAGAGAGAGAGAGAGATCTGCGAACGTGGGGATTTATATATTAGGATTACATAGGCCATATAATAAACACGACTCTAAAGACAAATAATATGACACCACACAATGGGGGGATAGATATAGGCAGCTTTTATAAGGAGGTTTTAAAAATATTCAAGGTAAACAAAAAACATAATAGGGGAGAAAACAAAGAAAATAAATGATACATTAGTCGAGCGACAACTACAACCTCTAGAATTAAATGGACTAAATAATTCAACACAGTAGACATTAGCGATACCTTCAGAAACTTACACAATAAAAACAACATACAAAGAAAAAGAAATAGGATATAGGCTCATCTACAACAGTACACCCATCTCTAGAAACACCAAAGCAAACACACACATTACAATAACATGCCAAATATGTAAACAACAGATACAAGAAACAGAACAACATATTTATTTAGAATGCACAACACTACTAAAAGCAAGACAAACATTAGGAACAGTAATAGAAACTTCCAACACAGACACATTAAACAAAGCCATCACCCTAAACTCTATAACGAAATCGAAAAATAAAACAGACGATGACAATAAAATTACTGCTATAGCTATCTTTAGACAGACAGTGTGGACTACTAGAAACAAATGCAAATTTGAATTAAAAACATACAAACACTTGAACATAGAGGCTATCTTCAGAGCAGTAGTCAGGAAAAGACTAGGTAACATAGTCATGATTTAAGTCTCTGGAATGTAGCCACACATAAGAAATATTCTGTTCCCCCCTTTATACTCATCCCACTCCTTCACTAATGTAGGTTTGAATCAGGGAGACTGGGAAAGAAATATCTAGAACCCTAAATTTCCTTACTGCTTATTACATGCATATTTTGTATTTTCCCCGATACTAGGAAACCCACATGAGATACACATTTTCTCACATTATTTCTTCTTTATTTGCATTTTAATCAAGTTTATCGTAAGACTTTTAAGTCGGATGGAGCTATTTACCTTTAGTTTTGCTTTATTTGTAACTAACACTATTATTTTTTAAAACTTTAATAACTATATTTTCAGTAACTATGGACTCCTAGCATTGCTAACAAATTGCAATGGGGTCTCTTTTCTATACTAAACTTATTTTTATGATTAACATGTTTTTAATACATTAAATTCTAATATATTTACTCTATGTAATATCTTAGTAAATGTCAACAAAACATAATAAATACTGCAACTGTTAGGGAAACTGAGTTATATACCTTTCTTTCTATTGTACTAACATATTTATATTACTTTTAATCGCAGTCATCCCATTTTTCACTATTACGGACTATGATCATTTCTAACAATTTTCAGGGTTTTCTTTCTTTTCTAAGTTTACTTTGAGTTTTACCATACACTCTGTAACAATTAACTATCGCTCCTTTTATCTATTATTTTGATGAATACATAAATAAAACAGACAGGGGAGGTAACCAAATTTTTACTATAATTGTTAGGGGGATGAAATTATATACCTTTTCATTTACCTTGATATGACATATCAATTTTTGAACTGTAAAATATGTTCACTTTTATTGATCTCATGACTCGTTCTATAAATACACGCTTAATTAACTAATTAATTTGTTTCTGAAATTACATATTTTCTAAATTTCGATTCTGTTAATAATTAAAATAAATAAAATAATAAACAAAAAAAAGTAATAAAAATAAAATAAAAAGAATGTTTGCAGATGATAGGTACAGTGGCGTAGGTAGGCAGGGGGGGGTGTTAGGAGGGGTCATAACCCCCATAGACCCCCTGGTATATATATATATATATATATATATATATATATAAAGTATGAGGGTGGTGCAAATCGAAAGTTAGAGGGGGGTGCAAATCGAAAGTTTGAGGGGGGTGCAAATCGAAAGTTTGAGAGGGGGGGGGTTGCAGATCGAAATATTGAGGGCGGGGGGTGCAAATCGAAAGTTTGTCCCCGGGTACACATTGGAACACCCCCCCCCCCCCCCTTGAGACGATCCTGGCTACGCCACTGGATTGGTATAAATGAAAAGTATGAATGCTAATAATCACCTATTGTATATAATATTTTGTGATTCATGTATATTTTGTATAAATAACAATACCTGTTCCCTCTTTAGGAAACCCACACCAACTTCTGAAGCCAAATTCGCCAATATGAATTTTTTATAACTTTTATTTAATGTTCACACACAAAAAAACCAACATTTCATTACGGCCATAATAAAAATAAAACAAGAGTTATGTCATTTTAATTACGTTATTAAAACAGCAAGGAATGAAAATAATAAGAACAGTGATGTTTTTGTAATAAGTTGTATTTATTTAGTGTCAGTATAATAGATTTTATTTCTGCATTGGCTCGTGAGGCGCACTACATCTTTGTAATACAGACATTTCTTTCTTACAAGTATTTTTTTTTATTAAAAGGTATCACAATTAATCAGACAGTGGACAAGCAAGCTGAACACTGTTTAAACGGAACTCAACGAAACTAGCTAGACTAGAATATTACATTTACGGTGATATTAACATTTCGGCGGTCATCTTTAGATCAATGGTTTGGAATATAAAGAGAAAAAAAAAAGATAAACCGAAAATACGTTTATAATCAATACACAATTTCAATATTTAAATCAAGACATTGGTATCAGCGATATTTATCTGTAGAAGTATTATTGTGTAAATTATCTAACGTTGCCTCTCTATTAAAACATGTGTTTAGTGTTGACTAAGATTTTAGCGACTTAAAATAAACTATCCCTAGTCTATTGATTATTTATTATTTTAACAATTTTCATAGATACATTTTAATGTGTGAATTAATGAATGAAATAAATACAATTCCTTTAGCCACAATTTCTTATAAATGTATTAGATCTCAAAGTAACAAACGAAGTGTGTACTGTTCCGTAGCTATACAATCCAACAAACCCAGTTGGTAAAAGGTTGCTTACTATAAACAGTTATCTACTTAGCTAGTCTGTAGTTTTAGTTGCTAATAACATTCATCTTCTATAAAAAAGCTGAACTGCCTTTAGCGCATGTTCTGACAAGCCAAACCTTATCTGAGATTTCTGTTTAGTGTATTTTACTGACATAGTTGACACATGCGTGAGGCCTGACGTGGGCTGGACAACACACATAAGAAGAAACTAAACACAGAATAACATTTACTTACGAGGAAAGTAACGAAATAAATACAAAAGCATTACATAAAGAAACATTTAAGTTTCATTGTTTGTAAAAATAATTTTGCGAATGATATATTGAGTAAATAAGCATATGCATTACTGCCCATATTTACATTATATAGAAATAAATTGAAATAACTCAAATTTTATCTTCAAAATTATTTATATTTAGAAAAATTCAATGTCTATATAGTTACAAACAAAGTTTATTATTATTTTATTATACGGTAGTGTCTGTTAAGTTATTTAGTATTAGTGTTATTCGGTGACAGGACAAATGATCTCAGTACAATTGATCTCAGACAAAATATCTCAGACAAAATATCTCAAGGACAAATGATCTCAGGACAAATGATCTCAGGACAAATGATCTCAAGGACAAATGATCTCACGGACAAAAGATACCAGGACAAAATATATCAGGACAAATGATACCACGGACAATTGATCTCAGACAAAATATCTCAGACAAAATATCTCACACCTAAATATTAATAGTGTAGTTGATGATTTTAGCTGATCTGAAATATTTTTTTATTGATTGTCATATCGATGATCTCGGTCGCAAACCGTCTAACTCCGAAAAAGTAAATTTTACAGGAGAGACAAAAAACTGATTATTTCTTTGTTGATCGCTCTAAAACAATTTTTTTAATGATATATGCGAAGAAACTCTCTACCGACTATACTGTAGCGTTTTAAATTGAGTATTGTTAATATTTACAAAATTATAGTAAATTTTAAAAGATAGACGGTTTGCTCGGTCTAAAACTCTCGGTGCAAACCGTCTATCTGTGCGCGCGCATACTTGGCCGTTTTGAACCGAGAATTTCGGTCTCAGCCGCGTTCGTTCGTTTTGTCCAATGAACGTGTTTAAGTAATGTTTATGTTTTTAAGTTATAATTAACACTTCATAATATTTAGATTATAGTTTTGAGCTCATATTTTAATTATTTGAGTTTATTCTACTTTATGGGGTCAGTTTAATTTTAGTAGAGATGTTTTAGTATGGCTTTATCGCTTTCGACTGTTAATTCATTATGGCTGTATTTAGCACTAGACTTATTAACTGTTGAAGGTTATGCTTTATTTATTACATATTTCTATTCTCACTGTTTATTTTACTAAATCTGGTGGGTGCTGGGTTTGTAGAATGATAATAATAAAAATATCAACCTTATTGTCAGATACATTATGAATGAGACAACACAATAATTACATTAACAATGACTTAATTTTTACTTATTTTACAAAATGTAACAAAAAAAATGTGTTTATTTTTAAAATTTATTTTTTAAATAAAAGTCACATGAAGAAACATTAAAATGGCAACATATTTTTAAAATCAGGCAATTCATCATAAAAATGTGTATTTATGACTAGCTTTAGTTGCTCATATATGACCGCTTTTTTCTGCTCTTGTACAACTTGACAAGGGCTACAGATGAGATCAAAATCTTACGACCCTAGCTTAGCAATTTTTAGCTATCTGCTAATTCACTTTGAAGTAGACAGTAGCACCAGGATTGTACTGCAGTGCACGAATATTTGTCGCTTTGAATTCTTGATACGTCTGACTGGTCTTTTTGAGAGAGGTTGGTGTCTATTATGTGAGGCTGGTCTGTTGAGAAAGGCTGGTGTCTTGTATGGTAAGACTGGTGTGCTGAGAGAGGATTGTCTATTGTATGTTAAGACTAATATTTTGAGAGAAGCTGGTTTCTTGTATGGTAAGAATGATCTGTTGAGAGAGGCTGGTCTGTTGAGTTGCTGGTGTCTAAGAGGGTTAGACTAGTTTGTTGAGATATTCTTGTGCCCTGTATTGTAAGAGAGTTTGGTCTTTTGTATGTTACGACTGGTATGTTGTGAAAGGCTGGTGTGTTAAGAGATGCTGATGTCTTGTATGGTAAGACTGGTCTGTTGAGAGAGGCTGATCTGTTGAAAGAGGTTGTTTGTTGAGAGAGGCTGGTCTATTGGGAGAGACTGGTGTCTTAAATGGTAAGACTGGTCTGTTGAGAGAGGCTGATCTGTTGAGAGAGGCTGGTATGTCGAGAGAGGCTGGTCTGTTGAGAGAAGCTGGTTTGTTGAGAGATGATGATCTGTTGAGAGAGGCTGGTACGTCGAGAGAGGCTGGTATGTTGAGAGAGGCTGGTATTTTGAGAGAGGCTGATCTGTTGAGAGAGGCTGATCTGTTGACAGAGGCTGATTTGTTGAGAGAGGCTGGTATATTGAGAGAGCCTGTTCTGATGTATGGTAAGATTGGTATGTTGAGAAAGACTGGTATGTCGAGAGAGACTGGTATGTTGAGAGAGACTAGTGTGTTTAGAGAGGCTGATCTGTTGAGAGAGGCTGGTATGTTGAGAAAAGCTGGTCTGTGGAGAGAGGCTGGTCTGTTTAGAGAGGCTGATCTGTTGAGAGAGGCTGGTATGTTGAGAAAAGCTGGTCTGTGGAGAGAGGCTGGTCTGTTTAGAGAGGCTGATCTGTTGAGAGAGGCTGGTATGTTGAGAAAAGCTGGTCTGTGGAGAGAGGCTGGTCTGTTTAGAGGGGCTGATCTGTTGAGAGAGAGGCTGGTATCTTGAAAAAATAAAACTGAATTTTTCGTTGGTCAGTCAGACTGGAATCTTTTTTTGACTTATAAAATGACATCATTTTGTTACATGACAGCTTGAGCTAGCTTAGTTTAAATAGCCTTCTCCTTCTTCTATATGGTAGCATCCAATACGATTTCATATCATGTGATTAAATAATTTCAATTTTGATCTGAAATCTAAACATGTAATACTCATCACTATAGTGAGCTAATTGCTAAGCTCATGTTTTAATGCGTTATACATTGAAGCATGCTTATTATTTATTGAACTGAATAGCCATCTCAATAGTTGATCATTAATATTAAAATTAATCATACAGGCATTTACTAAAGACAACTCACCATGTCGTTTAACATGTACGCCAAACATTTTGTGACCTACTATATAAACATTTCTTAACACATAGCTAAACCCTCAATATAAAGCTATTAGTGAATTAACAATAATTAAATGTATTGCACAAGCTTGTGGAAATGTAATTCTAACAATATTGTTTTAATTTATCTCTAGATTTAGATTCTAGAATTAAGATCTAGTTTCAAAGCATTGTGTTAGCGTAATAAAAATGTAAACAAATCAGTTTGGTTCTTCTCGAAAATCTACTGGAAATAGGCTAATTTAAATAAATACTCTATGTTTATTATTTTTTTAAATGATAAAATATAATAGAATAGATGAAAATAATCAATAAAATAGTCTTACCAATAAGTAATTTGACTGCTGTGGTGTAAAATCGTGTGATTGCAGCGTGCGACTATGTTTCTGATCAAAAGTGTACTGACAAATATAGCGGTATTCGTTTTGCGCCGAGATTTTTAGCGCTAGAAATAATAGGCGGTTTGTTCAAATGATTATATCTCGATAATCATTCAACAGATTTCTATAATATTTTCATGCATCATGGGGAATGATACTGGCTTTTGATTTATGTAAAAAAAAGAAAATTGAATTTTTTTGAGTTAGACGGTTTGCGACCGAGACCATGGATATGGTTTTGTTTATTATGTTTTAATATTGTTTATAGACCTATATAATAATTGTAAGAAATGTTTGGCGTATAAATTTGTCATTTTGCACTAAACATTTTAAAGTTAGTATTAGTAATATAGTATACGAAGATTAAAGATTATTTTTCTATAGACAGCGTAGGTGAGCTTGCCAAACATGTCAGGTGGACGAAACTAGATCAAAGGGGATGAAATAACAATAACGACACACCTTCGTATCAAGGTGGCCGCCCGCTTTGATGGCAGAGACCTGCCTTAAGGGAAAAACATCCGCTCTCCATGGACAATACAACTAGCATCAACAGTCAATAGTTATGCGTCGGTCACACCTTAGTGATCAGGTGACAAATCCTTATTTAAACAAACATCGAACATGTCGAGCAAGAGTTAACGCAATAGATGATCACATAATATTGGAGAGGAGTGATCATATTGATGTACGTGCCAGCAAAGAAACGTAAACTTTATGTTTGTGTTGATGGTGCAATAAAAACAATAGTTTAACGTTACGAACCTGAAGACCCATTCACATTTTTAAAAAATATTTCGCGTGTTTTGAACCTTAATGTTGTATAACAACCATTACTTTATTTGTTTTATACAACATCATTTATTGTACCTTTCAGGCTAAAGGAGTAAGTTTGTTATAATTTTTTCCCTTTTCGAATCAAATGCTACGACAAAGTTTAATAAATCTTTTGATGGCTTGTTAGGTTTAACAAATTCATTTTATTCACAATTATTATGCGTAAAAAAGTAAACAACCGATATTAACTGTCAATAAAAAAAAGTTCAAATCAACTAAAATCATCGTACATACTATTAAAATTTCCCTGTGAGATATTTTGTCTGAGATATTTTGTCTGAGATCATTTGTCCATGATATCATTTGTCCTGATATATTTTGTCCTGGTATCTTTTGTCCGTGAGATCATTTGTCCTTGAGATCATTTGTCCTGAGATCATTTGTCCTGAGATCATTTGTCCGTGAGATATTTTGTCTGAGATATTTTGTCTGAGATCATTTGTCCTGAGATCATTTGTCATGGAACCGTGTTATTCTGTACTTTATATACGTAATGGTTTTCAATATTATTTTTTCCCTCATATATACACATAAACTAATCTATTTGATTGATATATTTTTAAACATTAGTTAACAGCTCCGTTTGAAAAGCGTTTCTTTGCAATTTTACATTTGTGATTTATTGTGATACATTTTAATAAAAGAAAATACAAAAAATAAAAAAAAATAAAAATTAAAAAAAAAAAAAAAAAAAAAGAAAATACATGTAAGAAAGAAATATCTTTATTACAAAGATGTAGTGCTCCTCACGAGCCAATGCAGAAATAAAATCGATCAAACTGACAATGTAAATAACAGGCTATAAACAAGTCCCCGTTAGTCGATAGAATCAGACCTAATTCCCCCCCCCCACTCCCTTCAGAAACTAAAACATAATCTTTTTAGTACTCAGACAGTTGTGGGAAGTTTGTCAATGTTCAATAAAGAGCACCTGGTTCTGACATGAAAGCTGTTGTATAAACATTATAGGTTGTATCTTACAATTGTTATTAATATAACACTAAACTAAGTCAACAGTAGATAATTTATTAAAAAAAAAAATTAGCGACAATTACCATAAAGTTATGTAATATTTATGTTATAAAAATGACATTAAAAATATTAAATATGACATATGTAAACCTTTTGATCTGACGCCTCGTGCAATTTGCGTTTCTTTCTGTTGAACTAAATTTTGAAAGTGCTGCTGATGTAATAAGCCAAGAGACAATGTCTTTCAATATTTAGTCAACGCGGGCAGCATGTCAAATAAATAAAAAAAAAAAACAATTGACCCGTGATTGTACATGAGTAGCTTTTGTGTTTTAAATAGTTTTTGTGTTTTGATACAATTATATATTAATACATCTTTCTTATATGTAGCCTACTTTTATTTATTTAAGACGGTTTACTTGCACATAGATCTTATACAAAACGTCTATTTACAATTAAAAATAAAAATAAAAATGCAAATGTGTAATTAAATGATGATTCAATGGATTTTTCAATACATTTTATGAGTAGCCGGAAAGATGTTCATTACAATGATACACATCAATTCAAACATTCTTCCTTTTTAAACGTCTATATCTATAGCAGTTGTTCCACCGTTTTCTTTTTAATACATTTATTTTAAACATTTGAAATTATAATGATCATTTATTGTGTAGTTTTATAGTTTCAAACATATGAAAGTAAATTGTATATATAGTAGCTAAATGGGGAATTTAAAACTCTATAAATACTGGACTACAATAGGGTGTGCTACCATGTTTCTTCTGACTTCTCAGTTTACTGTGTCCCATTTCGACTGTGAAGCCAAATGATAACATTTTGGTAACCTATGGCCAAGTAAAAGAAAAGTATTTTATTTTTTTTTTTTTTATTTTTTTTTTATTTTTTTTTTTAAATACTTTTATTTGCAATTTAAAACAAGTACATCAACATCAAATTCTTACATAATTTCGAACATCAAATGAAAACGAAATAGTAATACAATATATTACAATATATTACAATAGTAATATTTCTTTCTTACTTGTAGCCTACTTTCATTCATTTAAGATGGTTTACATATACATAGATGTAATACAAAACGTCTAAATATAAAGAAAAATTAAAAATTAAAAACCAACCTGAAACTGAAAATGCAAATGTGTAATTAAAATTAAATGATGATTCAATGGATTTTTTTTTCTCGGCGTGGTGGGCTGAGGGGACGAGGGGGGGGGGAGAGGGGGAATTTGTTTTTTTTTTAAAGTAGAGCTAAAATGAATTTGGGATTACAGAGAAATAAAATGATACAAATTTTAAGCAATCGGAAAAGTTATGTTATTACAATGAGACGTAAAAGCAAACACTCTTCCCTTTCAAACATCTATATCTATACAGTCCTCAATTAGTTTTTTTTTTTCCTTTTTTTTTTTTTGTTTTTGTTTTATTAATTCAATTGTTTTAAACCTTTAAATCAGTAATAATTATATATTTGATAGATTTTACACAGCATCAAAGACATGAACATCAATTTCATATATAATAATCAAATGGAGAAAATAAAATGGCATAAGAACTAGACTAAAATAAGGTGTGCAAACTAGGTTTCTCTTGACTGCTTAGTTTACTGTGCTTTGTCCTTAGCTGAGGAGTCAAAAGTTCACATTGTAGCCGCCCATGGACAGAAATAGAAACGACTTTGGGAGAAGTGTCTCTGCAGTACACATACTGATCCATCATTCCAAAACTTTCCATGACATAAAATTGACCCTTGGCAAAGAGGTCACGCTACCTTGAAAAATCCGCCAGTCCGGTTGAGTGGGGGGAAGTGTGTGTGTGGGGGGGGGTGAGGTGTGTATCTTTTTCTACCATTCAGGTTGTGCACTTTTAAAAACCTGGGAAACAGAAGACTGTTCTAATGTTAATTTACTTGAGGGCTGATCGAGTGATGTTTAGCTTGAGACTGTCGATATTAATTATGCATCTAGTTTATTTGCTTCTTCTGTAGTTCAAATGTTAGTTTCCTGTAAAAGTAGGATGTCAATATTGTGTTTATTTATTATGTTGTTTATATAATGTGTTTGTCCCTAGCCCCCCTGATGTTCAATGTTGCCAGAGTTAGCATGAATTATTTGGGGTTTTCTTTCGAACATCTGTTTCTGGAGGGCTGGATGGTGGTGGTCTTTTAACGCCAAACTTTCCAGGCGCTGGTTTGCTATCCCGTTGGGCCCTGGTCACGACCCTTTGAGGTGGCTTTACTGTAGGTAATTGATTTTTACTTGAACTGATTGCTTGACTATATGACAGTTGACCTGATACCTTTGTTGCTGATATACTTTGTGAGCTTTTAATTTTCTTTAGCGGTTTCGTTATGTTTTCTGAACTAGTGTTATCTTGTAGAATATCATTTATTGTTTCGTCGACAGCCTCCAAATTTTCTTGATTCCCATCTTTTTGAGACCCTGTTACTATGAATTTCTGATCGCCATTGTCTCCATGGCTTCGGCCTCTATGGTGGTTTCTGTTACGCTTTCGTTAACTTGCTGTGATGCTGCAGTAGTATGATGTGCTTCAGTTTGGCCATCTACTCCAAAGGCATCTTCTACCTCTCTATGCCTTGCTTCTCTAAGCATTTCATTTTGTCTTTCTCCGTCAACATCATAACTGTCCCAATGCTTTAAGAAATTTCTATTGTTACTTAGATGCTCCCTAACTTCTTCTTTATCATTTGCATCCCAAGGCTCAATTGCCCTGTACTGTCCATCTACTAGCTGGACGCCGTCAAGAGCGCGAGTCCTCAAATGCTCACACATTTTAGGCAGGTGTCTGTCTGTGTTGCAGTGGCAACATTGCACCCTCCTCCCATTGAGGATTATAAGGACTCTGCTCTCCTTGTTGGCCTCATTTGTAAGTATAATATAGTGTGGCACACTCTCCACATCTTCTTTCTCCAGAGAGATGGTGAATTGGACCACATTTGATTGGTCTATTCTCTTAAATGTTGGTGTTGAGTCCTGACTGCTTATAGATTTCAGAATCGCCATTATATCATCGTCGCTTGTCTTGGAAGGCAGCCATTTCAGCATGCCCCTTTGCCCAGATTTATCGGCGTGGGTTATTGATATTCTCTGCACTCTGTATCTGGATGTTACCCCAGGTGGCAAATCTCTGTGAAATTCTTTTAGGTGCATTTTCTCATATAATTCCTTTGATCTAATGGTGACATACCATTTACGCAGTGTCCCATAGTTATACAGACCTTCAAATTCAGCTGGTGATAGGCTACATAACATACATAGCTCTCTTTTTAGTTCGTCAGCTGTGAGTGTAGCTAAAGAAAAACCCTCTTCTATGAAAATCTCTAAAGAAAAGTATTTTATTAACAGCGATTTCAATGTTGAAAATAATTATCGTTAACCAAAAGATTTCGCTTATTTTCAGTTTGTATAAAACGAATCATAAGGCTTTTATGGCATTTAATGTCAAAAAAAATATAATTTTTGGGTAAAAGTAGAGGTTTGAGAATATAATGTATTGCACTGCTGTAGAAGATCTAAGAAAAGTAAAATGTAAAATTGTTAACTTGTTTATCTCTATGCAGGAAATGAAATTCGCTAAACTTAAACAATTTTAAGGACTAAAACAAAGTTGTCTCCCTTAGTTTTTATAAAGAACACATTGGTAGAAATTAAACTACTAATATTAGATTTTTGAATTCTAGATTTGTTTAACGCTGTTGTAGAATGTCTTTTATGTTTAATAGTGTTACATTGAAATACGATTTTAATTCCTTCTGTAGCATAGCTCGTACGTCAAACTGCTCGTATATCAAAACGATTTTCCTCATTGAAGAAATCAATTAAAATGCCAAGTATCCGCTGTGTCTCCAAATGTAACCGCGATTGTTTCGTTACGTGTTTTAAAAAGAATAATTGTGTATCTATAAATAAAAAATGGTGTTTGATAAAACATCAAACGATAATGCAATTATATAATCTAGTTTTTATAAATTGTAGTTACCTAGAAAATCAACTTACTTGAGCTCACATAAGATGCTGGTGGAGGTGTAGGCCCTGTGTAGGGGGGATGAGATAGGCGACGGCGCTTCACTTCGTTCACTCACTCACAGTTAATGCTAAAATTGTTCGGTCACTTAACATTACAATCTGTATACTTCACCGAACATAATGAAACCTAAATGTTCCTTTATCATGATTTATTAATTTCGCTTAATTTGCGTCACTGTTTTCTCTTCGGTGGTAGTTTCACTTTTCTCCAGGCTTTGCTCACTATCTCCATTTTTAAATTCAGAATGTACATATGTATACATATATTTCTGCACGATAATGTTTGTCGTATCCTTCGTTTAAGATTTCTTTTTACAATATAGTCCTTTCATATGACGTCACGTCCGTTCGTGAATGTAAACATCCGCCATCTGGGTGTACAGATCTACATTCAAAATGGTGATCTGTGCGGTGAAAGGTTGTGATACTCGAAGTGGCAGATCTAAAGGGATTCCTTTATTTCGACTGCCAAGGGTTATAATAAACCAAGATGATAGAGATCGACAGTTAACAGAACGTAGACGCCGTCAATTTTTAGCCAATATTTATCGCAGCGGTGTGTGTGAAGCAGCGGCGAATATGTTCTCGACACTTTGTTTCAGGTAAGGACAGTTTTAATTATCTATAAAAGATAACTAATAATACAACAAAATGCTCGGCCTTCACAAATACTAATAGTAAAAGACAAAGTCAAAATTAATAATAAGAATAATAAGATACATAGTGTTTTAACGTCTAGATCTAGAATCTAGCTCTAAACATAGCGTAAACAAAATTCGTAGCACATAATATTCTGGATAGACATAGAATCTAGAATCTACTTATTTACTTAAATTTGATTACAAATTTAGATCTACATTCGATTCAAAATACAGCCATAATCAATCAAAAGTAGTCATAATAGGCATAAAAAAGCATTTAATTGTCTCTAAGATCTAAAATCTCGCTCTATAAATCCAATAATTATTTTAGCAAACGAAATTTTCTGAAATTGAAATAGATTGTATGACTAGACTTAGATCTAGAATCTGCTACTTAAATTAAATTTTAAAAAGTTTATACAAGCATGTAGTTGATATTATTGTAGTAGAAGGCCTACCTACTTTGTGTCTTTTTACAGTAATATGTATCTGATACTGAACTGAGTTTAATTAAATTCAAATGCATATCTAGTAATTAGTCTACTAAGTTTATGTAGCCTAGTAGTAGAATCTAGATCATACCAGCCAACAACAAAAAAACCACATTATTATTATTAGGTTAATGATAGGGCTAATTTTTTTTTTAAATCCACTGTTTATAAAAGAAACAAATCAAGTTAGAAACATTATAAGTGAGATGGTTTAGAACAATAACAATGGACTCAGTCTACAATTGATACAATTGCAGGTCTACATATGGCCTACAGTCTAGTAGTTTACAGTGTGTAGCTAGTATACTAGTGTGTAGCTGTCCAGAGTTAAGATTGTTGGATGTAAATAGGGATGATACTAACTAGGCCTAATCTGCCTTAATGCTTTCCCTGATAAGCCATGTGTGTTATAAATGACATAACATGACATCGAGGTGAGAAATGTTGAGGGGAGAGCAGTGGGACTTTCCCTTTGTTCTCCGTGCTGGGCCCTGAGGGTCAAAATTATATCAGAGCTACTATCTCCGTGGGGCTGAGTATCACGGAGGTGAGAAATGTTCAGGGAAGGGTAGTGGTACTGGCTCCGCTTTGGTTTCATTGTGGGCTAGAAAAAGGTAGTGCTGGCCATCATGAGGGTTGAACATCAGTATTAATGTGTCTGATCACTTCCCTGCTGGGTTATAAGGGTTTTAAATTGTATAACATGCTACCCAGATTGGCTGAGATCTAAGAACAGCAGTGGTTATTACCCATGAATTATATTAGCCGTTGTAGTGTGGGTTTTTGTAGGAGTTAAGTGGTCTCACGTTTACTACAGTAGTGTGGTTGTACTAGATCTATTGCTACTAAATCGTGTACTTAACAGAGAAACTAAAATCTACATTAACCAGATCTAGATAACCTATAATATATTACTGCATTTGATCAGATTCGTCTACTTAAACTGTAAACGCAAACAATATTACTAACAGTATTTTTATTTAGAAATTTCGGCCACATATTTATATTATCCACGAAACTATCAGTATAAGGATCTTCAATTCCTAAGAGACCAAGTTTTTTAATGTATTTTTCCTTTTCCGCGGGTGTGGTTCTTTACATACAGTGAACGCGTCCAGCGCTGGTGAACAGCTGATTGTGTTTACGTCTGGTGTACACCGGACGTAGGTATTACGTCATTTAGGTCACGTGTTTGCAAGGACTCTATTGAGTTCTACAGGTGTCATTAAATAGTTCCGATGCACAATACATATAATTCTACATTACAAATAAGGGGACTCTAGATGCATGCATCTTTGAAGTTGTTTATGTAAAGAACACAGCACTTCTGAAAATAGAGCTTTAAATAAACCACAAATACAAGATACCATAAATATCAAAACTAGAAATGGAACACGAAACACTTGGGGTGGGGGTGGGGGTGGGGTCTTTTAATGCCCATTTTGTCGAGTTTTGATTTATTTTGTCAAATAGTTCATGTTTTAAAGTGTCTCTAACAATCGACATAATCATCGTGTATCTTCTCTTTAATGATGCGTTATCACGCAGTCATGAACCTTGTGTGTAAGTTTTCTACTCACTGGCCTCTTGATGTGTTTATACTTGCTTCTTCTATCTTGATACATGTCACCTAAACTGACTTCTACAATTCATCTGTAGATTTTTTGTTTATAAGCATTCGGACATCTTGATTTCATTCACCCAAACAATAGTCTTTTAATGAAAATAGTGTCGTCGGAAATAAGAGTGTTTACATCCGCATCAAATGTTTATATTTGGAGTGTTAGTAATAGATTTATAATGCAAAACATCCCCCCCCCCCCACTCAAGTTAAACGCTTTAAAAAAAATACGAGAAAAGCGGGGACGGAGTGGTCTAACGGTAGAGAACTGGACTACAAACCCGTAAGTCCCGAGTTAGAATCTGGGTGCAAGTCAGTAGACCGTCCCTGAGTACTGACCACACTATGACGTATGTATCTAGAACCCCGTAATTGTTATGTAGAATTGCCATGTTTTTATGGTGCAATCATATGTTGTTCAAACCACATTTATTTTACTTTATTTTAGTTATAGTTACTTCTTATAAACTTTTTAATTTAACTTAAGGGAAACAACCTAAATATTTGATTTAAAATTATGTGGGAATTATTTGTTATAAAACTTCATACGACATTAAATGTTTGATATAACAGTAAAAGTAGGTTTTAAATTACATATATGAAAGTGTGTCAATAGTATACGTTTCATGGAGATTAGATTTAACAAGTTACATAACTTGACTGAGAAAACTGAAAACGTTTTAACAAATATATTACAAGACACAAGAACACTTCGATTTTTACAGTACTACTTGGTTGTTTTACTCGGTGGAATTTATTAATTTGTGTATTCCAGGGGTCGGCAACCTGCGGCTCGCGAGCCGCATGCAGCTCTTTTGATATCAAGATGCGGCTCTCCGGCTCCTTGCAAAAATACTAATAATCTTAATAAAAAAAATATTTGAAATAAATAAATGTTAGTGGCTCTTTAAAACCAGGGAAATTTTGAAAATTGTAACTTTTGGCTCTTCCGCCTCAAAAGGTTGCCGACCCCTGGTGTATTCACTTAAAAAATTATACATCCTGAAATGTAACAACCACAGTATTCAGTGGACAAAGTGGCAAGACAAAATAACTCTGTAAATCAAATGTGTGAGCTTAAGAAATGTGTTTGTTTACTACGGTAGTTCTTAACGTCCTAGATGCAATACTACATAGGGTGTCTTGGGCTAAACTTTACAATGATCAAATTTGCAACGATGACCTCCGACATGAACTCAACCATTATCGTTCATTTAGAAAGGGAGTGTGTTGGTATTAGCAATATACATTATTTGTAAGATCACAACCAGGTATTGTTCATTTAAAAAGGAGCAACACACAACTCTATAACTATTAAATTGACAATACTCTAAAAAAAAATGCGTTTCTATGAAAACATAGGTTTAGTGTTTGACTAAGATTTTAGGGACACAAAATAAACTACCCCATAGCTAATGATTATTTATGATTTAAACACTTTATATAAATACATAGTCATGTGTATATTATTGAATACTTAATAATACTTAGCTCATTTTGCTAAACTTAAACACTTTTAAGGACCAAAAGTAACTTGTCTCCCTTATGTTTTTTAAAAGTACACATTGGTAGACATTAAACGACTAATATATTAGATTTTAAACTTCTAGATTTTTTCAACACTGTTGTAGAATGACTATTATGTATGTATAGTGTTTCCTTGAAATACGTTTTTAATTCGTTCTGTAGCATTGCTCGTACGTCAAACTGCTCGTATATATAAGCGATTTTCTTCATTGAAGAAATCAATAATTTTAAAATCTAAGTATCCGTTGTATCTTCAAATGTCAACCCTAATTGTTTATGGTATATGTTTTAAAATAATAATCGTGTATCTATAAATGACAAAGTAAGTTTCATAACACAATGAAGGATAATGCAAATAAATAAACTACTTTTATTGCGTGTATAGTTACCTAGAAAATCAGTTTACTGGAGCTCACAGAAGATGCTGGTGGAGGTGTAGGCCCTGTGTAGGGGGATGAGAAAGGCGGTGGCGCTTCACTTCGTTCACTCACTCACAGTTAATGTTAAAATTGTTCGGTCACTTAACATTACACTTAATCCCTATACTTCACACAACATAATTAAACATGAATGTTACCATTTAATGTTTTATTACTTTCGCTATATTTTCCTCACTGTTTTCTCTTCGATGGTCGTTTCACTTTTCTCCAGGCTTTCCTCACTATCGCCACTTTTTCATGCAGGATGTACAAATAAGGTTTGATTTTTTCTCATTATAACGAATTATTTGGAAATGAGTTAGGCAAGTGTCATTATACAGCTCCGATACACAATCATTTGCAAGGTTTTAGAGAAGTTTTTTTTATGTACGCACCGTTAAAACCGCTACACTGTTTACACGTATCTCAAATGTAGCTCAATCGATAGTCTGTGTATGAAAAATCTCGTATATTGAGGCACTCGTATGTCAAAATATCACTGTATGTGTATATAGATATTTAAAAATATTTTGTGTTACGAGTGTGTTTTAATAATTATTAAATCACTAATAGCACACTACTAAGATGCTAGGAAGAAGGGTGAACAATTGAGTTTCGTTTAAAACAACTGTTCAAATTGTTATCCATGTTTACATACATACCATCATTTATTAATACCGCTTTACACCATCAACAGTGGAGTTGCTCCTTCTAATGTTGACTGTAAGAAGAGAGCTAGTTAGTGGAGCCACTTGAGCCACGGCTTAAATGGCTTAATGAAATCATAGGCCCAAACCTTTTTAGATACAGCAAACTCAACAAAGCGCATCTGAAAAAAAGAGAGTTATAAATAAACAACAAATACAATATACCATTAACATTAAAACTAGAGGTGGAGAACGAAACTCTAGGGTTTTGGTGTGGTGTTGGGTGTGGGGGTGGGTGGGGGCGATTTATTTCGTCAACTTGTAATGCCCATTATGTCTAGTTCCTATTGATTTCGTCAAATAGTTCATGTGAAGTAACTAAAGGTGTGCCTTGTGTGAAATAAGCAACCATACATCTTTTTTTTTTCAAATATTATTATGTCTTTGTATAAACAATAAATATTAATATTACGAATATTACTACATTTGCATAAGCTAAATTAAAAAAAAATTGTTTAATCCCGCTTATAACAATTAAGCTACAAAGCAGAATGATCGATTGCGTTTCGTTTATAACAACAAACTTATCTCAATGTGTGAATACATAACATCAGTGTTTCTTCCAGACTTTTTTCTCCGGGGGGGGGGGGGGAGGCACTTAAAATTTTCGGGAGGGCGGTAGACTTTCTTCGGGGGGGGGGGGGGGCGGACACTGTTAAAAGTATATATTTTCTATATAAATTATATAAAATTCCAAAATTCGTGTGTTGTGTGCTTTTCGCTTTAATCATAAATTTGCCCGACCCACGTCTTTTGTCATTAATTGTATGAACAGTCATCACAAGAACCTGCACAGCTCGAGGAAGCACAAAATCTACGAGCAGTCATTAGTAGATCACCTAGGGTCGGAAGAAAAAATTATTTTCTACTTTTTAGTCCACAAGAAAAACGTGGTTTTTTAAAAAGTTTGTTTTAAGTATTTTATTTTCTCCTTTTTAGTCCGTTGCTACACATGAAAAACGTGGTTTTTAAAACAGTTTTTATATAGTTTATTTTCTACTTTATCTAATGACTTGATTTAAGTATGACTTGACTAAGTGTTTTTAAATACATAAAAATTTAGAGGATTGTTTAGGTACCCATCAGAGTTGGGTGGACTCAGGGACGGTCTACTGACTTAAACCCGGATTCGAACTCGAGACAAACGGGTTAGCAGTCCAACTCTCTACCGCTAGACCACTCCGCCACAGATAAAACCTCTTAATTTTGTTTTGTTAACTCTGGATTGATAATTTTTGCTTTTGAAATCATGTCCTCAATTTTAGGGTCCTTGGGGCGTAATTTAATTAAGCTAATTTATGTCTCTAATTGCTAGTTTGTATGATTGCATCTGAAATTGTTAGGCGAAAATAGCCTGCATGTTAAATTTCAGATGTCTAGAGCAATCAGAAGTGGGCTAATTTTCGTTGTCAGTTTTAACAACAAACAAATCCATAAACAAACAAACAAATAAACGCGAATCTGAGTTAAGAAAAACGTGTTAAAAAGTGGCCAAACTTGACAACCACGAAGAAATATATTTCTATATGTTTATAGACACAATCAAAGAAACACTACATAGAAACAGTAACAATAAACGGCTAGCTAGAAAAAGCTACAATAAGAAACAAGTATGCATGGTATTCAAATAATTAGCAGTTATTTAAATCGAATATTCATCTGACTATATTTATACTCTAGCACATATCTGCTCCTGTCATAAGAAGTGGATAGTTTCACCTACCTTGGAAGTGTTGTTGATAAGTACTGTGGGACAGAAGCAGACATAAAAATAAGGATGAGAAAGGCAAGAGCAGTCTTCAACCTACTAATAAATGTTTGGGGTTCTGGAGATTAAACCCTTGGAATAAACATCCGGATCTTCAAAACTGAATTTACACTATGGAGACATGGAGAATAACTGCTATAAATAAGAAGAAAAAATAATAATTTAAAACGCATGCCCAGAAAGATCCGGCAATTTTTGCTGGCCTAAAACCATCAGAAATGATGTTCTATGGCAATGGACAAATCAACTGCCAGCTGAAGTAGAGATCCACCAGAGAAAATGGAAAAGGATTGGCCACACACTCAGGAAGCCTGTATCCAGCATAACAAGACAGGCCCTCACCTGGAATCCACAGGGCAAAAAAAAGAGGCAGACCAAGAAAGACCTGGGGACGTGACCTGGACGAAGACACCAATAAGATTGGATACACCTGGGGACAGTTGGAGAGACTAGCCCAGGACAGAGATTCCTGGAAAGCTCTTGTCACCGGCATATGTATAGCAGGGACGACAGGCAAACCTAAACTAACGTTTATGGTTAGGACTAGAACAAAATACTTAAACATTATAAAAGAGTCAGAATTAAGCCAGCTGAACTACGTTATACTGTTAGCTGTGTTTAAACATGCACGTATTCAAGTATTACATTTTTTTGTATTAACCACCCATACATATAGAAAGAATAACAATTACACATAATGAGTTAACGAACTTAATAATAGAGCAAAAAACAAAATCAACTGTGTAACTATTTAATCATAGAATTTCGCTATATGTAAATACTTTTGAATCGATTGTATTATAATGTACCTATGGGAAGCAGTTCACACACAAAGGGCATGGTTATATGCTTAATGAATTTATGAATGAATATATCGTTCGCAAAATGCCTTTGTTTAATGGATGGTTTTGTAATTATTCATTATTATACTGCTGAGTATTTTATAATGCCTTTAATTTATTCTTATGTGTATTGCCAGACCCCGTCAGGCCTTACGCATGTATCAACTATGTCGGTCAAGGACACGTAACAGGCAGTCCTGATAAGGTTAGGCTTGGCAGAACATGCGCTAATGGAAGCTGCAAATTATATGAAGGAAACACAAACTGCTGACTAACTAGATATAGAACCGTGCATGGTATGCAACCTTTCACCATTCACCAATATATTTGTTGGATTGTATAACTATATAATAATGCAAACATTTGTACTTTGAGATCAAATAATTTCTACGAAAAACTAAAAGGAGTGTAATATTAATACGTCTTCAATACTGTACACATGACTATGTATCTATAAAATGTGTTTCAATCATAAATACTTATTAGCTATGTGATTATTTATTTTGAGTCGCTAAAATCTTAGTTAAACACTAAACATAACTTCATAGATACGCATTGTTATCGTATTGTCAAGATAATATGAAGGTGTATATTTTTAATATCAACACACTCCATTCTAAATGAACGATACCTGCTTGGGATCTTACAAAGAATGTATATGACACGTGTCCATTCGGGAAAGTGTCTTTTGGGAAAACGTCCGGCTCCCAGCTCACACATGTCATTTACAGAGTTCTTCTTCTTCTTCTTCTTATACGGAAACCGGCTCAGAAGGTTGACTTCCATTAGCCAGGCAGGCCTCAGTGTAGCAAACCCCGACCACTGGAGTTCCCCACACCTCGGTCGCTACTTCCGTGGGCTCTCACCGGGCTTTCCTTCCCCACCCACCAGACGCGGGACGTCGTCCTACCGCCTGGTACCCAGCTTGATCGTGGGGGGCATTCTGCCAGATCAAAACCCTCTAGCTGCTGTTATCTGCTACCGGCCATTCCGCACCCACTAGGGGGGACATGAGTTTGGTCGGACCAGTGGCATTATTCCGAAGCCCCGTTAAGGCCGCAGCTTAAAGTCAAAATATCTGACTCTTTTGGTTCCCGGCAGTCTTGCACCTCTCCTCCCCCACGCTATTATGTGGGGGACTTGGGAGTCCGACGTACCAGGCTCTTCGGAAGAGCCGAACGCATACAGCAGTTCTACTCGGCCAGATCAAAAACCTCTAGCTGCTGTTGGCTACCACTAGCCATCCCGCACCCACTAGGGGGGGTCATGAGCTTGGTCCGACTAGTGGCACACATCCGAAGCCACGTGAGGGCCGCAGCTTAAAGTCAAAACATCTGGTTAGGGTCGATAGCAAAACCCTTCTTGGTTCCCGGCAGTCTTGCACCTCTCCTCCCCCACGCTATTTAGAGCAAGCGACGGAGATTCGCCCGTCTAGTGCGGACAAATCTCCTGGCTCGCTATCATGTAGGGGACTTGGGAGTCCGACGTACCAGGCTCTTCGGACATTGTACAGAGTTAGTTTGTCTTGCCACCTTGTCAACTGGATGCTGTTGTTGCCACAATTCAGTATGTACAATTTTATAAATGAATACAAACATACGTATATTCAAGCATCCCGAAGTGAGGGAACTTAGACTGCTGTTACATCGAAGTGCTCAAGTGTCTTGTAATATATCATTTAATTACGCTTTCAGTTTTCTTTCTCAAGTTTTGTAACTTGTTAAATCTAATCTCCATGAAACCTATACTTTGGACAGACTGTTATATATCTAATTTAAAACTAACTCTTACTGTGTTTACAAACATTAAATGTCATATTCAGTTTTATAATAAACAATGCCCACACAATTTTGATTCAAATATTTAGGTTGTTTCCCATTAAGTTTATTTAAAATTATAATGGGAAGTAACTAAAACTAAAATAGAGTGAAAGAGATGTATTTTAACAACATGTGCATTATAAAAACATGTAATTCTACATAACAATTACGGGAATATAGATACATCAGGGGCGTAGCGAGGGGGGCGGGGGGTGCGGACCGCACCGGGTGACACCATTTAGGGGGGTGACACCAAGGCGAAAAATAGCAAAATATATAGAGAAAAACTCGAGGGGGGGTGCAAATCGAAAGTTTAAGGGGGGGGGGGTGCAAATCGAAAACTTGAGGGAGGGGGCGGTGCAAATCGAAAGTTTGAGGGGGGTGGTGCAAATCGAAAATTTGAAAGTTTGTCCCCGGGAAGGGTCGCTACGCCTCTGGGGGGCTGACACCATTAAGTGCCGCACCGGGTGACACCCGACCTCGCTACGCCACTGAGATACATACACCATTAATGTGTTTATATACTATTGTTTCCACTTCACTGGTCTTTTGTTTCTATCAACGTTTGCCTGTGGTTTTTCATCTTGGGATTTAAGGTTGTTTTTTTTTTATTCCAGATTTTAATCTAAGTCACAACCTTGCCATCTAAGCTAGTCAACATTTGGCACAAAACAAATACTAAAAGTAAAATTTGTATGCCTATTGCCAGATGATATTTCTGATCAAACCTCTCAAATGTGTTTATCTTTGTCATCTTCTTCTTCGTTCTTAATTATTAGTGTTGATCGGGATCGATATTTATCTGCCAGTGGGTTTGAACTCGAGACTTTGTTCGAATTTATCAACCATGAGCTTTTTGCCGACTCGACCACGCCTCCAACACAATTAAGCGTTACGTGTCAACTGGTTATGCGCCATTGAGGCCATTGACTCCGATTTCAGCCTTCTTTTCTTTTCAGATTTGCTTCCATAGCCTTTGTCCAACCAAGAACAAACTACAAGGCAGCAGTTGTTTAATTTTGGAGTTGGCTCTGCTAGAAGAGTGTATTTTGAAGCTAATGTTTTTAATGAGTAAAACTATTTAGTCCGATATTTTAAGTTGATGCTAATGTTGTGGCACAATTCTTTTTAGCAGCAATATACGAGCTATCTTCAAAATTGTATAATTAGTAATAAAATACACACCGTGAAGCAATTATTATTTTCATTAAAATACTATTGTTTTGGGTAAATGTAATCAATAAGTCTGAATGCATATAGGCTCAAACAAATCTACAGATAAAATTATAGACATTAGTGTGGATGACATTTATCAACATAGAAGAAGTAAGTATATCTACATCAAGAGGCCAGTGGGTAGAAAACGTGCACACACAGTTAATGAGCTTACATTTTTAAGAAAACGGACGAGTAGGTACACTGTTAACACCACACCACATTACTTCACACACTGCTTCGTTCACACACTTGTTTTCACGCTAGCACACCACTTTCAAGGGGAGGACACTCTCACACACACTCTCTCCGCGCTACACATTTTAGTTATAGACATCTACGTTTTCTATTAGATCCATATATAAGTAAACCTGCTTAAATGAAAGCAAGTAAACTACATTCCAAAAATAAGTATTACTGTTTTACGTCTGTGTCAGTTTTTTGAATTAGTTTTTTTTTTAATTGTGTTATTGTACACATAAGAAAAGACTGGCTATCAATCATGTTTTATATTATTGATTATTTCAAGGCTAAATAAAAGTGTTTTAATTACAATTATTTGAATCTCCCCCCCCCCCCCCCCGCTTTGTATCGAATTTTATTCTTCTCTCTTTTATGTTCGTCAATTTCTGTAGGCCTTAATATTCCCTTTAAATTCTGACACAAAAAAAACTCAGTGAATATTCCGGACATCTTCACGTTTGTCTCCCCTCCCCTAACTCACATCCAACAAAAGTAACACACATCTTACAAAACACATAACGAACCATTCAGGACACGCATCACTGCCCCTGTATTCTCATCTAAACTCTCTGTATCATTTAATCGCTCAGTCCCCATGAACCCTACAATTATACATTTTTCTATTTCCTTATTTATTTCAGTAATATATTACATTCCCTTATCATTAGTCATCACCCACCGATTCCCTCGCTGTTCATAATGTAAAATAAATTATTTCTTGATGTCGCTTACATCCATATCTTAAATTGTATTTTTGATTTGTAAGACATATTTTTACTTACATACTAGAACACATATACACATGTTGATTTAATATGTTTTATTAATTTACAAAGTATTTAACCACAATTATTTGAATTTTTCATTTAAGAACATAATAACTGCAATCCATCTGCTCTATGAAAATGCTGTCCCCGTGGTTAGTATATGTGGAAAATTCAAAATAAATGTTCCAGGTCTTAAATTTTCGGACGGGGTTTCTTAAGCTAAGTGTGACCTATATATAAAGAATATCAGAATTAGTCATCTGCAAAATTCATATACTTAAATAGACTCAATGATCAGACCGATGGTATTGTTTACAAAACAAAGTGGGTTAGATTTCATCAGCTGAGCTGAGCTGATCTAAAGTATATTATTTAAAAAAAGGCATGTATTTAAAGGCTTGTTAGTAATACTTACTTCCCATGTACATGTATAATAGAGCTAAGGGAAACGACTATAGATTCGATTACTATATGTGTGCAAAATAATGTTTAACAAAAATATATAAGACATTTAATGTAAATTGTGAAATTGCAAGTGCAATGTAATCATCAAATATAAAAATGTTTTAACATTATATGTTGCTTGGAGATTAGATTTACCAACAGACACAACTCGAATAAGAAAACCGAAAGAATAATTAAATGAAGGATCACATAACGTAGGAATTCATCCAATTCATAGCAGTTATTTGTGTGTAGCATAGTGGTTACAAAAATATATTTACTTCAGTATTTTTTACTTCAAACACAAATGTGTAAGTACTGAACTGCGATACAACAGCAATCATTAGTAATAAGTAACGACAAAATGAAATGTAAAATTTTAATAACAAGGATGTAGCATACAATAAACGTATTGCATACGTATTGCGTATTGCATACACAATTATGGTGCTGACAAGCATAGCATAACAAAAAAAAAGCTATTCCCTAGTCTTATCTTGATAGCTGAGCTTAATTGAACGTCCACATCATGAGCAGTGCCGGCGCCAGGTTATTTAGCGCTCTAGGCAAAACTTATTAAAATGCCCCCTTTCACACAAAATAATTACTAAAACATATATATATATATATATATATATATATATATATATATATATATATATGTATATATATATATTACAAATACAATTAGGTATCATGTACTGTTTTCTGATGTTTCTTAGGAAATATAAAACTCATCTACAATATATAATATACATTTCAAGAAATGAAAATTATTTCTTTTTAATAAAAAAATTGTATGCAAAACTATGCATTTCGTGTATTTAAATTTTTGTGATGTGCAACATAGGATCTACATTATCTACATTATTTATTAAAAAAACATCACTGTTCTTACTATTTTCATTCCTTTTCAATATAGTAATTAAAATGACATACCTCTTGTTTTATTTGTATTGTGGCAGTAATGAATTTTTTTTTTTTTTGTGAACATTAAATAGAAGTTATAAAGATCCACAAACGGTGATATGACAGTAGCAGTTCATTGAACTTTAGAGTCAACATATCTACAACTACTCTGTTATTACAGTTCAATGATGTTTAATTGGTAACATTAGCTTTATTTAAATATCATTTGGCTGGGTGTTTTTATACAAAACGACCAAACTTAACCATAGTTCAACATCTTTAAAGGCACAATCCAAGTAATGTTTCATGTAAACAGATACCTTAACACAGCAGCCCATGTAATTATCAATGAAAGACAAACCATCATGATATACACATACACTGGTTGAGTGTATTCTAAAGTAATTGAAATGGGCGAAATAATACAGTTAATAATTGCTTATATCACGAGGATTGAGTTGTCGTGAATGTGTTTTTTTTTTTTTTTTTTTTTTTTAATTTTCATAATTCTTTAATCCAATAATTAAAGCAAATTTGTCTAAGTATTAACGAAATCAAGTCTACTTCTTTTCTGTTGAAATAATTCAATGCAAACAAGAGAAGTCTATTTAGTAGAAACACGAGTCCTGCTGCTCCATGAGAAGTTAGCACCATACGACTACTTGGGCTGTTTGGTTTTCTTCTTTTCCTCTTCTACAAACCAACTCCAGCCATTTTTCTCACAAAAGGCGATGGCATCTTCTTTGCTGCAGAAGTTGACTTCAGTGTTTGACAAAGGGTCCCCTGTAGAGATCCATCCCATCAAAGGATTATCCCATCTTTCTCTTTCATCAAACTCCATGCGCCACCTGCGTGTGTTATAGCTGCCAGACTGCATGGCATTGCGAGCTGGGACAAAAATTCTCACTGTCCGTGTTTTGATGTGTTCTTCAGGAACTCCACTGATAGCTGAGATGTCAATCTTCTCATTGACAGTGATGGTGATGTCTTTGTTTGTTGATTCCTTGTTCTCCACATCTGAGCCACTAGAAACTGTTACATTAGAGCTAGCCATTGATCCTATTAAGCGGCTTGATAGACGAAGATGTTGAAAAATCTTCGACGACAAATTTGTTATTTTTTCACTGTTCTGTTTAATATTAATGTACGAAAAAACATTGTTTTCTTCACAGATTTGAGTAATGATGGCACACGTTGTTAACCGTAAGTGTTTGAATGTCTCCAATTTGATTGTACAAAAATGTAAAGGTTGCATTTATTTTAAGTACAACAATGATTTAATGTTATTGGATTACAAAGAGAACAAATTTTAATAATATTGCATAAACTGTATTATCAAATTTAAAATAAATTGTCAGTTTTATTAAAATTAAGTAACATTTTAATCGCGCTACATCGAAATTTTTTTTTATATAAAGATAAGTTATCTCCCATATATATATATATATATATATATATTATATATATATATATATATATATATATATATATATATATATATATATATATATATATATATATATATATATATATATATATATATATATATATATATATATATATATATATATATATATATATATATATATATATATATATATATATATATATATATATATATATATATATATATATATATATATATATATATATATATATATATATATTTATATATATATATATGTGTGTGTGTGTTTTCAATTCATATTGATTTATTTTCTATATTTGAACATTATTCTTAATTAATTATTTTTAATGAATACAATAACTATATAGGTATAACTACAGGCATGTCTATGGTTTTCTCTCTCTCTCTCTATCCATCTCTCTCGACTTACAAGCGGTCAGAGTAAATCGGATTTCATGCGTGTTGCACGGGTTCTAGACACGTCAATGTTAATTTTGTTTTTTAATTTTAATTTTATTTTTTTTAATTTTTGAGATGTGAATGATAAAGTTGCCTATCTGAACGCGGGATACAGGGAAGGTGAAGTAGAGTTCATCTATTTCTTTGTCCTAAGCATATGAAGGGATAGTGTAGTCAGATACATGCTTGGCTGGAATCGTTTTTTAAACTATAAAAACATGTTGTCTTAGACTTGGCGGGACACTGGGCAGGTGAAGTAGAGTTGAGTAGGTCACCTGTGACGTCAAAATATGAAGGCATAGTCGGAAATCAGTGTTTTTAAAAGATAAAAAACATTTTTTTTTTAATGTGGGGGTCTGGTTTTTTTTTTTGTGACGATAAGTGACAGACGTAATGGGTTTTTTTTTTATGGATGACCCCCGAAACCCACAGTTATCCAAGGGATGACGGGTAATCTAGTGTTATTATAAAGTACAAATATATTGCTAAAAATACATTTATTTTACTGTTTTTTAGTTTTAATTACTTCCCATTTATTAATTTGATGAAGTAAAGGGCATAACACTGAAATTTTGTATTTTAAATTATAAGGAAATAATTTGTTATAAAACTGTATATGACATCCAAGGTTTGGTATGACAAAAAATGACTTTTTAAATAACATATATAAAATTAGTCAAAAACTTATATTTAATAGATATGAAATTTAATAATTGATAAAATTAACTGAAAAACATGAAAGTGTAATTACATAATATATTACAAGACAATTGGCAAATTTAAATAAATCGTGTTGTTAGTCCCACCCGTCATGGACGGCTACTTATTTTTGTATGAACTTAAAATAATGCTTCATACTGAATTTTAACAACAACAGCAAACATAAATTAGTTCCGACTAAATAAAATGTACGATTCTAAAAAATAGGAAATACCATTTGATAAACGTATTGCATACATAATGATGGTGAGGCCAAAAGTGAAAAAAAAAATCAAAGAAAAAAAAAGAAAATGCTTTGCTCGTCATATCTTAATAGTTAAGCTTAATTAATCAACCACATCATGTGACCACTTAAGGGGTCATCCAACTATGGCGTCCACAAAAGTTTAGGGGTTTAGCCCCATTACCCCACTCCACGTCCACACACATTTAGTAAACCACTCAATACATGTAAAATTACTAATTCATTTACATGCAATGTGTACATTAACTAATAATGTAATATACGAATTAGATATTTTCGGTAACATCTATTACTAGGCCTAAATAATAATTGGCAGTTGAACTTTTCCAAGATGTCCGTAAGTTTACTGCGTGTTAACTTACCGTATGAATGTACTAAGATTATCTAAACTTGTTCTTTATTGAAAGAGGTCGGGCATGCACGCTGTGTACCCTGCCTAAAATCTTTTTTTACCCACTGTTTGATATAAAGAGTGGTCGGGCATGTACGCTGTGTACCCTCCCTAAAGGATTTTTTTACCCACTGTTTGATATAAAGAGTGGTCGGGCATGTACGCTGTGTACCCTCCCTAAAGGATTTTTTTACCCACTGTTTGATATAAAGAGTGGTCGGGCATGTACGCTGTGTACCCTGCCTAAAAGCTTTTTTTACTCACTGTTTGATATAAAGATTCAGAGTTTGCAGTCAGTCATGCAACCAGTTTTTTAATTGAAGATGCTGTCGACCGAACTTTTTACTGTCATGTATGGCTGTCTTGCTATCAACGACTATATGGGTTACGGTAAATTTGGCTAATCAACGTGACGTCATATTATTTTTACTCAACTACGCTGCATGCTTTTCCATAACTAACCGCCCCTCCCCATTTTTCTGGTTGCGCTGATCGTTAGCCCTACACACACGACCAAGCGAGCACATTATACACGAGCTGTTATTTAAATATCTAATTTTAACGTGGTTGTTTTGAGTTTTTTACTTGAAAAAAAAAAATGGCTAGATCTACATCATCTTAGGCGTTGACACAAAATAATGATGTAGGCCTACTATGATTTAGTTACAGTTGTTGGAAATGTTTAAAAATAAACTTGAAATACCATACATTGTTTTATAAAATTGCCGCGGTCATTGCCCCTTCTCATCCCGCTTGTAAAAAAAAATGTTTTTTTCTTTGGCGGGTGGTAAACAGCAGCATTACTGATACATTTACCATGAGAACTGCAGATTTAATTTATATGCATTTTAAAAATATATTTTTAAAATATTAAATTTAAGTATGTTGTGGTTTAATTCCGCATGTGGACGTCCACATTGACCCCCCCCCCCTCTCCCATCCACACGCGTCCACAAAAGTCGATTTTTTTCGGACCCCCCGTGTGGGCGTCTTAAATGGATGACCCCTAATTTAGTATTAAGTAATATACTTAATATGGACGGAGTGGTCTAGTGGTAGAGAGCTGGACTGCTAACCCGTAAGTCTCGAGTTCGTTTCTGGGTTCATGTCAGCAGACCGTCCGAGTCCACCCAGTTTTGATGGGTACCTAATTCACTTTGCGCTAGGTAAAGGCGGTGGGGCACAGTGCTGACCACACTATCTCTTCATATGCCGAATTCACATAAGCAGGTGAACTCTACGTCACCTGCCCCAAAGACCGTCATAAAGAACTTAACATAAAGAGGTTAATATGTCACACTGAACGTTATTTAACAAAAGTTTACAGTTGTCTTCAAAATATATATTAAATAAAACTATTGGTTTCAATTTAAGCTTCACTCACTGTTTACTTCTTACGCTATGCAATGTAACTTGTTTGATACAACAGTAAGAATCAATTTTGAAATACGTATATGAAAGTCTGTCAAAAGTATTTGTTACATGGAGATTAGATTTAACAAATGACACAACGTGAATGAGAAAACTGAAAACGTAATTAAATCATATATTACAAGACACTTGAGCACTTCGTTTTTATACTATTCTTTTGAACGCTTCAGTAGAATATAACGTATTCTTTTCACGCTTTTAGCTGCTTTAATAGAGTAACTTTGAATTCAATTGAAAAATCGAACATACTGAATTGTGACAACAACAGCATTCAGTGTACAAGGTAGTTCTTAACTTCCTAAGTGAAATGCTAACGATCGACTTTGTAGCGATGACCGCCGACATGAACTCACCCAGTGTTCATTTAGAAAGGAGCGTGTTGGCAGGGGCGGAACTACAGTGCCGCCAGACCCCGCAATGCGGGGGGGGCCCACGCCATTTAGGGGCCCACGGCCGACCCTAATAATTTTTATTATAGTTTAAAAAAAATCTAATTTTCTTGCAATTTTTGACTTGATGTTTGTTTTGTAAAGCGATTACTATAGCTGTGGTTTGATTATCTTTATTCTATAGACACCATCCCCACGCCCTTGTATATTCTTTTTCCCTTTCTTTTTAAACCACTGTGAAAGCCAAGTCCTCTCTTCTACAATTAAACGTAGCAAAGATAAGCAAACGTTCAAACCACTTCCATGACTTATTTCCCTTTTTAAAAAGTCCAATTGGGAGCTCGTTTTAATAGATTTGTACTAAACAAATTAAAAAGCAATTACCTCTCTTACTAAATATTTTTTCACAAAAAACTTACTAAAGAATGACCTTGTATAAAAAGGAAATGTATTTAAAATTAATAATATAAATATAAAAAAACATAAAAATAATCATAACATAAGACACCATTACTTCTACAAAGATTTCATGTTTTATATTCGTTTGGCCAAATAGACATTAAGAGAACCTAGATCTATAGCATATAAAATGAAACTGATTTTCTCAAAACACACTAATGCACTTTTACACATGACATGATGTAGTAATTTGTTTTAATTGAAAAAATCTTTTTTTTCATAACCCGAACAGGCCAGCAATGAGTATCCTATGCTCTGTTCTTATTATGTGTTTGTATATAAATATATATAAATATATAAATATATATATATATATATATATATATATATATATATATATATATATATACATATATATATATATATATATATATATATATATATATATATATATATATATATATATATATATATATATATATATATATATATATATATATATATGGGTGGGGGGCCTAAAAATTTTTTTTGCGGGGTGGCCATTTTTTTCTAGTTCCGCCA
Source organism: Physella acuta (assembly GCF_028476545.2). Taxonomy (NCBI): domain Eukaryota; kingdom Metazoa; phylum Mollusca; class Gastropoda; family Physidae; genus Physella; species Physella acuta. The sequence continues at coordinate 554,965 of NW_026731704.1, read as the reverse complement.
CTGCGTGTTGGTATTACCAACACACATCTCTGTAACTATTATCTTGACAATACTCTAAAAAATCTTTTCTATGAAAACATAGGTTTAGTGTTTAACTAAGATGCTATCGACACAAAATAAACTACCCCATAGCTAATAAGTATTTATGATTTTAACACTTCGTATTATATACATAATCATATACTTAATGCTTAGAATAATATTAAGCATTCTGACTTATAAAATTGCAGACTAACAGACACAACAATTTTTATTTGCACAATAAAATCTTACACCAGAAAGATTAACTTTTTTTAACTATTAAATCTTTGAACTTCGCTAAATAAAAAAAAAATGGAAAATATATTTTGAGTTAGTTCAACAAACTTAATTATATTAACTATATGGGAAATAACTCTTGCACTGACGACATGCCAAGTAACGAATTTTATCATTCGCATTTCATTTTAAAAAGACAACCTGAATTATTCACCGATGTTGTGTTTTTGTCCTTATTTCGTTTCTTACTTTTTATTCTCTGTTTAATTTCTTCTTCTGTGTGTTGTCAGACCCCGTCAGGCCTCACGCATGTGTCCACTATATCAGTAAAATACATTAAACGGACACTTGCGATAAGGTTTGGCTTGGCAGAACATGCGCTTTGTGGCATTGTTTTTTATTTGAACTTTCATACCGATATGTTTTAATCTATTCAAAACCACAAAACCAAAAGTGTTACATGTGTTTATATTATCTTTTATAAGCGTATATTGTTTAAGATTATATATAGCCTTGATTGTAATTTAACACATAAATGACAACAGAAGATGATACCAATTTGATTATATGTCGTTTAGCATTGTTGTATTATACTATGTACTTGGCCTATTACCCTGTCAAGTAATTGATGTTTTTATTTTCATGGTTGGATTTTTAATATTGCCCAAATCCAGTGTTAGGTCAATCTGCAAGCGACCGTTTCATGATGGTGGTGTATTTCTGAGTGTTCAAAAGATCATCGTATGTTTCCTAATAATGTCTCTTTTTAATTGCATGGTACTATGTTTCTTGCTTGCAATATCCTCTGTAGTAATCGGGGTTGATTTAACTGAAGCGTATTTTTACATTCTGTAGATGTTTAGAATTATCTTATATTTGGCTATATACTGTGTATGAGGTAGTAAACGTATACTCAACATGTCAAGTGTTGAGTATAAGTTTACTACCCCATACACAGTATACAGCCAAATATAAGATAATTCTAAACATCTACACAACGTAAATACGCTTCAATTATGTTAACCCCGAGGAATACAGAAGATATGGCAAGTAAGAAGCATATTACCATGCATGTAAAAAAAATGCGGAAACAATATGTAACAACCGCTTAAAAAAATGCTTGGTACTAGAAAGTGCCAAACCACATCTTTCCTTATGTCCAAACGTGATGCATTACGTGCTAACCTTGTTTTAGTAATTCGTTATAGTCTTTGTTTGATTTAAAAGCTATAATTATATTAGAATTTATTTAGTTGTTTTATTTTCTACTTTTCAGTAATTCATAATTTGTGAATTCGACAGTACCAATGCTGCCACTGAAAATATTTGCTTTAAAACACTAACCCCCCTTTCCCCTAACCCCGACCCTACACCCCCCTCCCCCCCCCCCCCCCCCGTGAAAGCAGCCTCCTCTTAGTTATTTCTTAGTTACCTCCTGTAAGTTTAAAATCTAACTAAATTATCTGCCCCTAATAGAAACCCGGCTCTACGGCTCTACGATTTGTAAACATTTAGCTTTGTAAACAATTAGCGTGACCACAGCTCACCAGACAATGTGGGGGTGGGGTGGGGGTGGTAGTGATAGTGATAGAGAGAGAAAGAGAGGGAAATGCAAGGAGGCGCTTGCAGCTTGTTTTCTAACGGCTCCCAGAAGAGAATTATATATATAGATAATATACAAATGCTAAACGACACAGAATCACATGTGTATCATCTTCTGTTGTCATGTATGTGTTAAATTACAATCATGACTATGTATAATCTTAATCAATATACTCTTATAAATAAAAATATAAACGCATGTAACACTATTGGTTTTGTCGTTTTGAATCAAAGAAAACATACATCGGTATGAAAGTTCAAATAAAAATAAAGCCACACCTCTAATAATGCTTCTCTTTGAAGACATGTGTTTAAAGTTTCACTAAAATTTTAGCCACTGAAAACAGACTATCCCATATCTAATGATTATTTATGATTAAAACACATTTTATAGATACATATGCATTACACTTTCCTTAAGCACATGTTCTGCCAAGCAAAAACGTATCGGTAATGTCCGTTTTATTTATTTTACTGATATAGTGGACACTTGCATGAGGCCTGATGAGGTCTGACAATACACGTAAGAAGAAATTAAATACAGAATAAACAAATATTTAGCAAGAAAGATTCGAAAAAAATAAACACATAAAAAAAAAATGAATAACTCAGGTTGTCTTTTAAAAGTAATGTTGCGAATGATATATTAGGTAAGTTAGCATGTTGTTAGAGTAAGAGTTATTTCCCATATACTTTCAACAATGAAATTGATTAAAGTAACTCAAATTGTAATTCTAAAATTAGTTTAATTAAGCAAAATCCCATAATTTAATTGATAAAAAGAATAATGATCTATCTCAGTCCTTTTTTTATTTTTAAAATAAAAATTGATTTGTTTTTTTAACTGCACTTTCTAGAGTAGTAAATATTATTCTAAGCATTAAATTTATACCGAAGACCATCTTTATTAATAGATACATTTTTAAAGACTTTCTAACCTTTAAAATTCTTAACATATTGCGTTCGGACAGTGTTTCAGTTTTAGTTCCATACATTTTATTTAAAAAAATAAAATTAAAAAAAAATAAAATAAAGTGAAACTGTGTGAGGACTGTATAGATGTATACATGTTTGAAAGGGAAGAGTGTTTGCTTTGATGTGTCTCATTATAATAACATAACTTTTCCGATTGCTTAGAATTTGTATAATTTTAATTCTCGGTAATCCCAATTTTTTTTTTTCCAGCTCTACTTAAAAACCCAAATTCCACCCACCTCCCCCCTCCCCTCAGCCCACCACGCACGCCAGGAAAAAAATCCCTTGAATCATCATTTAATTACACATTTGCATTTTCAGTATCAGGTTGGTTTTTAATTTTAATTTTTCTTTATATTTAGACGTTTTGTATTAGATCTATGTATAAGTAAACCATCTTAAACGAATGAAAGCAGGCTACAAGTAAGAAAGAAATATTACTATTGTAAATCTGTATCAGTCCTCACAAGCCGATGATGAAAACTGTAATACTAAAGCGAACACACAACTGACGCTTTAAATTACGTGTCTCAGGCAAAAAAAAAATACGTTTTATTTAAATAAAATACATGTCAGAATTAAGTATGCATTTCGCAAATATGTATTAGTCATCACGAGCCGATGATGGAAAGTTTAATACTAAATTTAAGAAAGTGAGGTTGTATCTTACAAGTGTTTATTATAACACCAAACTAAAGCAACAGTAGACTCGCTATTTTACAAGGAAATAAGCGAGTTCCGTTAAATTTTAAAAAAAAAATTGTGTTATAAAAATGACATAAATAATATTAAATATGGCATATGTACACATTTTTTATCTAACGCCTCGTGCATTTTGCGTATGGTTCTGCTGAACAAACATTTGAAAGTGCTGCTGCTGTAGTAAACCCAGAGACAAGATCAATCAAGATTTATTCAATACACGCAACGCAGTACGTGATTAAAAAATATTTTTTTAAGAATACAATTATAATTGCTATGGATACAGGTTTAAAACTCTGGAAAAGCGAAACCATTTCAACTAGGCCGTAAAAAACTACCACACTAAACACAGCTTTTTTTTAATAACACATGCAATTAACAGCTTCAGTTTTTTTTTATAACACGTATAATTAATCGCGTCAGTTTGTATTGTCTCACTGTTAGCTTTAGTTTTGCAGTGTTTATCATTGGCTTGTGAGCTCGGATAGAGATTCACAATAGTAAAATTTATTTCTGACATTTAACTGACCTTGTAATTAGGTCACCTTCTTGTCGTTTTCATACTAACCAGATGACATTTGTATGGTTTCAAACGGAATGTGAATATTAAAATTAGTTCACTAAATTTAGTGTATCAAAGAAGTGAGAAACTAGAATAAAGGAAACAACTATGATATCCAGCTTTAAGATTTACTCGTTTATGTCCCTTATAAATTTAGTGCATTACAATAAAAAGAAGGGGGGTGGTAGATAATAGAATTACTGCTCAAATTTGAACCAAAGTTGGAAATGGCTGAAGATTCGACAGGAAATTTAGATTATATTCCACCCACTTGAGACTATAATATGTTGTTATTGTGCATCTAATATGTATTATACACAAGCAAATCAATAACATTATGTTAAAACTTTATTTCAAACTTTTAGCTAGAACTAATAATGAGTTGACTTTATTGCCCAGCTTTGATGATTTAACTTAGAATAACCAACACTGTTGAATGTTTTATTTTTTTCTCAGTGTTTAAGTTAATTGCTTCCTATTTGAAGATTGGAAAGAGAATTAAAGTAAAACATTCTTCATAATTAATCATAGAATCAGATTTCTATCGTTATATTGTTTTGCTCACACAACATTACTCGACGTTTTTAATCGTATTATACTTTAGATTAAGCTGGAAGATGCTGGACAAATTTGCAACAAAACACCAACATAACGTAGTGTTGACATTGTGAAGCCCCAGACTCTTTCTTTACAACAAATACATCGCTAAAAGCACACCTTAAAAGAGGCAACCATTCAACGAGCCTACACACAACGCACTCTTAAACGACTATACATAAACTAGGAACTAAAAATACATTTATAAAGGCATACAATTACATCCAACACTCGATGGATATAAATGGGAGCCGTATTTTTTGTCAGAAAGACACTTTCCCAGATGCCGTTTGCCCGAAGGCTGATTTCCCGAATGGACACTTTCCCGAATGCGATAAAAGCCCGAATGGACACTTGCCCGTACGAGACAAAAGCCCGAATGTGACAAATGCCCGAATGTGACAAAAGCCCAAATAGACACTAAAATGCATTAAAATAAACTCATCTGTATTATCACTTAGTTACAGGTTTGGCGCCCAAATAAGTATCACTGAAGTAGCAAATAAGAAAACGTTAAAATAACATACCATGCATGGAAACATAGCACAGTGGCCTAGCTAGGATTTTCGGGACCTTATGCAAAAATTATCAGTGGGCCCCTTCGGAGTATGAAGTCAAGATATCTACTACTACATAATTATGAGGGAGAGATTTTGAATCATTTAAATAACCTTCACATTTTGCATTTGTATACGCACTGACAGTAAATTTATTTTTGCATTTTTATGTAGTATCCCGTAAAATAAGTGTTTTGTTTTCATTTTATGTATTTTTTAGGGATTTTAAAAAAATAATATGTTCCTTAGCAGAAAAGAAAGTTAATTTCCATTTTCTATTTTCTATTTTAAATTATCAAAAAATAATTCAATATTAAAATTCCAATGTTGAAGTATTTTTTTTTTTCAAAGAGGGAAAATGGCCTCTAGATACCTTGGGTCCATAAGTCTTGCTTATGTTAGATTTACAGTAACTACGCCGTAGACACAACATAAAATACAAGCAACATTTTTTTAATATACTTTTAGACAATTTAATTTATTCAGCAAAATGGAAATAAAAAACACAAAAAACAACAGTTATTACACCAAAAACTGTGACACTCAACGGAATTAGATAATACTGAAAATTACATTTACCGTGAAATTAAAATTGCGGCGGCCATCTTTAGATCAATGGTTTGGAATTTAAAGAGAAAAAGAAAGATACACCGAAAATACGTTTATAATCATTACACAATTTTAATATTTGGATCACGACATTGGTATTAGCAATACTCACCGGTAGAAGTATTATCGTGTAAATTCTCTAACTATGCCTCACTATGAAAACATGTGTTTAGTGTTGACCAAGATTTTAGCGACTCAAAATAAACTTTCCGACATCTATTGATTATTTATTATTTTAACAATTTCCATAGATACCTTCTAATTTGTGAACTATTGAATAAAATAAATAAAATTCCTCTAGCCACAATTTCTTATAAATGTATTCGATTTCAAAGTAACAAACGATGTGTGTACTGTTCCGCAGCTATACTATCCAACAAATCCAACAAATCGAGTTGGTGACAGGTTGCATACTATAAACAGTTATCTACTTAGCTGGTCTGTAGTTTTGGTTGCTATTAACAGTCATCTTCTATAAAATGCTCAACTGTTTAGCGCTTGTTCTGACAAGCCCAAGCTTATCTGTGATTTATGTGGGCTGAATAAATTAAAGACAGAATAAAATTTACTTACGAGGAAAATAACGAAATAAATACAAAAACATTAAAAAAGGAAAAATTTAAATTTCATTTTTAAAAATAATTTTGCGAAGGATTTATTAAGTAAATAAGCATAAGAGTTACTTCCCATATAAAAAGTATAATGAAATAAATTGACATAACTCAAATTTTATTTTCAAAATTATTTATATTTAGAAAAAAAAAAATGAATAGATAGTTACAAACAAAGTTTAAGATTATTTTGTTTCACTGTTTTGTCTGTTAACTTATTTTATATTACTGTTATTCTGCACTTTTTATATATTAAGGTTTTGAATATTACTTGTTGCCTCAAATATACACATAAACTAATCTATTTAATGGATATATTTTTAAACACTAGCTAACAGCTGCGTCTGATTTGACATTACAGGATTCTGATTTCTTTTGATACCTTTTAATTTTAATAAAAAAACATACATGTAAGAGAGAAATGTCTTTATTTCAAAGATGTAGTGCTCCTCACGAGCCAATGCAGCAATAAAATCGATTAACCTGACACTGTAAACAAGTCCCAGTTACCTGTTGTCGATATAATCAGGCGACATCACTCCCCCCCTGCCCCCCACCCCCCACCCCTTTCCCATACCTATAGAAACTAAAACAATCTTTTCAATACTCAGACAAGTGTGGGAAGTTTGTCAATGTTGAATAAAGAACAACTTGTTCTGTTATGAGAGCTCTTGTATAAACCTTGTGGGTTGTATCTTATAACTTGTATTAATATAACACTAAACTAAGTCAAGAGTAGACACTGTATTAAAAAAAAGAATTAGCGACAATTACCTTAAAGTTATATAATATTTATGTTATAAAATGACAATAAAAATATTAAATATGACATATGTACATCGTTTTATCTGACGTCTCGTGGAATTTGCTGATAGTTCTGTTGAACTTAAATTTGAAAGTGCTGCTGATGTAATAAGCCAAGAGACAACGTCTATCAAGATTTAGTCAATGCGCGTAGCATTTCAAATATAAAAATAAAAAACCACTTAACCTGTGATTTTAAATGAGTAGCTTTTTTTGTAATAATGCATGTTGTCTATTAAGTATAAACGTTCAATAGAATGTCTTAACGTGGATATTACTATAATAGCCAAAGATATTTGCATATTGGCATTTAAATTGGAAATGTAGTATATTTCCTAAATCCAGACAAAGCCGGATGCATGTTGCTTATTAAACACACAAGTCAGAGACCTTTACAATATAAACCTTCAAGACAGTGTAATCAAGTGGCCGTTACTACGATAGGCAGGCACGAGTCGATAAATTAATGTACACGACATGAAGCTGTTAGGGTTCCACATCTAATAAAAGTTCACATTTGTTACTAAACCACAAACTTCTCTAAGTAAATTACAATCTTTTTCGTTCATTTTGGCAGACATTATTACCATGGTTACACTTGTAAAACATAGGGCTCGAAGTGATGCCTATGAAAGGGGGTGGGCTGGTCATCGTTGAAATCAGAATCGTGTGGACATTGTAGAGGGGTTTGTCTAAAATCCGAAATGTGTGTGGACGTCACACACCTTGTAAATCCATCAGATAATCCACATGCTATCGAATTAAACTACATAGACAAAAAAATGGACACTACCATAGCTATTTTAGGCAGAAAACAAACTTGCCAACATATATCGTCCACACATCGCTGGTCTAACCCAAACAAAAGCCACACAAAATTTTAGACATATTATGCTTCAATCATGTTCGGTGAATAATTAGTTTCTGGATAAAGTGTAGCGTTATTAGTGTAACGAGTAAATTAATGAGTGAACGAAATAGTTTAGCAATAAAAATGAGTAAATGAACCAAATTAAGTTCCGCCGTCTATCTCCTTCACATTACACAGGCCTACACCTCAACCAGCATCTTATGTGAGCTCACGTATGCTGATGTTCAGGGTAAATTCAGTTTATCAGACCAGTTCATTTCATAGCATTATCCTTCATTGTGTTATTAAAAAAAAATATTTGTCATTTTATATTTGACCGTTTAACAAGTTTTACAGTCAGGCATAGTTTAAAAAATGCAACTTATTAAAAAAACATCACTGTTCTTATTATTTTCATTCCTTGCTGTTTCAATAAATTAATTAAAATGATATAACTCTTGTTTTATTTTTATTGTGGCCGTAATGACATGTTTTTTTTTTTTTTTGTGAAGACTAAATAGAAGTTATAAAGATCCACAAAATGGTATATGACAGTAGCAGTTCATTGAACGTTAGCGTCAACACATCTACTACTACTCTGTTATTACAGTTCAAAGACGTTTAATTGGAAATATTAGCTTTATTAACTATCATTTGCCGGGGTGTTGTCATAAAAAACGACCAAACTTAACCATAGCCCAACCTCTTTAAAGGCACAATCCAGGTAAAGCTACATATAAACAGTAAACTTAACACACTAGCCCATGTAATTATCAATGAAAGACAAACCATCATGATACGCATATACACATACACTAGTTGAGTTTTTAATTCATGATATATTCAGCTATCTGTATAAATGTACCGCATTTATAAGAAATTCAGAATTAAGCGCATACTATAAAGTATGCTTATTTATAACAATGTGTAACCACTGTTTTATACACGAATACACCCAGGTGGTCTAAAAATATACATATCAAGATTTTAAACATTTACAATAAACAGCGAGATTATTTTAACACCTACTCCTCCACGGGTGGTTTGTGATACAACTCTAGTTTTTAAAATTACGGGCATCTTTTATTTGTTGTTTATTATATCTCTTCTCAGGTGTGTTTTGTTCTTTACATAAACAATGTGCATGCTTTATCTTTTTTAATAACGTAGATTGTTGTAAATTCATTTTTTTTTCTACTTCCAACTAGTTTTAGTTAACTCCCACTTATACTTTTAGAAATGTCTAAGGGAGATAATCTTATGATTTGATTTCAAATTTGAGAAGAAATATTAGTGTTGAAACATTATTTGACATTTAAAGTTTGATATGGAATTACTTGTCCATTGTAAATTGCATGCACGAATGTGAGTCCAAAATATAAGTTTCTTGGAGATAAGATTTATACAGTGAAAAAAATTGAATGTGCAAACTGAAAGCGTAATTAAAACATGTATTTCAAGACACGCGCATATCTCAAATTATACCACTTTACCTTGCATTGGGTTGTATGCGTGACTATTATATATAATTTATTATGTAACAAAAAATATATTTTTTTGTATATGTAAGAAATAATAAACATTATTGTAAAACAGTTTTAGTCCTAACAAAAAGATAATGAAAATTGTAAAACAAAAGTGAACATGAGAGGCAAAAGGTCGCTTTAAAAACTTGTCTTAATCGGGAAAATTAAAAAAAAATACATTTAAAAACATTTAAATATGCCTACTGAACTGTGACAACAGCAATCATTAACTAGTTAGAACGAATTGTGATGTATAATTCTAAAAACAATCATGTATCATTCTATCGCACACATAACTATGGTGTTAACAAAAATGAAATAACATATTGATAGCTAAGCTTAATTAAACAATCATATAATGAGATCACTTAAACAGTCCTCATGACATGATTTAATTAATACATCAAAACAGTCTATTATCTGTCATCACACATTAAAATAATAAATGTGATACCGGAATTAGAACTTTTATTTTAAATATTCCAATCAATCAATAATTTAATGTGTAATAAAAAATAAAATAAAAGCAGAGCGATTAAGAAATAACATAATAAAAAAGTGTACCTATTACCCGTATAGCGGTCCTAAAAAAGCATTGACAAAGCAAAAAAAGCATCAAATGGTAGGCGGATATATTTTGCACTGTTCAGTTTATTTTGATATTGCTTTTTTAATTCTTCAGATATAGTTGTCGAGATAAATATGATAATACATATTTCTGGATCAGAAATAGTTTCCAAAATATAAACATAAAACCAGGATATATCTCAAACGTTCTTCTGTCATTGTCAATTGTGTTGTCTCTATCAACATGTGGCTAGTATGGATTTTTTTGTTTTTATTTTATTAAACATATCCCCCCCCCCCCGCCCCGCCCCCCCCCCCCATCCTGTCCCAACTGTCACATATCGCCACAAAAAGCCAGATGTTCACATCTAAAAAGACGTTGAGTTTGCTATATCTAAAAAGGTCTGGGTCCCTGATGTCATTAAGTCATTATTGCAGAACATGTGAAATGGTTGAGTTTGGGTCCCTGATTTCATTAAGCCATTATTGCTGATCATGTGAAACGGTTGAATTTGGGTCCATGATTTCATTAAGCTTTTTAAAACTATTGTTTTAAACAGAATAAAATTGATCAGCCTGCTTCCTAACATCTTAGTAGCATTATATTAGTGGTGTAATATATACTTGTTTAAAAGAGAACACCCCTGGAATTATAAAATCGTTTATCGTCAAAGGTGTTTGTGTGTAGCAGAATTAAAGTTCGAAAGTAAAGAAAATAAAACATAAAACAATAAAAAATTAGAACTAAGCATATCGGTTAGCGTTATTTCAGCTAATGTTAGCTATTATTAGACTATAATTTGAACTCACAAATCGAGTGTATAGAGAATACATGCATTATGTCCAAAAAACATAACCTCAGAAAAATGAGTTTATAATATTCCATTAAATAGTGCTAAATATTTTGTTTAAACATTGTATTATCAACAATATAACTAGAAATGTACATCGATTTCACAAAAAAACTGACATACTGCATTTGTCCTTAATACACTTGACATGCTGAGTATACGATTATTACCCATACACAGTGTAGGCCTATAGCAAAATATAAGATAATTATAAACATCTAAAAAAGTAAAATACGCTTCAATTGTGTCAACCGCGATGCATACAGAAGATATCGCAAGCAAGATGCATAGTACTTTACAATTTAAAAAAAAAACACAATTTGGAAACAAAATGTAACAACCGTTTTTAAAAAAAAATGTGGTACCAAAAGTACCCAGACACATATTTCCTTATTTCCAAAAGTGCTTAATTACGTGCTAACCTTGTTTTAGTAATTCGTTATAGTCATTGTTTTATTTTTAAAGCTATACATAATTAAGCGAGAAAAAGGTGATGCTTATTTTTCAGTACTAACGTTTTTAGCATGACACACGTATGCAAGTATAATAAAACATAAGATAACATTAAAACAAGCGCGTGTTAGTGAAACAGAAGCCACATGCACTGTGTGCGAAACCAATTAGTTGACAGGGTGATAGGCCAAGTACATGGCATAATATAAAAACTGCTAAACCAAACATAAGCAAATAGGTGTCATCTTCTGTTGGAATATTTGTTTTTAATTACAATCAAGACTCTTTATAATCTTAAACAATATACGCTTATAACAACACACAGAAGAAGAAATTAAACAGAGAATAAAAAGTAAAGAACGAAATAAGGACAAACCACAAAATCGGTGAATAATTCAGGTTGTCTTTTTAAAATAAAATGCGAATGATATAATTAGTAAATTGGCATGTCGTCAGTGTAAGAGTTATTTCCCATATAGTTACTATAATTAAGTTGATTGAACTAACTAAAATTTTATTTTCCATTTCTTTTAATTTAGCAACATTCAAAGATTTAAAGGTAAAAAAGAAAGTTAATCTTTCTTGTGTAAGATTTTATTGTGCACAAAAAAATGGTTGTGTCTGATAGTCTGCAAATTTTTTTTACGTCAGAGTGCCTAATATTATTCTAAGCATTAAGTATAAATCATAAACCAATTTCTTTGACAGATTTATTTTTTAAGACTATCTAACAGTTAACTTTGAACAATGTTTGCCGTTCAATGTAGATTGCAGATTTATTATAATACCTTTTAACGAAATAAAATGCATGTCTAAATGAAATATTATTTTTACAAAGATGTATTGGTCCTCAACAGCCGATAATGGAAAGTTGAATACTAAATCGAACAAACTGATGTTGTATCTTACAAGTGTTATTATTATAACACCAAACTAAAGCAACGGTAGACACACTATTAAACAAGGAATTAGCTACATTTACCTTAACGTTCAATAATATTTGTGTTTTAAAAATGACATTAACAATATTAAATATGACATATTACACATTTTTATCTAACGTCTTGTGCATTTTGCTTATGGTTCTGTTGAACTAAAATTTGAAAGAGCTTCTGATGTAGTAAGAACAGAGACAAGATATATTAAGATCTAGTCAATACGCACCTTCTAAGTAAACATGATTGTGTTTCCTTCATTTCGGCAGTCATATTTGTTGCCATGGTAACAGGACACGGGTTAAAACACAAGACAACGACACCGTAGTCTTATATTATGTCGATGTCTTTTAACTAAGCCGTACAGAACTACCATAATAAACAAATCATTTTTTTTTTCTTACAACATACATGCAATTAGCAGCGTAATAGTGTATTGTCTAAGTGTTAGCTTTAGTATTTCAGTGTTTGTCATTGGCTTGTGAGCACGGATAGAGATTCACAAGAGTAAATCTTATTTCTGACATTTAATTGACCTTGTAAGTAGGTCACCAACTTATCGTTCTCATACTTGCCAGATGGCATTTTTCTTGTTACAAACGTAATGAGAATATTAAAATTAGCATAACATTTTAGCTAAACGTTGTGTATCAAAGAAGGAAAAAAAACAAACTATGATATTCTGCATTAAGATTTACTCGTCTATATCCCTTATACATTTAGTGCATTACAATAAAAATAGAGGAGGGGGGGGGTTGCGGTTGATAATAGAATTACTACGAAAATGTAGACGCTAAGTGACTAAGACAAAAAGGGTGAAAATAAGCCCTGCTTCTGCAAAATATCAAGAGAGATAAACATTCTAGGACAGGTTTCAATAAAACATCTGAATAACCTAGTTGTTACATTGTAAGGATTAGGCTATGTCTTTACAACAAATACATTGCTAAAAGCACAACTTGAAATCTAGCATCCATTCAACGAGCCAGCACACAACACAGTATAAAATGTCTAGACCTGAACGAGGCAGTAAAAATACATCTATGAATATCTCTTGAACGACAACCTACAGCGACCACACTAACTTAAGTTTTGTATTATATCCAGTCATTTTATATGTACACACAATAATATACAAAACATCTCTCTATAGTATGTTTGAATACTACAGTACTATAACTACATTGTTTGAGTAATAGGGAAATAATCATGTAATGTTTTATTTTACCCGTTTCGAATGTACACACATGATCTCAACATACATAATCTCAGACGAAATAAATAACACACACACACACACACATATATATATATATATATATATATATATATATATATATATATATATATATATATATCGGTACACTATCGGTAATATTTAGGGCGATGTTCATCGTATTTTATTGTATTGATTATTACAAGTAGCAAGTGCGTTTTCATTTAGTTTTCTAACCATTATAATCATGTCTGGTAAAAGAGCTTGTAAAACTTAGCAACACATTAACAATAACACTAATCCTCTAGCTTTGATAAATCATACACACGCTTTTAATAACACAAAATACCAGTCAAGATTACAGACAATAAAATTATGTTATATGTTATATGTTATAATTGTATATCTAGCCATTGGTCAAGTCTGAATGAACCAATGAGGATGACCCATTGACTAACCAAAGAGAGTCACGTGACAAACACCAAACACACATCAGTGGATGTAATTTACATCGCAAAACACAATAAAACAAATAAAATATTTACCCACGTGACGTATACCTTTAAACATAAATCAGTCACTAATAAGTTGAAACATAAAGACACCATGCCCACCTGATCAAAAAGAAATCAATCACTAATAAGTTCAAACATAAAGACACCATGACCAACTGATCAAAAAGAAATCAATCACTAATAAGTTCAAACATAAAGACACCATGACCAACTGATCAAAAAGAAATCAATACCCACCTGAACAAAAAGAAATCAATCACTAATAAGTTGAAACATAAAGACACCATGATCCACTGATCAAAAAGAAATCAACCACTAATAAGTTGAAATATAAAGACACCATGCCCACTTGGCCAAAAAGAAATCAACCACTAATAAGTTGAAACATAAAGACACCATGACCAACTCATCAAAAAGAAATCAACCACTAATAAGTTGAAACATAAAGACAGCATGCCCACCTGATCAAAAAGAAATCAACCACTAATAAGTTAAAACATAAAGACAACATGCCCACCTGATCAAAAAGAAATCAACCACTAATAAGTTGAAACATAAAGACACCATGCCTACCTGTTCACAAAATTAACTAATCCACCACAGAACAGATTTCAAAACTAAAACAGATTACGTTTATACTATTTTTAAAAATATTAAATAGTACTTATTAACGTCTAACTACAATAACTTTCTAGATTGAAAACGCCAACATCTATTTGACAAACATTGGACGCAAGGAATGACTATAAATTACATGAATTCATACGTCTTGTAATCCTTCATTTAATTTTTTCTTTTCAGTTTTCTCATTCAAGTCGTGTCAGTTGATACATCTAATCTCTAAGAAACATATAATGTTAACACAGTTTTATCTATGATAATTAAATTTCACTTTCAATTTCACATTTTGCATTGAATGTCTTATATAGTTAAGTGACAAATCATTTCAACAAAAGTTGTAAACAAATATATAGGTGTATTCCCTTAGCGCTTTTATAAATTGACATGGGAAACAACTCAAACTAACAAAAAGTTAAATATATTAATTTTTTTTAACAATATACTTTAGTTCAACTGAGCTCAGTTCAATTCATGACATCTAACCCACATTGTTACAAAAACAAAACCAACGGCCTGATCATTCAGTATATTTAAGCATATTAATTTAGGAGATGACTGGTTCTGATATTGTTTATGTTCAAGTCACATTTATCTTAAGAAACATCATCCGAAAATTTAAGACCTGGTACATTTATTTTTAATTTACCACAGTAACCTCGGGGACAGCATCTTCATATAGAAGATGTATTGCAGCAATTATGTTTTTAACGAAAAAATCAAATGACGCTTGGGTAAATACTCTTTTTTTATCAATAAAACAAATAACATCAGCAAGTGTATGTGTAATCTAGTATGTAAAATAATAAGTAAAATAAAATATCAAATTTAAAAAAAATTGATGTAAACGAAATCAAAAGACTTATTATATTCATGTAGTTATGTTAGTATGAAGAGAGAGGAAATCCGTCGGGGATGAATAATAATAATGGAATGTAATATATTAAGAACATAAATAAGGAAGTGAAGAAATGTAAGGGCACGGTGCGATGTTTGGGTGGGGGGGGGGGGTCATGAGGACAGGGCGATAAAAGGATAGGGGAGTGTTGAGATGAGACTACAGGGGCAGTGATGCGTGTCCTGAGCGGTTCGGTGTTATGCTTTGTAAGATGTGTGTTACTTTTGTTGGATGTGAGTTAGGGGAGGGGAGACAAACGTTAAGAGGTCCGTAAGATTCACTCGGTTTTTTTTTTAAATCTTTTTTTTTATTCCCCCAAACTTGAATAAATGTGTTGAATCTAGACTTTGCTTGTTTATACCGCAGTTTAAAGGGAGTTATAAAAGTTATACAAGTGGATATAAACATACATTAATGGATAGATACGAGAGAAGAATACAATTCGATACGAATTTTTTTTTTTAAATGTATGACTGACTGTAATGCTTGGTTAAACGGTCGAATATATAATGACAAATATATTTTTTTAATAACACAGTTTTTATTATCAGTCTGTGAGGGCTGATACAGATTTACTATAGTAATACTTCTTTCTGACATGTAGCATGATTTAATTCATATAAGATGGTTAACTTCAACATACGTCTAATACATGTTATGCGAACGGGAACATACATCTAATACAATCAAAGTTGATCGTTGTAAAGTATAATACCGTGTGTATTATTTCATCTAGGCCGTTAGGATCTACCGCTGTAAGCAAACACATTTCTTAGGCAGAGACTTATACTTTACGGTTTGTTTTCCACCTTATCCACTGAATGCTGTTGTTGTCACACTTAGGTATGTACACTTTGTTTAGTGAATTCAAAAGGTAGCATATTCAAGCAGCCAACGAAGAAAAACTATGAATCTTATTAAAACTATCGAATCGAAGTGTTCAAGCTATGGGGTAGTTTATCTTGTGTCGCTAAAATCTTAGTCAGACAATAAACCTACTATGTTTTCATAGAAACGTATTTTTTTTAGATTATTTTCAAATAATAGTTATAGAGATATCTAAGAGATATATAGAGTTATCTAACATTAGAACTCTAGGGGAAGGGCACACGTAATACAAAGGATTATTATATTGAACTAGAGGCGTCGCTAGGCGAGGGCGGGGGTGCAAATTGCACCGGGTGATAACATTAAGGGGGGGGGGGGGGTGACACCAAGACAAAAAAATGCAAGATGTAGAAGAAATATATATTTTTCGAGTTCAATGAGTGGTTCATTAGAGTTAAAAATTATTTTAAGGACATAATTACAATCCTAACGAGGGAGGGATGGGTTACACCATGACGTTAACATGCAAGCTATAGAGAAAACAACGCTACACCCAGCTGTATTAACATGTAGACTATAGACAAAACATTATTGGTATTAGATGTGAGCACTTTAAAATTGTACCGGGGGGGGGGGCAATATATTCAAAATAAGGGGGGTGACACCATAAGTTGCCACACCGGGTAACACCCAACCTGGCGTTGCCACTGACTGAAACTGATGGAATACACGTTAAACTGCTTTCGATAGGGCAGACGTTAGATGTCCCATAAGAGTGTATTCCTAAGCTATATTTGAACTTGCTTGTTTATTTTTCGTAGTGGTTTTAAAGTTATGAAATGCAGCGGGCCGATTTAGCATGCAATTAATGTTATTTTGGTAGTTGTCCATTTAACAATCGATGGGTCTAGTATTTAAAGAAGCATTTTTTTTGTCAAATCTAACATGTTTTAAAGGTCTATTGTAGAAATGAAGACAATTTAAAATGCACCCATTTAAGGGGAACATCACCCAAGATAAATTCCCAATTATTCTAATTTTTTATTTTCATGTTTTCATTCTGTGTATAATATTTTTTCTATGTTTTGATGTGTTATTTGAATTGTGAATGTTGGAGTGTCAAATCGGTGGCTAACTATTTCAATGTTGATGTTAAGCCCAGAAATATTAAACACTTTTGTTTTATTTCATAAAACTAATATATTCATTTAGCATAATCGTTATATCAAGCTATCCGTCGCATTTTACAATACTGGCTATAAATGCAATAAAAAAAATCATAAAAAACGTTTTAATAACAAGCTTTTATGTAATAATGCAGTAAAAAGTAGAAAATAAATTATAGACTGCGTATTGTCCTAAATTGTTTGCTTCTAAGATTTTTTGAAGGTATTTGTGAGCTACACGGTCGAAAGCTTTTTCTTGATCTAAATTTAGTATGCATGCTTGAGTGTTTTTCTCGTGTGTGTAGTGGAAGATGTCTATAATTAAGTGATTGTGATTTTGTATGTTACTACCTGTGATGTTGCATTATTGATCTACATTTATAATTTTATGCAAGTGTGGTTCAATTTTGGAGACTAAAGCTTTGGTTAGGATTTTGGAATCAGTGTTTAAGAGAGATACAGGTCTATAGTTTTGGGTTAGTTTAGGATTGGTTATGGGTTTGCGTATTAATGTTATGTATGATCTGTTGAAATTTTCGTGGCATTGTTCTAGCAGAAACATTTCTCTAAAGGTAGCTAAAAGGAGGGGAGTTAGGTCGGCTGAAAAGACTTTTAAAAATTGCTTTGTATGTTGAGGGTTATGATTGTAAGGTAACTTACACTGCTTTTAACACCTGGTCTGCCTTAGTCTGTTTTTGGATTAGTGGAGGCGGTGTAAAAGTTTTCCTTTTTGTTGTGGTTCTTTCCTTTGTCGTTAGGCGTGTTGGGGTTGGTCGTGTAGGGCTATAGATGGTGTCGGTTTCAATGATGTGTTCATTTTCTTTGCTATGAAAACTATCTTTTTACTTTCTCGTATATACGAAGTATAGAGAAAGTCTTGTAATCGTGCAAAAAAAAACGAGATTTTTACAAATCTCGACGTTTTACACCTCACTGATACGGAAAAACATAATATTGCAATCTTGTCCGTATGTCTGTGTGTGTGTCTGTGTGTGTGTTTGTGTGTGTGTAACCTTGAGTTATGTTACAGCTAGGTTGATGAAATTTCGTATATATGTATTTTATCAAAATTGTAGATACGTATAAACTTTTGAGCGATTTCCGATAACCAGAAGTGGTATTTTTTCTACTTTGATTTTTTCAAAAGCGTATAACGTGAGTATTATTTCAAATAGATATATGAAATTTCACATGTAAGTAAAAGATCTAATTATCTACCTTTTGTAAAATTTTGAGTAATTTCCATTGACTGGAAGTACTAATTTACGTTATTTCCGATTTCTCAAAAAACGCATGTAAATTTATAAAGTACTGATAATATTGCGCACTATTATGCACATTTCATTTGGCGTTCACTTGGTGTGCAATTCTTTTTTCTATGAGATTTTATTCTATTTTAAAAACTTTTAGTATTTAAAATGGAGTTCCCATTTCCTGTTATTTTATATAAAAATATTCGAGAAAGTTTTGGGGAGATCACTCCCGATTTATTTATTTTTTTCCGTGAAGGCTTATTTCTTTTTCCCTGAACTTTTGTCCATTCATCTTCTGTGGTAGAGGCTGTAGCTGTAGCTGATTCTTGAGCTGGTTCTTGGGCTGGTTCAATTTTAGCGGCGTCGTCAGACACATCTTCGCTGTCGTCAATAAGTAGATCATTGTAGTAATAAGTTCCTTCGTTGTCTATATATATATATATATATATATATATATATATATATATATATATATATTGTATCTCTCCCTTACATAGAGGCTTCGGCAGGCGGCCGGTCCATGTTTGGTTGTGCCACAAACGGGGCATATCGACCTCCTGCCGTTGAGTTGTAGTAACAGGGTGTAGGTTTCCCCACCGAATTCTAGGTCAATGTAATGGGGTAGATCCTTTAGGGGAGCGTTTGGGCTGAAATCGACTGCCCACTTGTCGCTTTTGCCAATTTTGAGAGTTGACAAAATTGTGCCTGGTTCTGATATTTCAATCATGATTTTGTTGATCATAATGGTAGGGGGGTACCCATTTTGGGTGACCCCTCTGGCCATTTTTATCCACATGCAACAGCAACATGCTACTACAATAATCTGAATGTTCACATATCACTGCCAGATGTAGAGAGTTATACATTTCATCAGAGTTTAGTGAGACAAACCATTCGCTTGGTTTCCCTAAGTTGTAGACATTAATAATTTGAGAACGGTTTATGTTCAGTTCACAAGTAAACAGATCCTCTAAGATAAACTCATCGAGTCGACGTTCTTTTTTTCCTTTAATCACCACACGTAATGTGTTTTTGGGATACCGCCCAGGTGCAGACCCCGTAAGCGTGATTTTTTTGAAGAGTGTACTTACAGGTACAGGTACATGGACCGTTCTCTCCATTTGCAACACATCTCCGGTTTCTTTCCCACTTTGAAGAACATTTACAGTTTCATTTGAATTTTGTTAATTGTAAAGTTGTTTATTTGTATCTTTTACTACTCTTTACAGTGTCAAGATTGTTGTAAACTAATGAGTTTTTATTTACCTGAATGATTAATATAAATATGACTGCAAATGTGTGATATAGATAATGCACTAAAATATTTAAATACCGTATATTTAGTAAGTTTGCATAATTTGGATATTATGCTTTCTTGTATTTGTTCATGTCCAATTCTAATTAAATAACATTTCAATATAATGTTTTCTTTTCTTTACAGATGTTTTTGTTTAAAGAAGTAATTTAATAATTAAGTCTAGAGTGCAACTTTTTTGAGATCTTGGCATTTATAAACAAGCATTAATTTTACTTAATGCAATCATAAAATCAATAACTTTGGTTAAGTTTACAGTTTTCATGAAATTGAAATCAGTTTGGTTTAGATTTCTCAACTTTGATGCAAATAGAATATGAGATCAGTTTAGTTTTGTAGTTTAACCATGGTTTGTAAATCTTTTATGTTGTAACTTTGTGAGCAAAACTTACACTAAATGGAATTCTTAACAGGTTAATTCACAAATCTAACCACATTCATCCATGTATGTTTTGTAGCTCCAGAGGTAATACTGTATGGAATTAATTCACTTATTTATAGATAATTTTATCCTTCTCTATGGATAAAACCAAACATTGGCGATTTAATCACATTCATTCTTTACAACATCAATAGGTTTTCTGCCCTTGAAAATCTGTTATACTGGAAGCTTTGGGTTCACTGCTCATTAGGATGTCTACAGTATCAATGTGTCCATTTACTGCAGCCTTGTGTAATGGTGTTATTCCATCACAATCAACTGCCAAAGGATCTGCCCCATGTTGCAAGAGTAAACTCACAATATTTGCATGGCCCATATATGCAGCTCTGTGCAGTGGGGTGGCTCTGCTGGATTTGGTGGCGACATTCACATCAGCATGATGGTCAAGCAATGTCTGACATACTTGGATGTGCCCATTTCTGCAGGCATAGTGCAAAGCGGTAAAGCCCGACTTGTCAGCTTTGTTAACTACTAATCCGCCACTCAAAGCTAATTTATGTTCGACACCTAAGTTATCTCCAGTTTGAGCAGATGTCCATATCCCCTTTTCAAAGCCTAATTCGTCTAGGGTTTGATGTTCTGATGGGTTGGAGACTTCAATGTGGCATTTGCAACTTGGTGATTCTTTGCAACTATGGACGCCGCTATGTTCAGACATATTTCATACAAAGTTTATTACAATATTAAAACTCAACATAACTACACGTTCAACAATTTCCGCGCTAAATTTCTGATGCATTTATTTAACTTTTGAAAGCTATAAGAACATTAGAGCTAGCAAATTTTTAACTAAGCTCTGGGAGAGTCATTTTTAACATCACAAAATTATTCAATATTTTTCTGCCACTGCTAACACTGGAATTATTGATCAAATATAAGGATCAATGTGTTTTATAACA
The DNA here is from genome assembly GCF_028476545.2 of Physella acuta. Taxonomy (NCBI): domain Eukaryota; kingdom Metazoa; phylum Mollusca; class Gastropoda; family Physidae; genus Physella; species Physella acuta. Next base: position 533,356 of record NW_026731704.1, on the reverse strand, counting down.
GTAGAAACAAAATGATATGCATGGCAAAAATAAGTTCCCTGGGCTTGTAATAAAATAAAATATTTTCACTACAGTGAGGAAAAAATTACTTGATAACTTTAATTTAATGTACTTTATAAATTATTAAAATAAAAGATCGACAAAGAGCTGGAACCGAACGCTGTTGAAACTGGACTATAAGTTTATATGTAAATATGTATCTACTAAAGTTATGGGTTTAAAGCTAAGAATAATATTAATTCCTCTGTCATATAAAAAGTGTAGACTAATAAACACAAACAATTTATTTTTAAACAATAAAGTGTTACAATAAATCAATTATATTTCTTTATAACTATTGAATTATTGAATTGTTCTAAATTAGAATAATTGTGAACTTAAAATTCGAGTTATTTCAATAAAATTTATTGCATTAAATATAATGGGAAATAACTCTTACTCTAACGACACGCTTATATACCTAATATTATTATTACACTCGAAAAAATAAAAATAAAAAAATAAAAACATGTATTATTCAATTTATGTGTGTTTTTGTCTTTATTTTGTTCTTTTCCTGCTAAGTATTTTTATTATGTCTTTAATTTATTCTAATGTGTGTTGTCAGACCCCGTCAGATCTCACGCAAGTGTCAACTATGTCAGTACAATACACGTAACAGACACTCGCGATAAGGTTAGGCTTGTCAGGACATGATCTAAAGGAAGTTGATATTTTTATAGAAAAAGGTATGTTATCGGCAACTCAAACACCTGACTAACCAAACATAAAACTGTGTATAATATGCAGCCTTTCACCAAACAAATTTGTTGAATTTATAACTTAGGAATAATGCACACATGTATGTCTTTATAAAAAGTGTTTCAAGCATAAACATGTATTAACTATGGAATGGTTTATAGTGTCTCGCTAACAATAAATATGTTTTCATATACACGATTTATTAGAATGTTGTGAAGATAACATGAAGATGTATACTTTTAATACCAGCATACTCCATTCTAAATGAACAATACCTTGTTGGGATCTTACAAAAAATGTACATTGCTAATACCAACTCAGTCCTTCCTAAATGAACGCTAATGCTTGGCGGTCATCATTCTGAAATGTACATATTATTTACAGAATAAAGGGTAGGTTTTGTGTGTGTGTGTGTGTGTGTCGGGGGGGGGGGGGTTGTATCCAGTGTTTCTTCCAGACTTTTTTTCTCCGATGGGGCACTTGAAATCTTCGGGGGGCGGTGAATTTTCTTCGGGGGGGGGGGGGGCGGACACTGTTAAAAGTATATATTTTCTATATAACTTATATAAATTTCATTTCGTTCGGGGGGGGGAGGGGCGGTAAAAATTTTTCGGGGGGGCTAGGCCCCCCCCCCCCCCCGAAGAGAGATTCCTGGAAGAAACTGGTTGTATCCTGGAACATTAGTGCTTTGCTATTTCTGAAAGATAAAAGTTATAAATTTGAATATAATAATACAAGTGGTGGGTTATAGTAAACTTTATCTTAGCGAATTTGGCTCCAAAAAGTTGGTATTAGTTATACATGAAATATACATGAAACACAATATAATATACACAATACGTGATCATTAGCATTCCCACTTTTCAAGTTTTCGATTTGCACCCCTCCTCTCGAGTTTTTCTCTATATATTTTGCTATTTTTTGCCTTGGTGTCACCCTTCTAAATGGTGTCACCCGGTGCGGTCCGCACCCCCCCCCCCCCCTCGCTACGCCCCTGAGTTAGGGATATAATTAGTATTGTTAGTTGGGATTTAAGTGGGAATAAAGGTAAATAACTGCATGCAGATTAAATAACTCACTATAAAACTTGTTTGCTTCCCCTATAGGTGGAGAAAGAGTGAAAAACAAATACGACTTATGTGGGTTTCCCCGTGTCAGAGAGAAACATACTGACTGTGCATACAAGTATGAGACAAGAAAATTTAGAATTAAAATAAATTATAAACATAATCAATAAGAGGTTATTGACATTTATTTTCTGTCTACCCGACTCAAACCTAAAACATTAAAGGAATGAGATTAGTGTAGAATGGGCAGATACTTAGGTTGTAATTATGTCACCAAGTCTTTTGGTAACTACTGCTCGGAATATGGCATCTATGTCAGTGTCGCTGTACGTCTTTGATTCAAATTTACTTTTGTTTCTCGTGGTCCATACTGTCTGTCTAAAAATAGCTGTAGCGTTAATTGTATTGTCATTGTCTGTTTTATTATTGGATTTGTGTATGTAGTTTAGGGTGATTGCTTTGTTTAAGGTGTATCTGTATTGGAAGTTTCTAAAATTGATCCTAGGGTTTGTCTGGCTTTTAGTAGTGTTGGGCATTCTAAGTATATGTGTTTTTCTGTTTCTTGTTTATTATTACCCGTATAGCGGTCCTAAAAAAGCATTGACAAAGCAAAAAAAGCATCAAATGGTAGGCGGATATATTTTGCACTGTTCAGTTTATTTTGATATTGCTTTTTTAATTCTTCAGATATAGTTGTCGAGATAAATATGATAATACATATTTCTGGATCAGAAATAGTTTCCAAAATATAAACATAAAACCAGGATATATCTCAAACGTTCTTCTGTCATTGTCAATTGTGTTGTCTCTATCAACATGTGGCTAGTATGGATTTTTTTGTTTTTATTTTATTAAACATATCCCCCCCCCCGCCCCGCCCCCCCCCCCATCCTGTCCCAACTGTCACATATCGCCACAAAAAGCCAGATGTTCACATCTAAAAAGACGTTGAGTTTGCTATATCTAAAAAGGTCTGGGTCCCTGATGTCATTAAGTCATTATTGCAGAACATGTGAAATGGTTGAGTTTGGGTCCCTGATTTCATTAAGCCATTATTGCTGATCATGTGAAACGGTTGAATTTGGGTCCATGATTTCATTAAGCTTTTTAAAACTATTGTTTTAAACAGAATAAAATTGATCAGCCTGCTTCCTAACATCTTAGTAGCATTATATTAGTGGTGTAATATATACTTGTTTAAAAGAGAACACCCCTGGAATTATAAAATCGTTTATCGTCAAAGGTGTTTGTGTGTAGCAGAATTAAAGTTCGAAAGTAAAGAAAATAAAACATAAAACAATAAAAAATTAGAACTAAGCATATCGGTTAGCGTTATTTCAGCTAATGTTAGCTATTATTAGACTATAATTTGAACTCACAAATCGAGTGTATAGAGAATACATGCATTATGTCCAAAAAACATAACCTCAGAAAAATGAGTTTATAATATTCCATTAAATAGTGCTAAATATTTTGTTTAAACATTGTATTATCAACAATATAACTAGAAATGTACATCGATTTCACAAAAAAACTGACATACTGCATTTGTCCTTAATACACTTGACATGCTGAGTATACGATTATTACCCATACACAGTGTAGGCCTATAGCAAAATATAAGATAATTATAAACATCTAAAAAAGTAAAATACGCTTCAATTGTGTCAACCGCGATGCATACAGAAGATATCGCAAGCAAGATGCATAGTACTTTACAATTTAAAAAAAAAACACAATTTGGAAACAAAATGTAACAACCGTTTTTAAAAAAAAATGTGGTACCAAAAGTACCCAGACACATATTTCCTTATTTCCAAAAGTGCTTAATTACGTGCTAACCTTGTTTTAGTAATTCGTTATAGTCATTGTTTTATTTTTAAAGCTATACATAATTAAGCGAGAAAAAGGTGATGCTTATTTTTCAGTACTAACGTTTTTAGCATGACACACGTATGCAAGTATAATAAAACATAAGATAACATTAAAACAAGCGCGTGTTAGTGAAACAGAAGCCACATGCACTGTGTGCGAAACCAATTAGTTGACAGGGTGATAGGCCAAGTACATGGCATAATATAAAAACTGCTAAACCAAACATAAGCAAATAGGTGTCATCTTCTGTTGGAATATTTGTTTTTAATTACAATCAAGACTCTTTATAATCTTAAACAATATACGCTTATAACAACACACAGAAGAAGAAATTAAACAGAGAATAAAAAGTAAAGAACGAAATAAGGACAAACCACAAAATCGGTGAATAATTCAGGTTGTCTTTTTAAAATAAAATGCGAATGATATAATTAGTAAATTGGCATGTCGTCAGTGTAAGAGTTATTTCCCATATAGTTACTATAATTAAGTTGATTGAACTAACTAAAATTTTATTTTCCATTTCTTTTAATTTAGCAACATTCAAAGATTTAAAGGTAAAAAAGAAAGTTAATCTTTCTTGTGTAAGATTTTATTGTGCACAAAAAAATGGTTGTGTCTGATAGTCTGCAAATTTTTTTTACGTCAGAGTGCCTAATATTATTCTAAGCATTAAGTATAAATCATAAACCAATTTCTTTGACAGATTTATTTTTTAAGACTATCTAACAGTTAACTTTGAACAATGTTTGCCGTTCAATGTAGATTGCAGATTTATTATAATACCTTTTAACGAAATAAAATGCATGTCTAAATGAAATATTATTTTTACAAAGATGTATTGGTCCTCAACAGCCGATAATGGAAAGTTGAATACTAAATCGAACAAACTGATGTTGTATCTTACAAGTGTTATTATTATAACACCAAACTAAAGCAACGGTAGACACACTATTAAACAAGGAATTAGCTACATTTACCTTAACGTTCAATAATATTTGTGTTTTAAAAATGACATTAACAATATTAAATATGACATATTACACATTTTTATCTAACGTCTTGTGCATTTTGCTTATGGTTCTGTTGAACTAAAATTTGAAAGAGCTTCTGATGTAGTAAGAACAGAGACAAGATATATCAAAATCTAGTCAATACGCACCTCTCTAAGCAAACATAATTGCATTTCCTTCATTTCGGCAGTCATATTTGTTGCCATGGTAACTGGACACGGGTTAAAACACAAGACAACGACACCGTAGTCTTATATTATGTCGATGTCTTTTAACTAAGCCGTACAGAACTACCATAATAAACAAATCATTTTTTTTTTCTTACAACATACATGCAATTAGCAGCGTAATAGTGTATTGTCTAAGTGTTAGCTTTAGTATTTCAGTGTTTGTCATTGGCTTGTGAGCACGGATAGAGATTCACAAGAGTAAATCTTATTTCTGACATTTAATTGACCTTGTAAGTAGGTCACCAACTTATCGTTCTCATACTTGCCAGATGGCATTTTTCTTGTTACAAACGTAATGAGAATATTAAAATTAGCATAACATTTTAGCTAAACGTTGTGTATCAAAGAAGGAAAAAAAACAAACTATGATATTCTGCATTAAGATTTACTCGTCTATATCCCTTATACATTTAGTGCATTACAATAAAAATAGAGGAGGGGGGGGGTTGCGGTTGATAATAGAATTACTACGAAAATGTAGACGCTAAGTGACTAAGACAAAAAGGGTGAAAATAAGCCCTGCTTCTGCAAAATATCAAGAGAGATAAACATTCTAGGACAGGTTTCAATAAAACATCTGAATAACCTAGTTGTTACATTGTAAGGATTAGGCTATGTCTTTACAACAAATACATTGCTAAAAGCACAACTTGAAATCTAGCATCCATTCAACGAGCCAGCACACAACACAGTATAAAATGTCTAGACCTGAACGAGGCAGTAAAAATACATCTATGAATATCTCTTGAACGACAACCTACAGCGACCACACTAACTTAAGTTTTGTATTATATCCAGTCATTTTATATGTACACACAATAATATACAAAACATCTCTCTATAGTATGTTTGAATACTACAGTACTATAACTACATTGTTTGAGTAATAGGGAAATAATCATGTAATGTTTTATTTTACCCGTTTCGAATGTACACACATGATCTCAACATACATAATCTCAGACGAAATAAATAACACACACACACACACACATATATATATATATATATATATATATATATATATATATATATATATATATATATATATATCGGTACACTATCGGTAATATTTAGGGCGATGTTCATCGTATTTTATTGTATTGATTATTACAAGTAGCAAGTGCGTTTTCATTTAGTTTTCTAACCATTATAATCATGTCTGGTAAAAGAGCTTGTAAAACTTAGCAACACATTAACAATAACACTAATCCTCTAGCTTTGATAAATCATACACACGCTTTTAATAACACAAAATACCAGTCAAGATTACAGACAATAAAATTATGTTATATGTTATATGTTATAATTGTATATCTAGCCATTGGTCAAGTCTGAATGAACCAATGAGGATGACCCATTGACTAACCAAAGAGAGTCACGTGACAAACACCAAACACACATCAGTGGATGTAATTTACATCGCAAAACACAATAAAACAAATAAAATATTTACCCACGTGACGTATACCTTTAAACATAAATCAGTCACTAATAAGTTGAAACATAAAGACACCATGCCCACCTGATCAAAAAGAAATCAATCACTAATAAGTTCAAACATAAAGACACCATGACCAACTGATCAAAAAGAAATCAATCACTAATAAGTTCAAACATAAAGACACCATGACCAACTGATCAAAAAGAAATCAATACCCACCTGAACAAAAAGAAATCAATCACTAATAAGTTGAAACATAAAGACACCATGATCCACTGATCAAAAAGAAATCAACCACTAATAAGTTGAAATATAAAGACACCATGCCCACTTGGCCAAAAAGAAATCAACCACTAATAAGTTGAAACATAAAGACACCATGACCAACTCATCAAAAAGAAATCAACCACTAATAAGTTGAAACATAAAGACAGCATGCCCACCTGATCAAAAAGAAATCAACCACTAATAAGTTAAAACATAAAGACAACATGCCCACCTGATCAAAAAGAAATCAACCACTAATAAGTTGAAACATAAAGACACCATGCCTACCTGTTCACAAAATTAACTAATCCACCACAGAACAGATTTCAAAACTAAAACAGATTACGTTTATACTATTTTTAAAAATATTAAATAGTACTTATTAACGTCTAACTACAATAACTTTCTAGATTGAAAACGCCAACATCTATTTGACAAACATTGGACGCAAGGAATGACTATAAATTACATGAATTCATACGTCTTGTAATCCTTCATTTAATTTTTTCTTTTCAGTTTTCTCATTCAAGTCGTGTCAGTTGATACATCTAATCTCTAAGAAACATATAATGTTAACACAGTTTTATCTATGATAATTAAATTTCACTTTCAATTTCACATTTTGCATTGAATGTCTTATATAGTTAAGTGACAAATCATTTCAACAAAAGTTGTAAACAAATATATAGGTGTATTCCCTTAGCGCTTTTATAAATTGACATGGGAAACAACTCAAACTAACAAAAAGTTAAATATATTAATTTTTTTTAACAATATACTTTAGTTCAACTGAGCTCAGTTCAATTCATGACATCTAACCCACATTGTTACAAAAACAAAACCAACGGCCTGATCATTCAGTATATTTAAGCATATTAATTTAGGAGATGACTGGTTCTGATATTGTTTATGTTCAAGTCACATTTATCTTAAGAAACATCATCCGAAAATTTAAGACCTGGTACATTTATTTTTAATTTACCACAGTAACCTCGGGGACAGCATCTTCATATAGAAGATGTATTGCAGCAATTATGTTTTTAACGAAAAAATCAAATGACGCTTGGGTAAATACTCTTTTTTTATCAATAAAACAAATAACATCAGCAAGTGTATGTGTAATCTAGTATGTAAAATAATAAGTAAAATAAAATATCAAATTTAAAAAAAATTGATGTAAACGAAATCAAAAGACTTATTATATTCATGTAGTTATGTTAGTATGAAGAGAGAGGAAATCCGTCGGGGATGAATAATAATAATGGAATGTAATATATTAAGAACATAAATAAGGAAGTGAAGAAATGTAAGGGCACGGTGCGATGTTTGGGTGGGGGGGGGGGTCATGAGGACAGGGCGATAAAAGGATAGGGGAGTGTTGAGATGAGACTACAGGGGCAGTGATGCGTGTCCTGAGCGGTTCGGTGTTATGCTTTGTAAGATGTGTGTTACTTTTGTTGGATGTGAGTTAGGGGAGGGGAGACAAACGTTAAGAGGTCCGTAAGATTCACTCGGTTTTTTTTTTAAATCTTTTTTTTTATTCCCCCAAACTTGAATAAATGTGTTGAATCTAGACTTTGCTTGTTTATACCGCAGTTTAAAGGGAGTTATAAAAGTTATACAAGTGGATATAAACATACATTAATGGATAGATACGAGAGAAGAATACAATTCGATACGAATTTTTTTTTTTAAATGTATGACTGACTGTAATGCTTGGTTAAACGGTCGAATATATAATGACAAATATATTTTTTTAATAACACAGTTTTTATTATCAGTCTGTGAGGGCTGATACAGATTTACTATAGTAATACTTCTTTCTGACATGTAGCATGATTTAATTCATATAAGATGGTTAACTTCAACATACGTCTAATACATGTTATGCGAACGGGAACATACATCTAATACAATCAAAGTTGATCGTTGTAAAGTATAATACCGTGTGTATTATTTCATCTAGGCCGTTAGGATCTACCGCTGTAAGCAAACACATTTCTTAGGCAGAGACTTATACTTTACGGTTTGTTTTCCACCTTATCCACTGAATGCTGTTGTTGTCACACTTAGGTATGTACACTTTGTTTAGTGAATTCAAAAGGTAGCATATTCAAGCAGCCAACGAAGAAAAACTATGAATCTTATTAAAACTATCGAATCGAAGTGTTCAAGCTATGGGGTAGTTTATCTTGTGTCGCTAAAATCTTAGTCAGACAATAAACCTACTATGTTTTCATAGAAACGTATTTTTTTTAGATTATTTTCAAATAATAGTTATAGAGATATCTAAGAGATATATAGAGTTATCTAACATTAGAACTCTAGGGGAAGGGCACACGTAATACAAAGGATTATTATATTGAACTAGAGGCGTCGCTAGGCGAGGGCGGGGGTGCAAATTGCACCGGGTGATAACATTAAGGGGGGGGGGGGGTGACACCAAGACAAAAAAATGCAAGATGTAGAAGAAATATATATTTTTCGAGTTCAATGAGTGGTTCATTAGAGTTAAAAATTATTTTAAGGACATAATTACAATCCTAACGAGGGAGGGATGGGTTACACCATGACGTTAACATGCAAGCTATAGAGAAAACAACGCTACACCCAGCTGTATTAACATGTAGACTATAGACAAAACATTATTGGTATTAGATGTGAGCACTTTAAAATTGTACCGGGGGGGGGGGGCAATATATTCAAAATAAGGGGGGTGACACCATAAGTTGCCACACCGGGTAACACCCAACCTGGCGTTGCCACTGACTGAAACTGATGGAATACACGTTAAACTGCTTTCGATAGGGCAGACGTTAGATGTCCCATAAGAGTGTATTCCTAAGCTATATTTGAACTTGCTTGTTTATTTTTCGTAGTGGTTTTAAAGTTATGAAATGCAGCGGGCCGATTTAGCATGCAATTAATGTTATTTTGGTAGTTGTCCATTTAACAATCGATGGGTCTAGTATTTAAAGAAGCATTTTTTTTGTCAAATCTAACATGTTTTAAAGGTCTATTGTAGAAATGAAGACAATTTAAAATGCACCCATTTAAGGGGAACATCACCCAAGATAAATTCCCAATTATTCTAATTTTTTATTTTCATGTTTTCATTCTGTGTATAATATTTTTTCTATGTTTTGATGTGTTATTTGAATTGTGAATGTTGGAGTGTCAAATCGGTGGCTAACTATTTCAATGTTGATGTTAAGCCCAGAAATATTAAACACTTTTGTTTTATTTCATAAAACTAATATATTCATTTAGCATAATCGTTATATCAAGCTATCCGTCGCATTTTACAATACTGGCTATAAATGCAATAAAAAAAATCATAAAAAACGTTTTAATAACAAGCTTTTATGTAATAATGCAGTAAAAAGTAGAAAATAAATTATAGACTGCGTATTGTCCTAAATTGTTTGCTTCTAAGATTTTTTGAAGGTATTTGTGAGCTACACGGTCGAAAGCTTTTTCTTGATCTAAATTTAGTATGCATGCTTGAGTGTTTTTCTCGTGTGTGTAGTGGAAGATGTCTATAATTAAGTGATTGTGATTTTGTATGTTACTACCTGTGATGTTGCATTATTGATCTACATTTATAATTTTATGCAAGTGTGGTTCAATTTTGGAGACTAAAGCTTTGGTTAGGATTTTGGAATCAGTGTTTAAGAGAGATACAGGTCTATAGTTTTGGGTTAGTTTAGGATTGGTTATGGGTTTGCGTATTAATGTTATGTATGATCTGTTGAAATTTTCGTGGCATTGTTCTAGCAGAAACATTTCTCTAAAGGTAGCTAAAAGGAGGGGAGTTAGGTCGGCTGAAAAGACTTTTAAAAATTGCTTTGTATGTTGAGGGTTATGATTGTAAGGTAACTTACACTGCTTTTAACACCTGGTCTGCCTTAGTCTGTTTTTGGATTAGTGGAGGCGGTGTAAAAGTTTTCCTTTTTGTTGTGGTTCTTTCCTTTGTCGTTAGGCGTGTTGGGGTTGGTCGTGTAGGGCTATAGATGGTGTCGGTTTCAATGATGTGTTCATTTTCTTTGCTATGAAAACTATCTTTTTACTTTCTCGTATATACGAAGTATAGAGAAAGTCTTGTAATCGTGCAAAAAAAACGAGATTTTTACAAATCTCGACGTTTTACACCTCACTGATACGGAAAAACATAATATTGCAATCTTGTCCGTATGTCTGTGTGTGTGTCTGTGTGTGTGTTTGTGTGTGTGTAACCTTGAGTTATGTTACAGCTAGGTTGATGAAATTTCGTATATATGTATTTTATCAAAATTGTAGATACGTATAAACTTTTGAGCGATTTCCGATAACCAGAAGTGGTATTTTTTCTACTTTGATTTTTTCAAAAGCGTATAACGTGAGTATTATTTCAAATAGATATATGAAATTTCACATGTAAGTAAAAGATCTAATTATCTACCTTTTGTAAAAATTTGAGTAATTTCCATTGACTGGAAGTACTAATTTACGTTATTTCCGATTTCTCAAAAAACGCATGTAAATTTATAAAGTACTGATAATATTGCGCACTATTATGCACATTTCATTTGGCGTTCACTTGGTGTGCAATTCTTTTTTCTATGAGATTTTATTCTATTTTAAAAACTTTTAGTATTTAAAATGGAGTTCCCATTTCCTGTTATTTTATATAAAAATATTCGAGAAAGTTTTGGGGAGATCACTCCCGATTTATTTATTTTTTTCCGTGAAGGCTTATTTCTTTTTCCCTGAACTTTTGTCCATTCATCTTCTGTGGTAGAGGCTGTAGCTGTAGCTGATTCTTGAGCTGGTTCTTGGGCTGGTTCAATTTTAGCGGCGTCGTCAGACACATCTTCGCTGTCGTCAATAAGTAGATCATTGTAGTAATAAGTTCCTTCGTTGTCTATATATATATATATATATATATATATATATATATATATATATATATATATATATATTGTATCTCTCCCTTACATAGAGGCTTCGGCAGGCGGCCGGTCCATGTTTGGTTGTGCCACAAACGGGGCATATCGACCTCCTGCCGTTGAGTTGTAGTAACAGGGTGTAGGTTTCCCCACCGAATTCTAGGTCAATGTAATGGGGTAGATCCTTTAGGGGAGCGTTTGGGCTGAAATCGACTGCCCACTTGTCGCTTTTGCCAATTTTGAGAGTTGACAAAATTGTGCCTGGTTCTGATATTTCAATCATGATTTTGTTGATCATAATGGTAGGGGGGTACCCATTTTGGGTGACCCCTCTGGCCATTTTTATCCACATGCAACAGCAACATGCTACTACAATAATCTGAATGTTCACATATCACTGCCAGATGTAGAGAGTTATACATTTCATCAGAGTTTAGTGAGACAAACCATTCGCTTGGTTTCCCTAAGTTGTAGACATTAATAATTTGAGAACGGTTTATGTTCAGTTCACAAGTAAACAGATCCTCTAAGATAAACTCATCGAGTCGACGTTCTTTTTTTCCTTTAATCACCACACGTAATGTGTTTTTGGGATACCGCCCAGGTGCAGACCCCGTAAGCGTGATTTTTTTGAAGAGTGTACTTACAGGTACAGGTACATGGACCGTTCTCTCCATTTGCAACACATCTCCGGTTTCTTTCCCACTTTGAAGAACATTTACAGTTTCATTTGAATTTTGTTAATTGTAAAGTTGTTTATTTGTATCTTTTACTACTCTTTACAGTGTCAAGATTGTTGTAAACTAATGAGTTTTTATTTACCTGAATGATTAATATAAATATGACTGCAAATGTGTGATATAGATAATGCACTAAAATATTTAAATACCGTATATTTAGTAAGTTTGCATAATTTGGATATTATGCTTTCTTGTATTTGTTCATGTCCAATTCTAATTAAATAACATTTCAATATAATGTTTTCTTTTCTTTACAGATGTTTTTGTTTAAAGAAGTAATTTAATAATTAAGTCTAGAGTGCAACTTTTTTGAGATCTTGGCATTTATAAACAAGCATTAATTTTACTTAATGCAATCATAAAATCAATAACTTTGGTTAAGTTTACAGTTTTCATGAAATTGAAATCAGTTTGGTTTAGATTTCTCAACTTTGATGCAAATAGAATATGAGATCAGTTTAGTTTTGTAGTTTAACCATGGTTTGTAAATCTTTTATGTTGTAACTTTGTGAGCAAAACTTACACTAAATGGAATTCTTAACAGGTTAATTCACAAATCTAACCACATTCATCCATGTATGTTTTGTAGCTCCAGAGGTAATACTGTATGGAATTAATTCACTTATTTATAGATAATTTTATCCTTCTCTATGGATAAAACCAAACATTGGCGATTTAATCACATTCATTCTTTACAACATCAATAGGTTTTCTGCCCTTGAAAATCTGTTATACTGGAAGCTTTGGGTTCACTGCTCATTAGGATGTCTACAGTATCAATGTGTCCATTTACTGCAGCCTTGTGTAATGGTGTTATTCCATCACAATCAACTGCCAAAGGATCTGCCCCATGTTGCAAGAGTAAACTCACAATATTTGCATGGCCCATATATGCAGCTCTGTGCAGTGGGGTGGCTCTGCTGGATTTGGTGGCGACATTCACATCAGCATGATGGTCAAGCAATGTCTGACATACTTGGATGTGCCCATTTCTGCAGGCATAGTGCAAAGCGGTAAAGCCCGACTTGTCAGCTTTGTTAACTACTAATCCGCCACTCAAAGCTAATTTATGTTCGACACCTAAGTTATCTCCAGTTTGAGCAGATGTCCATATCCCCTTTTCAAAGCCTAATTCGTCTAGGGTTTGATGTTCTGATGGGTTGGAGACTTCAATGTGGCATTTGCAACTTGGTGATTCTTTGCAACTATGGACGCCGCTATGTTCAGACATATTTCATACAAAGTTTATTACAATATTAAAACTCAACATAACTACACGTTCAACAATTTCCGCGCTAAATTTCTGATGCATTTATTTAACTTTTGAAAGCTATAAGAACATTAGAGCTAGCAAATTTTTAACTAAGCTCTGGGAGAGTCATTTTTAACATCACAAAATTATTCAATATTTTTCTGCCACTGCTAACACTGGAATTATTGATCAAATATAAGGATCAATGTGTTTTATAACAGTAGAAACAAAATGATATGCATGGCAAAAATAAGTTCCCTGGGCTTGTAATAAAATAAAATATTTTCACTACAGTGAGGAAAAAATTACTTGATAACTTTAATTTAATGTACTTTATAAATTATTAAAATAAAAGATCGACAAAGAGCTGGAACCGAACGCTGTTGAAACTGGACTATAAGTTTATATGTAAATATGTATCTACTAAAGTTATGGGTTTAAAGCTAAGAATAATATTAATTCCTCTGTCATATAAAAAGTGTAGACTAATAAACACAAACAATTTATTTTTAAACAATAAAGTGTTACAATAAATCAATTATATTTCTTTATAACTATTGAATTATTGAATTGTTCTAAATTAGAATAATTGTGAACTTAAAATTCGAGTTATTTCAATAAAATTTATTGCATTAAATATAATGGGAAATAACTCTTACTCTAACGACACGCTTATATACCTAATATTATTATTACACTCGAAAAAATAAAAATAAAAAAATAAAAACATGTATTATTCAATTTATGTGTGTTTTTGTCTTTATTTTGTTCTTTTCCTGCTAAGTATTTTTATTATGTCTTTAATTTATTCTAATGTGTGTTGTCAGACCCCGTCAGATCTCACGCAAGTGTCAACTATGTCAGTACAATACACGTAACAGACACTCGCGATAAGGTTAGGCTTGTCAGGACATGATCTAAAGGAAGTTGATATTTTTATAGAAAAAGGTATGTTATCGGCAACTCAAACACCTGACTAACCAAACATAAAACTGTGTATAATATGCAGCCTTTCACCAAACAAATTTGTTGAATTTATAACTTAGGAATAATGCACACATGTATGTCTTTATAAAAAGTGTTTCAAGCATAAACATGTATTAACTATGGAATGGTTTATAGTGTCTCGCTAACAATAAATATGTTTTCATATACACGATTTATTAGAATGTTGTGAAGATAACATGAAGATGTATACTTTTAATACCAGCATACTCCATTCTAAATGAACAATACCTTGTTGGGATCTTACAAAAAATGTACATTGCTAATACCAACTCAGTCCTTCCTAAATGAACGCTAATGCTTGGCGGTCATCATTCTGAAATGTACATATTATTTACAGAATAAAGGGTAGGTTTTGTGTGTGTGTGTGTGTGTGTCGGGGGGGGGGGTTGTATCCAGTGTTTCTTCCAGACTTTTTTTCTCCGATGGGGCACTTGAAATCTTCGGGGGGCGGTGAATTTTCTTCGGGGGGGGGGGGGCGGACACTGTTAAAAGTATATATTTTCTATATAACTTATATAAATTTCATTTCGTTCGGGGGGGGGGAGGGGCGGTAAAAATTTTTCGGGGGGGCTAGGCCCCCCCCCCCCCCCCCCCGAAGAGAGATTCCTGGAAGAAACTGGTTGTATCCTGGAACATTAGTGCTTTGCTATTTCTGAAAGATAAAAGTTATAAATTTGAATATAATAATACAAGTGGTGGGTTATAGTAAACTTTATCTTAGCGAATTTGGCTCCAAAAAGTTGGTATTAGTTATACATGAAATATACATGAAACACAATATAATATACACAATACGTGATCATTAGCATTCCCACTTTTCAAGTTTTCGATTTGCACCCCTCCTCTCGAGTTTTTCTCTATATATTTTGCTATTTTTTGCCTTGGTGTCACCCTTCTAAATGGTGTCACCCGGTGCGGTCCGCACCCCCCCCCCCCCTCGCTACGCCCCTGAGTTAGGGATATAATTAGTATTGTTAGTTGGGATTTAAGTGGGAATAAAGGTAAATAACTGCATGCAGATTAAATAACTCACTATAAAACTTGTTTGCTTCCCCTATAGGTGGAGAAAGAGTGAAAAACAAATACGACTTATGTGGGTTTCCCCGTGTCAGAGAGAAACATACTGACTGTGCATACAAGTATGAGACAAGAAAATTTAGAATTAAAATAAATTATAAACATAATCAATAAGAGGTTATTGACATTTATTTTCTGTCTACCCGACTCAAACCTAAAACATTAAAGGAATGAGATTAGTGTAGAATGGGCAGATACTTAGGTTGTAATTATGTCACCAAGTCTTTTGGTAACTACTGCTCGGAATATGGCATCTATGTCAGTGTCGCTGTACGTCTTTGATTCAAATTTACTTTTGTTTCTCGTGGTCCATACTGTCTGTCTAAAAATAGCTGTAGCGTTAATTGTATTGTCATTGTCTGTTTTATTATTGGATTTGTGTATGTAGTTTAGGGTGATTGCTTTGTTTAAGGTGTATCTGTATTGGAAGTTTCTAAAATTGATCCTAGGGTTTGTCTGGCTTTTAGTAGTGTTGGGCATTCTAAGTATATGTGTTTTTCTGTTTCTTGTTTATGTTGTTTACATATTTGTCAAGTTATTTTAGTGTTTGTGTTTGCTTTGGTGTTTCTGGAAATGGGTGTAGTGTTGTAAATGAGCCTGTATCCTATTTCTTTTTCTTTGTGTGTGTTATTTCTGTTGTGTAAGTTTTTGAATATGTCGCTAATGTCTACTGTGATAAAATCTTTTGCCCATTTAATTCTATTTTGCAGGGGCTGAAGTTGTCGCTCGACTAAAGTACTGTAGATTTTCTTTGTTTTCTCCCCTATTATGTTTTTGTTGTATTTGAATAGTTTTAAAACCTCTTTGTAGAAGCTGCCTATTTCTATTCCCCCATAGTGTGGTGTCGTATTACTTGTCTTTAAAATCGTGTTGATTCTGTGACCAATGTAATATTGTGCTAAGGGGTGGTAATGTGGTTCAGTTCTGATTCTATCTAGGTGTTTGATTCTGAAGGCGTTAATTTTAGTGTTTATGTCGTGCAAGGCTATTCCCCCATTTAATTTGTTCTGTATTAGTGTTTGATGGTTAATATTCCTAATTGTGCCTTTGAAAATGAAATCCCTAATGTTTTTGTTTGTTTCCTTGATGAATGTGTTGGGTTTGTACTGTTTGTTGCGATGTAGATTATTTTGGGAATGACGTATCTGTTGACTAGAGCTGCCCTAGTTTTTTTTTTTTTTTTTTTTTTTTTTTTTTTTTTTTTTTTTTTTTTCCTTTGAAATAGTTTACTCCTGTGGCTCATCTATATAGGATGAATGTCAGCTGCAGATGGGAGACAAACTCTAACACTCTTTAGAATGCTCTGCATACTTTTAAGTCTCTTCAAGAGTTTGGAGCAAGCCTTGGCTATTTTTATTTTAGCGTCATCATACAGCCAAAAGTGCTTTCTTTTCCTTGTAAACTCTAGCAGTAAATCTTTTACATTGGTTACATCAGACAGCACTGTTTTCTCTTGTTCTGCTGGAGGCTTGAGCATCTCTGCTTTCACCAGTCTTAGTAACTCAGCCACGGTATCCAAATCCTTCAAGAGCAATTTTATCTGCTCTTTAAGTTCCCTTTGACTGCTTATAGAGAGATATTCTTTGACGTGTGCTTTAAAGAAGGTACACAGAAGAGCATGCAAGCTGTGGTCCTTGCTCTTTACATGACCCTGTGCTTCTTTGTTATCTATTTTGTAATGGTACTTGGCGCAATCCTCTTCATGACTGTCCTCTGCATCCTCTTGACATTCATCATAGTCATCTTCTTCTGACATATCTTCCACCCCCGTCGAATGTTTTCTTTTCATCACTGATTCTAATAACTTATGCTCGAACTTTAGTCTTCTACAATGTGAACAAAAGTAGTGCGGTAAATAACTGTTGGGTTTAGTCTCGGAGCTGCCCTAGTGAATATTGTTTTGTTACAGTTTTTATATTTGGTTAGTGTATGGTTGATTTTACCCGTCAGTTTAGTCCATGTGTCGTTGTTTTCTGTCTCCGGGTTGTCTGGATATGTTATGCCGTATAGTTTTAATTTGTCCGTTACAATAACAGGCAAGTTAAAGTTGTTTTTCCCCGCCCATTTGCCTACTCCCATAATTTTTTTTTTTATTTCTGTGCGTTAATTCTCCCTCCGCAGACCTTTCTAAAGTCTATGAATGTTACCATGACTGTTTTAATCTCCCTTTCTGTTTGTACTAGTAAGATCGTATGATCTGCGTATGATAGGGATTTCCTAGGTATTGAGTTGGGTATTTGCAGACCCTTGATTCTGTTGTCCTGTCTGATAGATTCCAGAAGGGGCTCAATGCTCAGGATGTAGAGGAGCGGGGACAGTGGGCATCCCTGTCTTACCGATTTATTTATTAGAATGGGGTCTGTGAGTGTGTTGTTAATGATGAGGTGACTGTGCGCGTTTTTGTAGAGTGTTGTTATCCATGTCTTGAGGTTGGGACCTAAAATGTATGCGTCTATAATTTTTGTAAGCCAGGTGTGATCGACTCGATCAAAGGCTTTTTGTTGATCTACGCTTAGGAATGCTAAAAAAAAAATTGGGTATTTTTCTGTGTGCTGTGGTGTATTATGTCTTATTAGGTGTGTGTGATTTTGTATGTTCCTTCCAGGGGTGCTGTACTGTTGGTCCGTGTGAATGATTTTGTCGATGTAGGGTTCAATTTTCTTGACTAGAGTTTTTGTCAGTATTTTTTAGTCACAGTTAAGTAGGGATATGGGTCTATAGCTTGTCACCTTTGTTTTGTCAGCGTCAGGTTTGGGAATAAGGGTTATGTAGGCTCTATTGAAATCTGTCGCACAATATTCCCTGTCGTGAATTTCCTGAAAGGTAGCCTTCATTATTGGGAGTAGGTCGTTTTTGAAGGCCTTGTAGAATTCATTAGTTAGACCATCAGGCCCAGGTGATTTGTTTAATTTTAGGTTATCTATAGTGTTTGTTATTTCGTTACGTTACTATTGATTGGGCTGTTTAGATTGTCTCTGTCTATGTCCTCTAGTCTGCGTGCAAAGGTAAAGTATTTGTCTTGCGTGTCATTGTCAATGTCTTCTTTTTCAAACAGTCGTCGGTAGTGGTCTAAAAAGCAGGTTTGTATAGTTTCAATGTCCGTATCGTTTGTGCCGTCGTCCTGTGTTATGCTTTGTATGTGTCTGCCGATAACTTTGGCTCGTAATATTGTATGGTAGCTTCATCAATGTGGGTGTAGGTGGGTGGAGCCTCAGATGCATCTTTTGTGTTGGCCAAATTGGGCTTCACAGTTCTGAGTCTGGCCAGGTACGTTGTAAGTGAGAGTGTGGGTGGTTAGGGGCGGTAAGTGAGAGTGTGGGTGGTTAGGGGCGGTAAGTGAGAGTGTGGGTGGTTAGGGGCGGTAAGTGAGAGTGTGGGTGGTTAGGGGTGGTAAGTTCTGGGTCTGGCAGGTACGCAGTAAGTGAGAGTATGGGTGGTTAGGGGCGGTAAGTGAGAGTGTGGGTGGTTAGGGGCGGTAAGTGAGAGTGTGGGTGGTTAGGGGCGGTACGTGAGAGTGTGGGTGGTTAGGGGCGGTAAGTGAGAGTGTGGGTGGTTAGGGGCGGTACGTGAGCGTGTGGGTGATTAGGGGCGGTAAATTCTAAGTCTGGCCAGGTACGCAGTAAGTGAAACATTAGAAACATTATATTTACTTCCTCACATGTGGTAGTGCGTGTTAAAGTCCTTAGTTTACTCTGACATATTGTAACATTATTACATAAATATAATGCTACACAATTATAACCCTACATTGTATTGCAATTGATTTTAGAATTTTAATCCTCACACATTTATAATTTTGATTTAAAATTGTGTTCAAATTTCATATTTTTTTCTTTAAAGTTTACGCTGTAATTTCCATCCACTGATGTGTGTTTGGTGTAGACATTTTTAGTAGAGCCGTGGTGCCTATGAAATTCAGGATAGATCGTTGTATGGTCTTCATGCTTACAGTCGGGGCATGCAGAAAACCATCACATACAAAGCCTATTTCTCCCAATCCCCAACATTTGTTCACTCTGTAATCAGATTATTAAGCCCACCAATGAGGCCCACAATATGTAGGCGAACATGCTTGTTCATATTTCAGTTGAATATATTTTGTTTTATAAAATGAACTTTAACTATCTTAGCCACCTAATATTTTACTTATTCGAAAGTTTCAATTGTCTTCAAATCTATTACATAGTAAAGCTATTAGTTTCAATTTAAACTAAAATCATATTATAATAGTTACTGATAAGCAGTATACATTTTTGACGATACGCTTGTATGGAGAAAATATGTGTCTAAATGTTAAGGCCCATTTGTAAATATTATGTTTCATTATATATGTTTGAGTTTTATTTACTGCATTTTGGATTATTTCCCTTTTAAACATGTTTAGCTTGAAAAACAGAAAGCACTAAGATATATGCAAAAAACTATGGGTATGCAAACATTTTTTATATTAGAAAGAGAATATTTATCCTGATTTTAATTCGAATGTGTAAGTTTACTGCCATTTCGTTTTTTAAAGCAATATAAATTGTTTTTTTTTAATTATTTTCTTTAACATATAATGTCAGCCATGGGGAATGTGTGATTGATTTTAAAAAAGCCGGGTAACACGTAGATGTATATTGAACCAATGGCCATAGAATAACACATCTTGTTAACGTTGGTTTGTCGCTTGTACCATCCAATGTTTCTATAAGTTTATATGTAGCCTTTATGTAATTTAGCCGACAAGTTGTCAATATGGTCTACTTCAGGCCTTGTTTCATGCTTGCTTTGGTCAGTATGTATACCAAAATGTAATGTCTCTTTGGCCAGAATATTATGTAATTGATCACGTGATCGACCAAAACTGTTGGTAAACAAAACAAAATAAATTTACTTTATTAATTTGGTGCAAAAAATAATGTTATTATAACAGTATTTATAATATTTTTATTTCCTATTTATATATGCTTTGGTAAATATGTTAGGCATTAGTGCGTATGTAATATATCGTTTATCGATGACTTTCTTAGTTACATTCTTAACATAAGCAATCGGTTTTGTTTTAGTTTTGTAATATGTTATAGTGTGCGTTTGATAATTTTTTGATCAGGTGGGCATTGTGTCTTTATATTTCAATGTGTTAGTGATTTATTTTTCTTGTAAACAAGTACCTAACCTGGGTGAATACATATTCTTGTTTGTTTTTTTTTGGTCTACGGTGTAATTTGCATCAACTAACGTGTATTTGGTGTAAATAGATTTAATAGAGCCGTGTTTTAATGTAATTCATGATATATCGCGATATAGTCTTCATGTTCAAAGCAATGCCGTGTAGAAAACCAGAAAACAATAACCCAATTTCATCCATTCCCCAACATTGCTTGACTGTGTTACCAGATTATTCCATCAGCGCTACACCCAGCATCTCTATCCATTAGATCAGATTATTCCATCAGCGCTACACCCAGCATCTCTATCCATTAGATCAGATTATTCCATCAGCGCTACACCCAGCATCTCTATCCATTAGATCTAGGTTGACACAGAGACCCCTACTGCTGTAGTTTGCAAGGTGTTGCTACACATACGAAAATGGCGGGCGAGTAATTACATTTCATTACGAATAACGCACATTGTAAAATTTGAATTTTGAGAGAACTAAAAGAAATAGTGAACAAAAAGGACAAATTGCTACTTTACTTAGAACCAACTTACTAAAGAAAAAGTCAACTGTTGCTCAAATGGTATGTTTCTATCAGCTAAATGTGCAGCGTGGAAATGTAGGTTCGGATCCCGTTGTGTTAAAATTGCTCTGTCTTTACTCGGACTTTATTCTGTACTTTTGTCTACCCTTATTGTTAGTTGTTCATTCTAGCGTGTAGCAGTCAGTCGAGTGTTTGTAGCACTTAAAGCAGAGATTGTCTAGATTGTTGTATTGTAGAAAGATCAAGTCTGACAGTTATATAGTTTGTGTATAAGAAAAAAACATTCTAAATAGGAGGATGGTGGTGTTTTCTTTTGTTCTTTGGAAATGAAATTATTCCATTTTAACTTATTGATGGAGAGGCATGCGGTATTCTACTTACTACGTCTTAAAAAGACATACGCCACTGAAGTAGAGAGAAAAGTGTAATGATTGTTTAAGGCCGTATTTGACACTTTCTCTTTTAAAGAAAATTATAAGGAAAGCGTTCAAAGCTACTTTTGACACGTCTTAGATATGGCGCATTAAAACGTACACAGTACACTTGAGTCTGCTCTTGGCCTAGTAGAAATAAATCCTGATCAAGGCCAAATTTGGATCTTTTATTAGGGCTTTATTTTGCTTTATTATTTCGTTATTACCAAACTAGTGCTCTACCAGCAAGGGTAGGAGTTGGTTGTGTCATTTGTAGGTGAGAGAGGTTGGCAAAGTTAAGAGCCTTCAACATCTCCTATGTAACTAAATCAATCTCAAATATATAAAGTTCCAGGGCTGATATATCAGGTACATAGTCATCTCTTCTCTCTTTCTTATTCTTAAAGTTTAATAGAGATGTTGCGAACTGGGCCTTTCTGGATCCTCTTTATCAAATGTGTAACAAACCCAGCAATCTTGTTCCTGAACTTGTTGCAAATTGGTACAATGGCTATTTCTTCACATACTTGTTGCTTGGTACGATGGCTATTTCTTCACATACTTGTTGCTTGGTACAATGGCTATTTCTTCACATACTTGTTGCTTGGTACAATGGCTATTTCTTCACATACTTGTTGCTTGGTACAATGGCTATTTCTTCACATACTCTCTTGTTACTTGGTACAATGGCTATTTCTTCACATACTCTCTTGTTGCTTGGTACAATGGCTGTTTCTTCACATACTCTCTTGTTGCTTGGTACAATGGCTATTTCTTCACATACTCTCTTGTTGTTTGGTACAATGGCTATTTCTTCACATACTCTCTTGTTGCTTGGTTTAGGGGGGGGGGGTTGTGGGTGGGGGGTGGGGGGAGGGGGGTGTGTGGGGGGGGGGATGGGGGGTGAGTGGGGGGGGTGGTTTTAATTTAGACTTTTTCCTCCCCGGAGAGGGGTGGGGGTACTTGAAATTTTCGGGGGCGGGGGTAGAATTTTCGGGGAGGGGGCGGACACTGGAAAAAGTATATAATTATATTTTGTTGAATGGGACGGTAGACATGCTTTTTTTTTTTGGGTGGGGGGGGGGTGTGTGTGGGGGGGGGGGGGGGTGGGGGTGAGTGGGGGGGTGGTTTTAAATTAGACTTTTTCCTCCCCGGAGAGGGGTGAGGGTACTTGAAAATTTCGGGGGCGGGTGTAGAATTTTCGGGGAGGGGGCGGACACTGGAAAAAGTATATAATTATATTTCGTTGAATGGGACGGTAGACATGTTTTTTTTTTGGGGGGGGGGGGGTGGGGGGGTGGTGTGTGTGTGGGGTGGTGTGTGTAGGGGTGGGGGTGGGGGGGTGGTGTGTGGGGGGTGGTGTGTGGGGGGTGGGGGGTTGGGGTGGTGTGGGTGGGGGTGTGGGTGGGGGTGGGGGTGGTGTGTGTGGGGGGGTGGTTTTTGTTTAGAGAAAAGAGACAGCACTATCAACCTAGCGCCCGGTGTATCCTTCCTCAACGGGCCATTTTTCTCGTTTTAATAGATTTGTACTAAACAAATTAAAAAGCAATTACTTCTCTTACTAAATATTTTTCATAAAGTATTTACTAAAGAATGATCTTGTATAAAAAGGAAATGTATTTATAATTAATATAAATACAAAAAAAAACATAGAAATAATCACAACACGAGACACCATTACTTCTACAAAGAGATGCCTGGAAGTAACTCTGCTTTATAGTGCTCTTCATTTTGAAAATCTTTCTAGACTAACCATTTCAATGTTTCGGCATTTTTGAGTTCAGTTTTTTTCAACTCAATATCCCACTTAGTTAAATCTGGTGTGCCTGTATTGAAATTATTTTCATTCCTCTTTAATTCATCTTCAAGTGCTTTTATGTTAGTTGACAGGTAATCAACAGAGTTACAGAACTTGTTTTGTCTGATCTTAAATTGCTGAGTTAGTTCTATAAATATTTCGTGCTCACTGCTTCTCTTGTTTTCCAGATCTTTGATTATAAGATTACAATGTTCTTTATGTGCATTTAAATCTTCCTAAAACGCTTCAAAGCTTTCCAGGTTGAACTTTTCATTTCTTAGGATTTCTGGATATAAAACTGTTTGCTTATTTTCTCGAGGCATATTAGATCTAGATTCAATAAGATTAATGATTAAATTATATTAAGTTATTAACTCCTATTAAATGATTAAGATATTTAAGCATCCGAAAGACAAAAAAACACCCACAATACTGCTATATCGAAGAGTTCAAGTGTCTTGTAAAATATTTAATTTCGCTTTCAGTTTTCTCAGTCAAGTTGTGTTACATATAAAATCTAATCTCCATGAAACATATACTGTTGAAAGACTAGCATATATGTTATTTAAAACTTACTCTTACTTACATAACAAACATTACATGCCATATTCAGTTTTATAACAAATATTTTCACACAATTTTTAATCAAACATTTAGGTTGTTTCCCTTATGTATTATTTAAAATGACAATGGGAAGTAAATAAAACTAAAAGAAAGTAGAATATATGTATTGTACAAAAAAAAATAGTCATCAAAACTTAAACAGGACAACACTGTAAATCTTATAAAACATAAGATTAGAAACAAAACGTGTTGCATGTGATTCGACGGGCTCTGTAGCTAGTTTATAGAATAGTGTACAGTAACTTAAAATATATCGGCTTTGTTGCTAACTTGTCAGAAAATTTGTAGAAGCTTACAACTTACACAGTTCTAAGTGATACAATCTGCTTATATTCATGAACAATAACAATTAAATATTTTGGCCCTAACTAATGCTTTACTATTAATGCTCTATAGAAATGCAACAATCGTTAATACATACTAATATACCTAACATTTTAATGTTCGAGACAACAAGCGTTTGAGATTGTCCTTCTGTTTTATGGAGTTACTTCAATCCATATTGGGCGCAAAATGTAACCCTCACTCAGTGGGGATGCTTTTAACCAATGAGTTGTTGTGGTTAAAAGGGATGACCCTGAGATTCAGGAAACACTGAAGCGACGCTGTTGTCCACTAATTGACTTTATTCAACAGTACATCGAGCCATGACGGCGATGTAGAACAACATTATAAACGACGATTAGAGATGAATAATGAAACAAACAAAAAAAAGACGTCATTAGGTCTACATTGTTATGTCTACCTCTAGGTACCGTCACCCTCCGTGTCCATAGACAGCAGCCTTGCGTGTGACTGACACGGCTAGGCACGAACTACCCATAATCCCATGTCACATGACATGTGACACAGGTAAAATCGCTCACAGAAGAGCATGCAAAACAACTACATCAACAGAGCTACGGTTCCACAGGGGCCGCAACTAAATGAATTAAAACGTTATTCTTATCCCCCTTTGGCTGGTAAACCATATGTGTTACACTATATAAAAATGCAACAAACATTAATACATACTAATATAACTAACATTTTAACGTTCGAGACAAACAACAAGCGCTTGAAATTGTTCTTCTGTTTTGTGGAGTTACTTAAATCCACTATTGACAAATGATGTTTGATATCACGAAGAAGGATACAGCTATGAAATTAACTGGTTTTATAAAGTTTACCTTGAAAGTTAGCTTACTTGAGCTCACATAAGATGCTGGTTCAGGTGTAGGCCATGTGTAGGGTGAAGGGGATAGACGGTGTAAATGCATTTGATTCACTTACTCATTTTTATGCTAAACTATTTCGATCACTTAAATTCACTTAATCTTTAACTATAAACGTTACATGTTATCCATAAATTTAACGATACCTAACCATCACCAAGTATAATTGAACTGTATGAGTTGAAATTATTTATTACTTTCGCTTTATCGATTAAATCAGCTATTGGTGGATACGATAAGTTGTCAAGTTACTTTTCCGCCTTGAATGATCATACTGATTTTATTTTCTGTTTCTCTCTGTAGTTTAATTCGATAAAATGCTGCTTGTCTGCAGTGGCAAAACTAGATAAAAAGGCCCCACCGCAGAATTATTTTGGGCCCCTATATTATATATATATATATATATATATATATATATATATATATATATATATATATATATATATATATATATATATATATATATATATATATATATATATATATATATGGAAAACAAGAGTCGCTCTAATTTTTTTTTTCTTTTTAAATGTCCATCTGATACACGAATAAATCAGAGGTTTTCCAACACACGAGCTGGCCCCATTCAGTTTTCCAAGTGAGAAGCACATACTCTCTAAATCCAGTCCAACACAACAAACTGACGCTGATATTTATGAGGCTTTCATCAAAACGTTACCAACCGTGTGCCCTGTTTTCCAGAAGTTGAATTAAATGTTAACTATGTCGGCAATTCATTTCTTTGATCTTAGGGCGCGGGTTTGTCCACACTACCAACTAGACACGCCAAGGCATGCTGTAAGTCCCTCGGCGACGGCCCAGGTGTCAGGGGAGTCACGGGGACTTATGGAGCTACCAGTTAATTTACTGCAATGGGTGATGGGTGCAACACGTTGTTTCTTCCGGCAGAGCCTGCCGCCTCCCCTCCCCGAACGAAATGAAAATGTATATTAAAAATATATACTTTTACCAATGTCTGATTCCCCCCCCCCCCCCACACGAAAATATCAAGTGCACCCCCAACCCCCTCCAGAGAAAAAAGTCAGGAAGAAACATTGGTGCAACACCTGATTAGATTTAGTCATCGAGGTTCGTAGTGAGACCTATTCCTAGTGTTGTGGGAGCTTTTAAACGACTGTCTGTGGGGGGCCAACCTGCTCATATGTGATGCGCTCAGGATGACACTGCCGCCGGTGAATTCAAGTAGTAACACCATCTGCTTACGCAGGATCTTGGGGCGCTAAATCACATATTTCCGTTAGGCGTCCCCACTCCAATATGTAAACAAATGTTAGGCCTATGACCGAAACCTTTGCGGGGCTGTACTCAACAGCTTACCAAGTTTTCATGGCGAATGGGTGAATGATGCAGTAATGTACAACTGTATCTGGCCAGCTCAGGCGGCGGACTAATAAAAAGCCAGACTCTCACACACCCCCACCTCAATAACGTAATTTATAAATAGTAATTGACTATTAATAATGTTCAATTAATTCTAAACATTCTAATTAATTTCTAAATAATTATATAAAAATAATTTTACCTTCCCTGTTTTGTGAATTAGATGTGCCTAATACTATGCAAGTAAATTAATGTCTGTTAACTAGTGCTGTCCAGTGTCTGACAAAATGTGCTGAAGTGGTGAATCGTACGGTTAGGAAGTAGTTCATAAACGATACATTGATCTGCTCGATACTTGCGAGGCTAAGAAAGAGGGGTAGGGATGGGGGTCGGCTCGAAAAAAAACTTGAAAGAGACAACAAAATGTACGTCAGCATCGCCCATTTGTAAAACTTACTCAGGGGAGATAATTCCAACTATAGGCCTTAAAAGTTTACTATGCTATTTCTTGTAAAGGAAAAACAAGTAAACGTATATAAAACCGAAGTTTCTAGTATAATATTATTTTTTATTATTTGTAGTATACAAGATAGTACAGGATGCAAATTCAACCACTATCACAAACACATATTAACATTGAAAAATGGACAACGGATTTCGGGTCCATAACTAATGCCGCAAAGAAGAACCGCGCATCATTAAAGCTCACTTCATATGTATCGGCTTCTCGTGATATGGCTTTTGTTGTTTTTTTAAAAGAATTTTGCTGGCGACAGCGTATGTTTGATGTTAGGGAAATAGAACTCGGCCTTGACGATGGTTAAAAAATACAAATGTAAATAACTTTTTTAAATATATAAAAAAATTGACCACCATTTTTGAGCCCCCTTTTTAGTCACCATCCCCTGCCCCATCCTCCACAGTACACTTTGGAGGATCGGTCAAACAGTTACGTGTCCTCTATTTAGCTATTAAAGGGGGGCAACGAGTCAAAGAAGTCATTAAAATTTGAAGAGTTGCCTATATTTTGCACTGTAGTTTGTGTAATGGATTTTATTTTTTTGCGGAAGAGCGTGATATAGTGACTGTAAAATAAAGATAATCGTACCGCAGCTACAGTGTTTTTCTTTTACAAACCAAATATCAAGGCAAAAATGCACGAAAATTAAATTCAAAATTTAAAAAAGATATTAATAATAGTCAGTCGTGGGCCCCTGAACGGCCTGGGGCCCCCGCATTGCGGGGTCTGGCGGCACTGATAGTTCCGCCCCTGCGTTGTAGTCTGCGCATAATTCTGACTTTCTTATAAAGTTTAATTATTTTGTTTCTGTCCTAAGCAGATACAGTGCATGTATACAGATAGCCGAATATATAAGGAATTTCAATCTAAAACAATATACATGTATATGCGTATCACGAAGGTTTGTTTTTCATTGATAATTATTCGGGCTAGTTTGTTATAGTTACTCTTTCCAAGTAGCATTACTTAGATTATACCTATTCAATTCTATAGCTATATTTTTCATTGTGGTTGATAATTATGGCTATTACTAAAACAACATGCTGGCAAAAATCATAAAAAATACTTAAGGAAAAGGTATTTACAATATATATTTGCATTAGTAGGTTGGCTAGGCATTTGGATTACGTTTAATAATGACCATCTGGTTTTTGCTGTTGCTTTGATCAACGATTACCAAATCGTGTTTAATAACTCAATCAAGAATAATAATATTAAATTACCCGGTTTTGTAAAGTGTATTTACCTTAAAAAGCAGCTTCCTTGAGCTTGCGAAATATGATGATTTAGGTGATGGCCATATTTAGAGTAAAGGAGATTGATTGTGGAACTTAATTTTATCATTTACTTAATTTTAACGCTAAAATAATTAAATCGCTTTAATTCACATACTCGTTACACTCTTAACACTACACTTAATCCCTAAACTTAACGAGACTTAACCATAAGACCTAACATAATGGAACTAAATGAGCTAAAATTGTTTATTTCTGTCGCTCAATCGGTTGGACAGGTGATTTGTGGATGAGTCATGTTGTCAATCTTATTTTCTGTCTGGAATGGTTACAATGATGTCTAATGATTAATCTCTGTAGTTTAATTCGATAAAATGTGGCTTGTCTGATGGGTTTACTGGGGATGTGGTCATCCACATATGGCGTCAACACAATCTGACCATCCAGTCCGTACAGATAAAAGTAGCATTTTTATGGTTCTAATACTGTTTATGTTGTGTTTACACAAACATTATCAAGGTGATTTAACAATTGGCATGGGATAACACAATTAACCGTTCACACATTTTTCCTTAGGCCTTTTACAGTCTTCACTAAACTAGTACTTAATTATTAATGAGTAGAAACTAAAGCATTGATATTCGATTGCATAAAGAATTGTTATTTTTAACACTGGTGTTGTGATTATTTTAGAAATAGTAACATACATGAATATAAGTATTAAAAATGGTTTTGTATTATATGTGTTTTTTTTTAAATAAATATTAATCACAGAGAGAATACTACTAAGATAATATTTAAATAGTAAGCATAATGATTACTTGGGTTTAAGTTTATTTTTATAATTATTTTTTTTTCAATTGTTTTAAAAATTTAAAATAGTAAAATACTATATTTGATGGTTTTATACAGCATCAGAAACATGAACATCAATTGCAAATAGTAATTAAATGGAGGAAACAAAATGACATAAGAACTAGACTAAAATAAGGTGTTCAACCTCGGTTTCTGTTGAGTGCTTAGTTTACTGTGCTCCATCCTTAGCTGCGAAGTCAAATATTGTATTTTATTAAAATGTATCAAAATAAACCAGCCAGCTCAAGGTGGGCCCAATGCTGCTTAATTGAAACTGTTAGCTAGTGTTTAAAAATATATCTATTAAATTGATTAGTTTATGTGTATCTTCGAAACAAAAAGTAATATTTAAGAGCCTTACATATAAATAGTGCAGAATAAAAATAATACATAATAACTTATCAAACATTACAATTGAACAAAATAATAATAAACTATGTTTATAACTATTTAATCATTGCATTTTCTAAATATAAATAATTTTGGAAAAAAAATGAGTTATGTCAATTTAATTTATTATAATATAGATATGGGAAGTAACTCATATGCTTTTTTACTTAATATGTCATTCGCACAATTATTTTTTTTAAATATAACTCAAATTATTCCTTTTTTGATGTGTTTCTATTTATTTAGTTGTTTTCCTCGTAAGTAAATTGTATTCTGTGTTTAGTTTGTTCTTATGTGTGTTGTCCAGCCCACGTCAGGCCTCACGCATGTGTCAACTATGTTAGTAAAATACACTAAACAGACATCACTGATAAGGTTTGTTTTGGCAAGACATGCATTGAAGACAGTAGAGCCTTTATAGAAGATGAGGTTATTGGCAACCAAAACTACAGAATAGCTAAGTAGAGAACTGTGTATAGTATGCAGCCTCTCACCAACTGAATGTCTTTGTATAGCTACGGAACAGTACACGTATCTTGTGTTACTTTGAGATCTAATACATTTATAAGAAAGTGTGGCTAAAGGAATTGTATTTATGTATTCAATAATTCAGATATTAGAATGTATCTAAGCAAGTTGTTTAAATAATAAATAATCAATATATGTGGGATAGTTTATTTTTAGTCGCTAAAATCTCCATCAACACTAAACACATGTTTTCATAGAGAGGCATCGTTAGAGAATTTACACGATAATAATGCTACAGATGAATATTGCTAATACCGATGTCTTGAACTAAATATTGAAATTGTGTATTGATTATAAACGTGTTTTCTGTTGATCTGCTTTTTTCTTTTTATATTTCAAGCCATTGATCAAAAGATGGCCGCCGCAATTATAATATCACCGTAATGCAATTTACTAGTCTAGCTAACTTCGTTGAGTGACACATTTTTTTTTTGGTGTAGGGATTGTTTTGTTTTCCGTACATTTTTTCATTTTTAATTTGAATGAATTCAATTGTCTAAATGCATATTTGTTTGGTAATGTTTCTTGTATTTTATGCTATGTCTGCGGCGTAGCTACTGCAAATCTAACATAAGCTAGGCATATGGACCCAAGGTAAAGGCCCTTTTCACTCACTGAACAAAGTCACTATAGCATTGGAGTTTTAATATTTAGTTTATTTACTTTCAATAATTTAAAATAGAAAATGGAAATTAATTTTCTTTTCAGTCAAATAACATGTTAATTTAAAAATCCTTAAAAATTACTCAAAAGTGAAAACAAAACAATTATCTTACGGGATAATACATAAAACAAAAAAAAATATTCTCAGGGCGTAGCCTGTACACATACAAAATGTAAAGATTATTTAAATTATTGAATATCCCTCCCTCATTTGTAGTGGTAGATATCTTGGCTTCCCACTTTTAATTCCGTGTTAGCCAAACGGCTCCGACGGGACCCACTGATAATTTTTGCAGAAGGTCCCGAAATTCGTAGTTATGCCACTGTGCTATGTTTGCATGCATGGTATGTTATTTTAACATTTTCTGATGTGCTAATTCAGTGATACTTATTTGGGCGTTATACCCATAACTAATACGGTTTTGTAGTTTTGTTTGCCTTAATTACTCATGCCCGGTTGATTTTTAATTATCATTACACATTAAAACCATGATTGGTATAGTTAAAAATGTATTAATTAAATAATGTAATTTAGTTTTGGTTGTTAACTAAACTTCGCTTTCAAGAATGTGTTTGTTTTTGTTCTTTTTTTTTTTCTTTTGCTAGCATCATAGTTATGAATGCAGTACGTTTATTTAATACTACAGCCTAGTTTTTAAAATTATAGATTACATTTGGTCGAAACCAGTTGGTAACTGCTGATATGTCACATTTTCAGTGTTTTGCATCAATATATGTCAATAACACAATATAGTGTTTTTTAAAGTGAATACGATAAATAATATTAATTTTTTTAAATTAAAAAAAAAATGTTTTTATGATTTTCACTTGCAGATCAAGGATCAGGGGACTCATTAACTACCGAGATTGGTTAGTCTTTTGTCTTTTAATTGGTATATAATAATGCTGTTAGTTTTTCAACAGAAAGTTAATTTAATTAATAATATTAATCACAACATTGTGAACACTACGTTATCTGGGTGTTTTGTTGCACAATGTTCCATCATCTTTAACTTTATTGTTTTTGTGCAGATACATGGCTTACTTAAACACAAGTTTTCTTAGTCGCCTAGTGTCTAAACTTTCGGTAGAATAAAACGTTAAGTCAAATACATACACTAACAAGTTTAATCTAAAGTATAATACGACTAAAACATCCAGTAATGTTTTGTGAGCAAAAAATATAACGATATAATTATGATTGTACGATTAAATATGAAAAATGTTTTACGTTAATTCTCTTTGAATCTTGCAATGGGAAGTGACTAAAATAAATATTGGAAACAAGTTATTAAAAAGTCTAGTGATAATTTAAGCGCAATTTCCTTATGTTATCTAAAAATAGCTCTGTCGTAGCGTAAAGCACACGCGGGGACACAGCCAGGTCACATGATTTACCCTTCTCCTCCTTCGCCGCGGCTCGCGCAGTTCGCTGCTAAGCCAGCCCGCGCAGTTCGCTGCTAAGCCAGCCAGGTCACATGATTTACCCTCCTCCTCTTTCGCCTTCCACTGCCTTCTTTGCTATATAGTACTGTAATGTATTATGTATAATGTAATTTTTTTTTTAAATTGTGACCAAAAGAAAGGATGTTTTTGAAAAATTTTAGTGGCATAATTGTTCTAAATTATAGCAGGAATCTATTGGTAAATATTTCAAGTCGCTAAGTGGTCTGGTTGCCGAGATATGGGCCAAAAACTGCATTTTTTTCGAGTTTTTTTTGGCTTTTCCGGGAAATCCAGGAAGGAATTCCGGGAATTTTTCTGGCCCACAATCATCCTCGGAACTTGCTTAACATATTTGCTTTTGGAACTAGTCCTCGATATTGCTACATTGAGGAGGAGATACGACTTAAAGCTGCGAACATCCATCCATCCATTCCCAGAAATGACGAGTTAATAAACGCAATTCTCCAGAATGGAAATTGCGCTAAAAAAATTAAACAGCGATAGTGTTGATTACCCGACATTTAAACGTAAATTGAAAATTGAATTCACCTTATTATTAGTTCTAGCTAAATATTCGAAATAACGTTTAAATATAACGTTATTGATTTGACTATGTATAAGACATATTAGATGCACAATGCACAATAACAAGATATTATAATCTCAAGTGTGTAGAATGTAATTAAAATTACCTGTCGAATCATCAGCCATGTCAATCGTTGGTTTAAATTTGCGCAGTAATAATTATTCTATTATCTTACTACTATATACGATTATACGTTATACACTAGAAATAGATATAACCATTAAGTACTACAGTAACATCTTTGTGCAGGGAAATAACCAAATTAATTCTACAACTATTTGGAATATAGTTTTATCCAAGCACCTTAGAAACAGTCTCTTTTTTTCTTCTTTATGTCATAGTCTGTCCCTCTCTGTTTCATAAACAACATCAACGCCTGACCCTCCAGTCCATGTAAAAATATGCAAATAGCATATTCTAATGACTGCGTCTAATATTGCTTTAATTTGTGTTTGATTGTGGTTTTTTAGCTTAGGATTTAATGTACTAAAACTTTTAGTATTTTTATACCAAACACAGATATCACTATGGCCACATTATTTAAACATACGTGTTTGAATGTCTCCAACCATGTATGTAAAAAATAGTAAAGGTCGCGTATAATATCAGTTAAACAATAATATAATTTCTTTGGATAATAAAAAAGCAAGTCTTAAGAATATTGCAAAGACAGAATTATAGTACTTAAAAATGGTCATTTCTATATAAAGTTATACACTATTTGAATCGCGCTGCATATCAACACTATGTATGTATATACAGATAAGTTGTCTACCTTGTTAGTTTTCAAACAACAATATGATTAATAATCGATTTTTGAACTAGCATTTTTGTAATATTGTTAGTTTTTTTTAAAATAATTTGCAACGATTATATAATATGTCATGGTCTAAAAAGATATAATAATAGTACATAGGCAATGTCGTTGAAATGTCGATATTTTTCGTTAATTGAAATGCAAATGTTCTATTTTTTCGACACGAAAGATGCACGTTTTGATCAAACACGTGATGAGTTGGTACTTTTTCACATATACAGAATGTCTTCTGAAATGTGCCATTTTAAAGTAATGTCTTTATTCTTGTTTATGTATCCACAAACTAGGTGTATTTAACGTGTTCAGACCTTCAGATTATTTTGTCATATAGAGCAGCTATTGTATCCTCCTCCATCTATTGTGTGCGCTGTTGCCTCACTGAGTCTAGTCCCTGATGGTGTCTGATGTTTCCTTTGTTATACACCCCCACCCCACTGTTGCCTCACTGAGTCTAGTCCCTGATGGTGTCTGATGTTTCCTTTGTTATACACCTCCACCCCACTGTTGCCTCACTGAGTCTAGTCACTGATGGTGTCTGATGTTTCCTTTGTTATATACCTCCACCCCACTGTTGCCTCAGTGAGTCTAGTCCCTGATGGTGTCTGATGTTTCCTTTGTTATACACCCCCACCCCTCGCTTCCCGTCCCCGACATTGTGCTGTGCTGAGTGTCTTAGGTTCAGCCCTGACAATGACAAGTACATCTTTGATCACATTGATGGACCTTACATTAACATAATCTTTTGTTATATGATCCGTGTACGAAATTCAGACATGTACAGACATGAGACATCACATTTCTAGGAGTCTGATCCGTCTCTGGAGGTTTGTATTGTGTATCCCTGCTTTACATCTATGTGGGCACCTGACCATCCAAACAGTTTCCTATCTAGCATCAGCAATATCCTTAATTCGTCTCGTAAATTTTAGGCAAGTAAAACTGGTAAGGGAGACTTTAGGAGCGAATACTATCGGGTCATGACAACAGTACATTCCAAATCTAATGTTCTGCTATTTGTAGTGCAATATCTATTATACATGTTAAAGGAAGAGATTTGTACAACATTTTGAATTGTTGTTGTCAGAACCCACAGACTGATTCTTGTCACCTAAGTTTTGATCATTGTTATTATCCTTGTCTGATAAAATCACATTATCCGATATTTGGTTGAATTTACATAAATGCTTAATTAGCTTCATCAATTGCATTGAGTAGCCTACTTAAGATAGTGTAGTTCTGAAACCTGATGAAGAAAAATATAAAGCTTTCAAACACATTTTTGTTTCATTTTTTTTCGACAACGATAGATTAATAATATATATATATATATATATATATATATATATATATATATATATATATATATATATATATATATATATTCCCTATGATATAATTAAACATCCTATAAATAGTATTGGATTACCCTATTTAAACACTGAACAACGATCATAACTGCTTCATCATAAATAACTACTAAATATTCTAACTTTAGTGTTTCTTGATAGTGTCCCTTATTCAATGGAATACTAAAAATGGATACTTTTAAAAATATGTTTTATTAATCGTAGCAGGTACGTCATATGTTAAGAGGTTGTGGTAGTTGTAAGTTCGTGTGTGAAGAAGTGTTGTAGCCTTGGTTTTCGACGTCATGATGGAGCGGGTTTTTTTTTTTTTGGCGTAGAGCAGTTAATATCATTATTGTTTAAGTTCGGCTCTCTGTATGACGAAAATAAACTACTAAAATAGAAATGTTCCATAGTCATATTGAATCAATGGTAAACAATTCGGATAATATAAGTGTTAATGTTTTAATGTATTGTTATGAAACATCATGATTAGTAACTGAACTATACAATTCTGAATGTTGCGATGTATAAATTATGTCACTCATCGGACAGGCTATGCAGCTATTTAACACATACGTTTATAGCCTGAGATTAAGACATTTACCTTCCTTCTAAAAGGGAAAACAATAGCTCTATTGAAACATTCGTGATATCTCTATATTGTACATCCTGATTGCTTCTAAGAACCAGGATTCAACGTGATTGTTTTAGTGCAGTACTGGATCTACAATTATAAATAATAGCAGGCTTAATATCTTAGCGGCTGTTATATACTAAATCGTCTTCGCTTATATAAAAAAAAATGTGTAATAACTTTATTAGAAGCTCCAGTTACAACTTACAAAATATCACACCTCACAAAATGCCTTGATTCACTGATAATTAATGATTAAGTTAATATTGTTTGTTTTAATTGTTTATATATTGGGAAAAAAACAATACTTTCCCTTTTATGATAATTACATTAATACACAATTTATACAATCAACAAAACTGTTCAAATATGGACTTTCATAGTATTTAAGCTGATCACATTAATTGTTATTTTTCTAACACATACTCAAACTTCACTTGCTAAATGTATACAAGCTAAAAATATAAAATTGTCATTATTCGATTTTAACTTTATTAAAAAGCCTAACATCAATTTGCATTTGAAGAAAATATAATTTTTAAAATTGGATTCTTTACTCATAAAACGCGTTTTGAATGGTAGGCTCACATTGATGTTTTCAGTAATTTTTTTTTTGTGTGTATCTAGTGATGGCTGATTAGATCATATAGTTTGGTTACAGACCATTTGGCAGTTTTCAGTGTATGTATGTATTGTTATTGCATTTTTTTTCTTATAGTTATGTGGATTATGCTATTATACATCTGCGCGTGCTGATTTAGTCAATGTTGCAATGAATCTCAAGATTCTTTACTTACCTACATGTTGTTAAAAACATATAGAAATAACATGCGTAAAATATTTGTCAATACAACTAGTGTCTGTTCAACTTCCTGTTATTCCCACGTTTTCTTTAACTTGCTTTCTCTGTTTGTTTTTCCAATCAAATCTTGCGATCGAAATTTCTGGCACTTCCCAGTTAGCTAGCGCGCTGAAATTTTCAGGGAAGCTTTCTTTTGGATGACCATAGAATATTCAATTGTTATTATTACTAAATTGATCAATGGAAACATTTTATTGAGCATTTTAGACCGCTATATAATCTATATATATATAATTCTCCTCTGCGAGCCATTAGAAAAAAACGAGCGACGCGTAGCTCGCCTCTCTCTTGCCGCGCGCAGTGACGCGAACGATCCCACGTCGCGACAGGCTTAGGGGCAGATAATTTAGTTTGAACCGACTTTAAACTTACAGGAGGTAACTATTACCACTGGTGGCCAGTTTGGGGGAGACGATATGGTCGAGTGGTTGGGCACACGATTGCTATCCCACTCGACACGGGTTCAAATCTATGTGTTCTAGTCAGTAACCAGCCCTCGTCCTAACCGCTATCAACTAACCTCTGACAATCATTCACTTGCGATTGAGACCGAAGAAGAAAGGGTCTCTCGTTTTTTACGAGTTGTCTTTTTACGAGTTGTCTTCGTTTACCCAAAAAAAAGTGAAAAGATAAAATCGATAGCAGGATTTCAATGCAAACAAACAGACAAAGACTAAAAAGTAGAAAATAATAATCATTAAAAAAGTTTTAAAAAACCCACGTTTTCTGATTGAACTAAAAAGTAGAAAATAAATGCTATACATCACAATAATGCAAGCGATCACTCTACTATAAGCGATCAAAAATGTGGGGCGCCGTGATTTTCTTACAGTTTCTAATACTGTTGACTCTCTACAAGCTCCCTAATAAAAGTCAATAGTATTATCTAATCAATAGTAATATAACTTTTACTTCGGCGCCCCACGTTTTTCATCGCTTATAGTAGAGTGATCGCTTGCATTATTGTGATGTATAGCATTTATTTTCTACTTTTTAGTTCAATCAGAAAACGTGGGTTTTTAAAACTTTTTAAATGATTATTATTTTTTTAAATGTTTAACATATTTTCAGCAGTTTACAAGTAGGATACAGTTCTGAGTTTTCTTTCTTTATACTTTAGATAGTGTCAAGATTATTTGAATGGTGGTTTTTGTTTTGCATTCACGATTTGTGGGCAGATGATGTGTAGTTAAACATTTGTTCTCTGAAATTAAGTTCAAAAGTTTTTATTTGTTTTATTTACACAGTAGACTGAATGTTTGTATTTGTAAAGTATTTCTCAAACTTTTCGCATGCAAAGTTCCTGGTACAAACTCAAAACGTAACTTTATGTCGTATAACATATATATATATATATATATATATATATATATATATATATATATATATATATATATATATATATATATATATATATATATATATATATATATATATATATATATCGCACCAAGATTTTTTGATATTGTCATATTTTTCATCTGGACATGCTTTTAGTTACCACATTAAGTTTTAAAATCATGTTAGAGGCTTTTAATATTGAATACGATTCGCTAGTTCAAGGTCCAGTGTTGTGAATACACTAGCACGCAGTTCATAACAATCAAGCGTATCACACCATATAAGACAAATAAATGCAAACGGGTCATGAAAACAGTAGATTGAACAAAACAAAGGGTCGGTAAAAGCTCTAGAGAAATAGTTGGTGCCCCAGGTGTAGTTCAAAATGTGTTCTACAATTCACGTTACATTCTTAATAAGATAAAAATGAAACAAAAATGCTGCGTGAAAATTATACACTACTATCACTTTTAGTTAAATTTTGCCGTCACTAATTTTAAAACAAAGACCGTAAGAGTAGGAAGTAAATGATACGCCCACATATGCACATCTTGCAACATGTCCTATAAATCCTGTTGTTGTATTTTGTCTGCGTAGAATGTGAAGTTTTTTTTTTTTTTTATCTTAATACGTGGGTGAAGACACTTGTCTTAAATGCAGCGTTGAGTACAATAACAGTTTCACTTGTATGCAAAAACACAAAGCCGGTAAGTAGAAATTTAAACAAAAGTTTGTATCAATTCACGTGTGACTCCTGTTTAATTCATCCAGTATTTTATTTTTAAAATTCATATTATTATAAGTAGCGTCACAAGTTGTATTCATTTTTTACTGCTGATAATCAACAAGAGACTGTCTTAACAACAGACATTACAGTGTAAGTCAGCATAAAACAGTGTTAACACAATCTTCGTTTTAATAGTAACGCAGTGAAAGCTTTGCGCTTTTTAAAGTGAACAATGCGAATGCTATTATTTATGAACATGTCAAATGATTGTAAATTTATAATATATATTTTAATGAACATTATAGTCGTCATAATATATCCACAAGTCAACATAAAATGAGACCACGGTTACAAGCGTTTGTTTACTTACTGTTAATGGGACATTTTCTCAGGATATCAGGTAATGTGTTTTGTCGATAATCAAAATGTAAAGAAATATTTTGTATTTAAATGCATACATGTCGCCTAGTTAACCCAACAACAGTACACAACATACATATGCAAACAGCTAATTATACATATACCCACACACATATCAAAACCGGTACCCGAACCGTAATCCTCACCCGTAACAGCAGACATACGTGTAGTCTTATGTGTACGGGCACTGTACCTTCAAAGTAAGAGTAGGGACGTAAGAGTATACATACACGTTCACAGTCATGAATATGTGTGTATTATATTAGCTTCGTCGCATGTCGAACAAAAAGCCCTACTTTTGATTCAAAATAAAAATATTAAATATTGTCAATTTTATTAGCATTTTTATTATTATTTTTTTATTTTGACGATTTTTATTAAAAAATTATGAATTGTTGATAAGTAGAAAATGAAACAACTACATAGCGGCGTATGCTATGTCGCGGGTCAGCACGTCTAGCCCTGTAGCACGTCTGGCCCTGTAGCACGTCCGGCACTGTAGCACGTCCGGCACTGTAGCACGTCTGGCACTGTAGCACGTCTGGCACTGTAGCACGTCTGGCACTGTAGCACGCCTGGCCCTGTAGCACGTCTGGCACTGTAGCACGTCTGGCCCTGTAGCACATCTGGCCCTGTAGCACGTCTGGCCCTGTAGCACGTCTGGCACTGTAGCACGTCTGGTCCTAAAGCACGTCTGGTCCTATAGCTTGTATATTTGAAACGACTCAACCCGCGGCGTACTATTCGTCCGTTATTTACTAGTTTTCTACTTTTTAACACGTTTTTCTTAACTCAGCTTCGCGTTTGTTTGTTTGTTTGGATGTTTGTTGTTAAAATTGACATCGAAAATTAGCCCACTTCTGATTGCTCTATAGATCTGAAATTTGGCATGCAGGCTACTTTTGCCTAACAATTTCAGATGCAATCATAAAAACTAGCAATTAGAGACCGTAATTAGCTTAATTTAATTACGCCCCAAGGACCATAAAATTGAGGACATGATTTCTAAAGATACCGACAAGACTGGAGACCTATTGACACAGTTACTTCGGCCTCAATCGATGTGAGCGCGCTGGCCGTGATCGTATAGTGGTTAGTACTTCGCGTTGTGGCCGCGACAACCCAGGTTCGAATCCTGGTCGCTCAAGATTTTTAGTCCGTGTATTTATAAACACTTAGTCAAGTTATACTTAATCAAGTCATTAGATAAAGTAGAAAATAAACTATATAAAAAACTTTTTTTAAAAACCACGTTTTTCATGTGTAGCAACGGACTAAAAAGGAGAAAATAAAATACTTAAAAAAAACTTTTTAAAAAACCACTTTTTTCTTGTGGACTAAAAAGTAGAAAATAAATTTTTCTTTTGTGTTTCCTCGAGCTGTGCAGATTCTTGTGATGACTGACAAAAAACGTGGGTCGGGCAGATGGGTCGGGAAATTTGATGGTGAACGTACCCACGTTTTTTGTCAGTCATCACAAGAATCTGCACAGCTCGAGGAAGCACAAAAGAAAAATTTATTTTCTACTTTTTAGTCCACAAGAAAAACGTGGTTTTTTAAAAAGTTTTTTTTAAGTTTTTTGTAATTCATGATGTGTGAATTCGACACGGTAATGTTAATGAGTGGCCAGCAGGTGGACTAAGAGATAATTTTCATTTTTCAGAATGTGGATATTGCGGAGGTATGACAGCTGTCTATTTAAATGGGCAACTTTCCTGTGTGAAATTTATAGATTCTTATAAAACGTTCAAGGGGGCCAATGAATATTGCAGCATTAACTTTAAGGGAGGAACAAACAATTCTACACCAGGACACGTTGTAGAAACATTTAATAACGTAGACGATGACGCCATACTAGGTAACGTTGCACTGGCATACTCTACTAAACCAAACTTTATCATTTTGGAAAACTGTGGGATTAGGTGTCATTTATATAACGTCATGCTCATTTGACAATATTTATTTTCTCCGACCCTTTTCCACTGTTAACGTCGTAAATAAAAGCCAGACCTCTGTATATAATAAACCGGGAGTGATCTACCCTAAACTTTCTCGAATATTCTTATACAAAACGACATGGGATGGGAACTCGGGATATAGTTATGTTTTTAATCCATTTTAAATACTTAAACTTTTTAAAAATAGAATAGAATCTCATAGAAAATGTAATTGCGCACTAAGCGAACGCCGAATAAAGATATGTATAATAGTGTGGAATATTATTATTACTTTATAAATTCACATGCGTTTATTTTTTGAGAAATCTGAAATAGTGAAAATTACTACTTCCGGCCAACGGAAATTACTCAAAATTTAATAAAAGGTAGAAAATTAGATCTTTTACATACTTGTAAAAATTCATTTATCTCTCTGAAATAGTACTCAAGTTATAGGCTTTTGAAAAATTCAAAGTAGAAAAAGTTCCACTTTCGGTTATCGGAAATCGCTCAAAAGTTGATACGGATCTAGGATTTTGATTTAATACTTATATATGAAATTTCATCGACCTAGCTGTAACGGTACTCAAGTTATCGTGTTTACACACACACACATGCACACACAGACATACGGACAAGATTGCAAAAATATGTTTTTTCCGACTCAGGGAGGTGTAAAACGTCGAGATTTGCACGATTACAATACTTTCTCTATTTTTCGTATGTGCGAGAAAGTAATATACGTTATTCCTCAGCCGATATGTTTTTGTCTTTTAAAAATAATGAGTTCGATTGAGCATGGTTATCACCACACCATTTTTCATATGTTGAGGTCACAGAAAAAAAGGTAAACTATTATTTACCTGCCTCGTATCATGTCAGTCACAAAAGGCATATATACCATACGACCCGAGTTTACAGAAGATGCTTGCGGATTTTTATGGTTCATTTACTTGCTACGACAGTAATGCGACAATTTCGTATTCTCACTTTAATTTACTTACACATTACACCCTTAATGCGACACTTGTTTTTAATTTAATGGAACTTAGCCCGAAATCACCTGAAGATAATTTCAGTTAGTGATACTACGCTGGTTTTGATTATCTTTGATTATTTTAGGACACATTTTGTTTAAATATTCTTCGCCATTTCCCCATAGGCGTAGCGACCCTTCCCGGCGCCCGGGAACAAACTTTTCGATTTGCACCCCCTCCCTCAAGATTTCGATTTGCACCCCCCCCCCCCCCTTCAAACTTTCGATTTATTTTTCCAACCCATTTTGGCGCCCCTTAAGGTCGGCGCCCAAAGACATATGTCCCCCCCCCCCCCCTCGCTACGCTACTGAATTTCCCCATGTTTTCCTCTCAATTATCTAAGTCTTAAAAAATTACCGTATTTCATAACAAATCATATATATATATATATATATATATATATATATATATATATATATATATATATATATATATATATATATATATATATATATATATATATATATTCTTTTTTCTTTCTTCTATATTATGGGTTCCCGAATTGGGGGCCGCGACCCCCAGTTGCGTCGCGAAGTGCTTTACGGGGGGGGGGGGGGGGTCACCAACTTGTAGACTAAACCCTATTAATGAAAAAAAAAATCTTAAACATTTAGAAGAATAACTGAAATTTGGCTTTAATAACATCACAATGGAAATGGAATAAAAATTAAACAATGCGTACTGTGCAAAGTTGTTCTTAATCATGAGTCTATGAAGCTTTGATCAAACGGAAGATTTTACCAAGGAAACACAGCATTAGTGCAAGTATCATATGAATTCGGATTACAAATTACCAAGCATAAAACCTCTAACACAGTTGGAGAAATCATTATCAAACCAGGGGCGGAACTACAGTGCCGCCAGACCCCGCAATGCGGGGGGCCCACGCCATTTAGGGACCCATAGACGACCATAATAATTTTTTTATAGTTAAAAAATAATACTTTTTTTTTGCATTTTTGCAGCAGTGGTGGTATACAGTAACTAACACAAGCTGTTGAGTAAAAAAACATACGCCTGCACTGTAGTGTGAAAGATAGGCCAACGTTCAAAACACTTCCACGACTTATTTCCCTTTTTTAAATAGTTAAATAAGGGTGCTCATAAGCTACTTTTATTATGTTTGTACTAACAAAAATAAATAGCAATTTAAAATTTATATTCTTTTGACAGGCTTAAAATTAGGGTAGTCAGTATTCCAGCTAGCATTGAAAAAACTAGTTCTGAATCTTAAAAAAAAAATAATTCAAAACAGACGAATGCACTCACACACATGACATGTTGTAATTTGTTTAAATTGAAAAAAATGACATTTTTTTCAAAACCCGACCAGAAATGAGTATCTAATGTTTGTATGCTGTATATATATATATATATATATTTATTTATTTATTTTTTTTTTTATTTATATTTATATATATAGGGGGGCCCAAAAATTTTATTTGCGGGGTAGCCCTTATTTTCTAGTTCCGCCACTGCCCTAAGCGTTCTTATACGAT
The DNA here is from genome assembly GCF_028476545.2 of Physella acuta. Taxonomy (NCBI): domain Eukaryota; kingdom Metazoa; phylum Mollusca; class Gastropoda; family Physidae; genus Physella; species Physella acuta. Next base: position 489,791 of record NW_026731704.1, on the reverse strand, counting down.
CTCACAAAATATCAAGAGGGGTCGTTTGGCGAAAGTTATTTCGATATATAGCTAGTATAAGAAGAATTTCACTCGCGGTCATTTTTTAGCCATTGTCTAGTGATTTGAGTCAATCCGACAAATTTACCATACGGATTTTCCATTTACCTAGGTGCAGGCAAAAAATTAGCCATATGTACGGACGATAAGTACGCAAAATTATTTGTTACAATTACCCTCTGTTTTTCGCATAAAAATCAAAGATTATATAGGGACATATGACTGATCAGTTTTGATCACTTTCAAGATTTTTCCCGGATACGGCGAGTTTATTCATTTTTCTACCACCTGACAAAATAACAAGGGGGGTCGTTGATCAAAAGTTTGTTTCGATATATAGCTCAAATAAGTAGAATTTCACTCGAGGCCACTTTTTAGCCCTCGTCGACCGCTATGAGTCAAACCGACAGGTTTTCCATATGACCTAACCATTAGTCTAGGTGCATGCTAAAAATTAGATTGAAGTACAGATGGTGAGTACCCTAAAACCTGTGTTGAAATTACCATCTGTTTTTCCAATAAATTAGAAAGATTTTTCCCGCCAAGGTGTTTTTCTAAAAACTCACAACATATCAAGGGGGGGGGGCGTTGAGATTTTGTTTTCAATACATAGCTCAAATAAGGCACCGGCCAGTCAAAGTCAGTTTTGACCCTCTCTTTGTGGACTTTGCGGCCAACTGGCACCGGCCTCCGTGTTCTATTACTCCACGGTAGGAGCCTGACAAATTTGAATCGCCTGTGGCGCCTGAAAGTGCCCAATTGGGCATTCGACCACTTTGCTTTATATACATAGAGAGAGAAATATATGTAAAGCAATTTATATGTGTGTGTGTCTGTTAGTCTGTCCTTTACGCATTACTACACCTTTCATCTGGTAGTCATGAAACTTTGGGAAGTTTTTGAGAATAATCCAGGAAAGGTTTTTGCTAATAAAAAATTCAAATTCGCAGTGATGGCGCCCTGGTAGTGTGCGATGTTTCTCTGTATACGTTATATAAATTAAATTCAAATGCGGTCTGACACCGTTCATCCGAGTGCTATGAAACTTTGGGGAGGTTTCTGTTAAACAAATTTAGTTTTTTTTAGTTTCTCAAAGATGGCAACTCGGGAGATTGCGATTATTTTCTATATACGGTATTAAAAAACAAACAAACTCGGATTCGGTTCGACGCCTTTTATCTGAGTGCGATAAAACATTAAGGAGTTGATGAGAATACTCATGAGAGCTTCAGAGCGCATGTGATAGCACTTGTCATATGCAAATCGTGCGTCCTGCAAAACGGGTAAGGGGTATTCCTATATTCAGCGCTAAAACTTTAACAGGCGCATCCGCCGGCGACCCGTAAATTGCACGACTCGAAGCGCCCTAGGCTCAACTGCGAGCACTATGACACCTAAGCTCGATTTAAAAAAAAAAAGTCTAAACACTAAATGCGCAATAGGCAACACTAATCCTTGACTATAATGGACCAGGCGCGTTCCACGGCGCCTCTGTCAGGTTTGATTAGGCGTCCTGTGCTTTCCCCTGAGCACATTGGCGCCTTCGTTCGTTCTAAACAGTGCGTTAGAAAGTGGATAAGATGGGGCGTTTAAGTCGCTCACTAAATTGAATCAGGCGTTTCCATCGGTGCGCTGGCTAGTTCGCTGCCAACAAAATTACAGTTTCCGACCCCATAGGCTTACGTGGGTCGTTGAGGGCCCCCTGTAATAATTTTTTTAGAAATAATCAGATAAATTAACCAAGGTTAGATTATTAACTGAGTTGTTTCCCATTGTCTATGAAAAAAAAAACAATTCCAAAGCGTACAGTTCTCGAAATAATGAAAATATGTCCGTAAACAAATTTAGTTTCGGAGGGTAGCTGAAATCTACAAATAGAAGTAACACATCTAAAAATAACTTTGTAACGAAAGGATTTTTTTTTCTGCACAGTTTCGTCACTTTGCCAATGATGCAATTAGCATCTATTTTTAGACGATCCAAGCAGAAATTTAGATCGAACATCTACTAATACACCATTAGTAAAGCTAAAAAAAAATTGCAAAAGTCACACTGATGTTTATAACAAGTAATTTTTTTTCTACGTGTTAATGCAAAAATACTATTGATTTCTGTCACTTTAGCGAATGACGCAATCTGCATCATTGTTTCAGGATGCTTTTTGCGCTCTGAGTTATCATGTGAGCACTATGGCGACTATGCTACTTTTAATGAGCCGGATGCCGTACTCCACGCCACTGCGGTAGTGTAATCGGGGGGTCCCGAGGGAGCCCCCTGACGTCTCTGACACATGAGCTGTCACCAAAGTGTGTTCTACCTGATTATTTCCCTGAGTGATTAACGTACACTCAAGGTATTCATGCAGTAAAGTAGATTAACCCGTGTACCAATATTTATAATCAAAGCACAGGCATTGTTTACATTTAAATAACTCAGTTTTAGAAAACAAGTTCACGCTTCTAAGAACATTTGATTGGTAACGTATTGATGAAACCCTTCTTATATATTTAGTCGGACTTTTTTTACCCCCATGGCAACGCTCGGGGACATGTATGCTAGTTTGGAGTTAAAACATGTTATTTTATATATTTTGTTTCTTGATCGTCTGTATAGCAGTTTCTCCATAATAGCTAGATGGCGGAAAAGAGAAAATAATTGATTGTGTTGTGTACTTTAATTGTAAATGAATTGTCATCTAAAATGCGTTTTATTTATTTCTATATGTTTCAGATGTTGTGCGAACCCGAGACAAGTCACGAGGCATATTTATAAGACAAATGAAAAGAGTAATCAAATTAGATTTGTTAAAACGAAGACATTACTTTATAACTTATACTATTTTAACATTTGTTATTTTAGAGATCAAACATTGTGAGGAAACTTTCTAAAAGTAATGTTTTCAAATTCAATCAACATGAAAATGTACATTTTGAATTATGTTGTAAATGTTATTGTTCCACTTCATATATATTAATGTACATTATACAGATTAGATAATGAAAAATCAATGTCAAGAAAAACATTTTTATGGGGATGTCTAAAAGTATTTTAAAATGTGTTAGATTATTGTGTTTAATTAAAACAATAAAATATGAAATTCACATCTAGCACATGTATACATTTATGTTCATGCTAAAGTACAATCTTATTCTAACTCAGATTATTAGTTCAAACGTTATTATTATCATTATTATATATTCAGTTAAAATGCCATTTTATACTATTTTCTTGATATCAGTTATTGCAATTTTCATGGTGGTGCTTATTGCGTTCAACAATAAATTATAATATACACAAAGCGCCCATAATCTGTCACGGGTTTTCTAGGAAATAAACATTGTATTCATACGCACTTATGATTGGCTGCCAAAAAAGCACGTTTTTAATACGCTTTATTGGGACGAAAAAACAATCGACAATATAGGTGAGAAATAACAATCCTTAATATTTGCTCTGGTTAAAGTCATTCAATTTGTTTATACAAATCATAAAAAAACCTAATCCTACTTAACCCAACTCTAAACTCAACCCAAACACTAAGCTAGCTCCAATCATAAATGAAACTCCAAACCTTATGCCTAAACTTAGCCTATTAGCCCATAGCCTTAACTGATATATTAATGCACTATGATTGTATTATTAATGACAAAAGGCATTACCAAGTTGACGAGAATCATTCCATCATTATTGTTGACTTGCTAAAAAAGTTTTTTTTTAGATTTTGCAATCAAAGTGAGCATAAAACTTTTTTTAAAAACTACATATTGAGTCTGAAAAGAATTCAGAAATTTAATATTTTTAGAACCAATATTATTGAAGTTACACATAAAGAGAACGTTATTTACTTTTCTTTTTGATTTGAAGATACATTTATCTTTTTTTTTGCACTACAAGAACTCCAAGGTGATTATTATGCAAAACTCAAAAAACAAGTTAATTAAAAAGTCTAGTTTCATTTAAGCGCAATTTCCTTATGTTATCTAAAAATAGCTCTGTCGTAGCGTAAATCAAGAGCAGGGTTAGTAAAACCATTGGTTAGTTATTAAAACGTTTTTTATTAATTTTTTTCAGTATTTTACATGTTTTATTTACAATAGAGTTACATGACTAAAAACCATTGCGCGCCTACTGAATGTGATGACGCAGCCATTGAACGTGATGGCGCAGCTATTGAACGTGATGACGCGTGTGGTGTGATTGGAAAAAATGCCTACTAATTCGGTCCAAATTTTAATTAATTAAAAAAAAAATTTGTGACCTAACGAAAGGATATTTTTGAAAACTTTCTTCGGCAATATTGTTCTAAATTATGGCTGGAATCGATTGGTACATGTTTCAAGTCGCTAAGTGGTCTGGTTGCCGAGATATGGGCCAAAAACTGCATTTTTTCAAGGTTTTTTGGCTTTTCCGGGAAATCCATGAAAGAAACCCGTAATTTTTATGGCCTATGTTCATCCTCGTAACTTGCTTAACATAATTGCTTTTGGAACTAGTCATCGATATTGCTTCGTTGAGGAGAAGATACGACTTAAAGCTGCGGACACACATCCATCCATCCATCCATCCATCCATCCATTCATTCATACATTCATACATCCAGAAATGACGGGTTAATAAACGCAATTCTCCAGAATGGAAATTGCGCTAAAAAAATCATGCTGATATTATTTTTTAAGCTTCGCTAATTTTGTTTTTAATTTATGTGATGGGTGTGTTCAATAACATTGTTTTCGGCTTTTTTTACATTTTGATAAGTTACCTAAAATTGTAAAAACTTCAATTGAATACATTCTTTAGTAAAGTCCAACAAAAATCAACCAGTTTGATGTGTATAACTATATAGACATACATTTTTATTAACATCATACATTATTTCTAAAATATCAATGGGCAGTTCTCGGTTGAGTCCACTACACTATTAAAACAAAAGAAAACCGCCAAAAGTTATGTTTTTAACCCGAACTCGTAGCCCTCTTTCTTATAGATTCTACCACGCAGCACTTGAAAAAAAGTTAGAATAAAATCATAGAGTTGTATGAAATCATTCCAAAAATGTAAATTTAGGTAGGACTTTTCTATAAGGAGAAATCTATCAAATATTTACCGCTATCAAAAATACCTTCGTTGTTTAATTTGTTATTCCATGCTGGTGTAAGCACTTCAAAATTTCTTTCCATAAATTTGTTCTTTAAGTTCGTTTTAAGTGGACTTCATAATTGAAAAAAATACGAGTTATTTGCTTTTCTGTTTTTTTTATTATATTTTTAGTGTAATGTTTATACCGATTGTTTATTTTATTAAAACGTGCATTGTCAAATGTCGAATTCTGAGAAATTTGAAATGCAATATATCTTGACACAATTTTTTCTTTCTGTTTGGAGATAAGTCCGGTTGCAGGAGGGGACTCAATCTACGATGCTGATAATCCTGTCGTCATCAAAGACACCGTAAGGGAGCGTGTGAACCAATCAACCACAGCAACGTTTGTTTGTGAAGTTCCGCCATGTGAGTTATAAATACCAACATGTTACTGCTTACCTAGTATAATGCACACAACGTTTTATTTGCTCTTGTAAGCCTATAGAGTATAGAAGTATTTACTTCGTGAAAAATATCGTTTAGCACAGTCGGAACAAATTAGAAATATACTTATGTGTGGGTATATTACGCGTGTGTGAGGTAGTGTGTGTGGGGGATGAGACTGTGTATGTAGGACCTACCGTTTGAGTTAGATTAGTACGATTTAGGTTAGACTGAATAAATAGTGTTAGTTATATTTATATTGGGTACGTGTTATTAAATTTCGAAATGATTAAAAATAATCTTGGTTAATGCTTCTGCTTCGTTAAGATGATTCAGATAAAACTAATTAAAATGCAATTTGTGGTAAATAAAGTGTGTGTGCATACTAACGTAGAATGAAGATAACTTTAAATTTAGTGTGAAAGTAAGCCAAACAAACTAATAGCAGCTCATGTTAAATTTACAGTCTGTACATAGGAAAAGTTTAAGAGTGATATAACAATTATACTATGGATACGATGGGCTATTATATCGTTTAATAAAAGTGAACCAGGAGTATCCGGTGCCCCTAAAGGTGGTTGATTTGGCGTCTAATAATACATTTTTTAAATATATGAAAATAATAAGATTTTACTATCTAAATCTTTTTACATGATCTAATCAGAAATTGAGTTAACGACTCTAACGATAGACCTTTTGAATAGCGAGCAGATTTCCTTAGTCATTTCGCTCGATATAAACACACAGGAACAAATGTCATTTTTTTTATTATTTACTATAAGAAACATATTTCTGACGTATGATCTTATATTTGTGGAAAAGAAGGGGTAAAGGGAGGGGGGGGGGGGGGTAATGTTATGGAAATAAATAAAGTATTGAAAGGTTACGAGAGTGTGTGTAATGTGAAATGTTTTGCATTAATAGAAGTTGATGAGTTTATGACGCGGTAAGCAAGAATGTCACATTTTAGTGTAGTAGGCCTATCGTTGTGGTTGGGGAAGAAAGTTAAGTTTGTTAATGTTTGAGAGAGTTTTTTTTTCTTTGAGTTACGAGCTAAATTTGAGATACGCTTTACCGTATTAGCGGGTTTCACAATCTTCTGCAAATCACACTTTAAAATGTGTAATTGATTGTATATTGAAACTATGAAACGACTTGGTCTAACTTATTTCCGCAATATATTATAAAAATTGAGGAAGAAACAAATAACATTAAACAATTTAGTTTACAATGTTATTTATATTAAAATGAGTAAAAATGCGAAGAAAAATGTAAATATTGGTGAGAATAATTTCACACAAGTTAAGCAAAAATTACAATACTTATCGAGTAACATTGAAGTTCAACTTTGTTCACAGAATGTTAGTTAAGTTCCATTAATTTTAGAGAAAACGCGTTACATTACAATTGTAACAAGTCTGTTAATTAAAGGGACAAATGCTCCTTTACCCTACTCTTCCGCCATCATCTCCAGTTAGCTCATGTTGAGTGATTTCCAAACAATATACACTTAATAAAACCAGTTTATTTCTTTTTATACTCCTTTCTTGTTGTTTTTTTTTTAGACATTTTTAATTCATGTATTTAATCAGTCATTTTTCTAATTGAATATAAGTAAAAAAAATCGGTGGCTCAACTGTTTGAAGGCAGATTGGAAAGTAACTAATTATAATTTTATTTTAGAGTACCACTGTGTATGTGCGTGTGTGTAAACAAATATGTTTCTTTTATTGCTTATCTAATACGTTATTGTTAAATTGATTTTCTTTTTGTTATAAACTAACCTTTTTTTTTAATCCAGACTTTGAGTTTAACACCATGGACCTTGACCTAAGGAAAATTGTAAGTAAAAGTAATTACTCGTTTTAAAGAAACATCGACATCATTTTCAGCGAATACAATTGTTTAGGAGGAATGCATTGTTTGTTCAAGCAAATTGTCAAAAAATGTACCCACACATGATTATGATTGTGTAAATCTGCTTACAAATGCCTACTTTATTTAATAATACGGTATGCCGATATCGCGTTTACTTTAGATTATGTGTAGGAAAACATGGTTAATACAATGTCTGTATCACAATACAAAGTTTAATATAATATTAACAAGAAGATAATGGACCACACGTGTATAGGTATTTACTCATGTTGTTATATTCAAAATAATACAATATTACTGATCTATATTTAAAGCACATGTTTGAAATATATATTTACCTAAATTATTTGCTGTCTGCTATAGACTACCTAGAAGATAAAAACAATTATTTTAGCCTCATATATATTTAGATAATTAAACTTATGTTCCAACTTAAAGCTAATATTTAAATGATCTTAAATGGTTCTAATATATTTTATTAACATGAATGCCACAGAGCTATGATATACTTAAGAACAAATTGCGTGCACATAGAGTGGTTGAAAACACTTTGGACAAGATCTACTCTAAACTTACAACTATTGGAAGGGAAGTTATACCTGGTGATCTGAAACTCATAATCGACTTTCTAGATATGGTCTCGTCAGCAGTTAACTCTACAGTTATCATTGTAGATGATCATTTACTGAAGGTTGTGTTTTTGGTTTTCTAAAGCCATTTATAAATTATATGCGAATTTTGAGCTGTGACCTTGATTACGTTTAACATTCTTGCAATTTAATTACTATGATAAATATTGAGTCAATCATGAGAAACGTGCCTACATGATGTTACATTCGATACAAACTTGACTGGCATTAGTTAAGTTATATGATATTTTAGAAACATAAAAAAACACACATGTATGTATTTTAGCTTTGGTTTTACTATTAAAAAAACTGTAAGTGATTAATCTGTCTAATAAAATAATTTTGCATGGATTTGGAAACGCAAAGTAAATATCAGAGAAAATGACACACATTTTGTTGAGTCAACATTTTATAATTTTACAGCGATATCTTTTTTTTTAATAACTTCATTAAAATGTATTTAAAAATCTTTGTTTATCAGAAGATAACATCAGTGGTAGACTCGATAATACAAATAGAAGAACACGTCTGGCATCAGTTAAATAAGAGAGGGGAGCAGGCCGCGACTAGACTGGTTAACTACATGGAAAATATCGTCGTTAAATCTTCTGCAAACATTACAGTCATAATACAGGACACGCTAGGTAAAATATATAATATTTAAGTGTCAATTCCGAATCTATTTATTTTAATCAACGTTTACTCAGCTATGTGTTTTCTAAATATATGGGTAACATAATATGTATAAAAATGTGATATTTGCATTATAATAATAATGATATTACTGGTCTCAATTATTCGAATGACAATCTTGTAGTAAATAACAATTGTCGCACCTGCACCTTCCAACGATTTTACTTATTCGGTACAGCGTCACCTCTTCATCCTACAACTTATTTTTATTGGATACATTTGCATTCGTAATGCAATGAATTTAATATGATTTTAAGCAAGACCAATTTCCCCGTCAAAAAGTTACATTATTTTCGCAACACCCCCCCCCCCCCACTCCTTTGCTTTTTTTCATGCCTTGAGACGTCACTGCTTGACATAACTCAATATTTCAATTAAAGTATATCCTTAACATGTATTGTATTGTGTTTCTCCATGTTAGAGTTGTAACTTTATATGCTATTCTATCTTCTATTAATATGACATTTACATCGATGTCTGTTAAAAAAATTAAATGTGTTTCTGCTCTTTAGCAATAATAATTAACCAATCAGAAGCTGACATACATTTCCCAATGGTCAATGGAGTCGAAGAATCCTATAATATATCATTGAAAACAAACAACAGTTTGTATTTGTCACACAATGTGAGCCAAACATTCGGTGGTAAGATTTACTTTTACAAAGTTTGAATTTTGATATCGTGCATTTGTAATTTACCTTTTACTTTAAAAATCATTCATTTACATACAACTGTTGTATTACTCAAGTACTTGTTAATTAATAAACAAAAAATACGTTGCGTTTCTTTAAATAAAAAAAAAAGGTTTTGATTGTTATGCTTCAGGCGCGCTCAATTACTCTATCATCATCTACGCCGGGTTGAAATCCAAGTTGATGGTAAATCAAGAAAAACAAAATAGGTAAACAAAAAGCACATACATACACACAAACATATATGCCCACAAACATATATATATATATATATATATATATATATATATATATATATATATAATTATATATATATAATTATATATATATAATTATATATATATATATATATATATATATATATATATATATATATATATATATATATATATATATATATATATATATATATATATTCGTTACAATCTCGCTAACAGGCACAACAAAGAACTCGCTAAGAAAACGTTGGTATCTGATATCATCGCATTTTCTATTCGTGGTTTTGATGGAGAACTTCATACCCCGCTCAGGGTTTCATTCTACACTAATTATGTAAGACATTACTTGTAGTTTTTTGATGTTTTATAATAAAAATGGTAATGTAATCATTGTTTTAACAGATATTATAAATTGTTTTATTACTCTCCAGGCTAATTACAGAACCCCAGTCTGTGTTTTCCTGGACTTTTCAGCTGAGTAAGTGCTCATAATGTCTAGCAGTCTGCTTTTCTAGTCAAAATATTAAACTGTAATTGGCAAATAAACAATGCTTGTTTTGTTTTAATTTTTCTTTTTCAAATTATGTTTTGTATTCAGTCAGAGCGGCGTGTGGTCGTCTGACGGGTGTCACGTGGTGTACTATGACCAGGACTATGTGACGTGTGAGTGCAGCCATACGACAAACTTCGCTGTTCTTATGAGTCCCTACATTGACCAGGTACGTTATATTTAACAAAGGTGTGTTGTATAAGCACATAATATGATCGGATATCAATTTACCTAACATAAAGTAACATGCCATTTGTGTTGTTTTTGTTATGAAATACTTTGTAAAAAAGTGCAACTATCTTTATTTTTAGTCTTTTTTTGTGACTGTTTTTTCTTTTCTTTTTTTTTTTGTTACGATTGAACATTTTGTTTTTTTTTTAACTTTTTATAAAAGTTGTTTCCAAATAGAAGCTAACATTCAAATCTCTATTCTCAGCATAAAGATAACTACATAATAAACACAATCTCCATCATATGTTTATCTGTATCTATAATATGTCTGCTGGCTACCGTCCTGGTCTATACCGTTCTGTGGAGGTAGGAAATAAGGAATCATGTAGGGCTATGCCATACGTATAAACATGTGTTTGAAATGTATTTTGTGCTAAGAAAAAGTTTTCAAAAAAGTTACGTATGTTAAGTTATTGTTTATCTTTAATAATAAGGCTTTTAGAAAGATATTGTATCAAATGAATAAATATTTTGTTATGACTAAAAAAAATCAAAGAAATTATAAATGTTATCTTACAAGGCTATGGTAAGTAGTATTTGTTTCTAATCTTATTCAATTCATAACTGCTAATTGAAAAGTTTTACATACACCTGTAGATATGTAAAATCTGACCGAGCTGTCCTTTATGTCAACCTATCTGTGACCTTGACACTTGGCTATGTCGTGTTTTTAGCGGGAATAAACCAGACACAAAACAAGGTAAATCATTGCAGCTTGAAATATCACAGTTAAACAAAGCCTGATTATATATATAAATATATATATATATATATATATATATATATATATATATATATATATATATATATACATATATATATATATATATATATATATATATATATATATATATATATATATATTTTATCTACGCACTTATAGATTTTAATAATATAAAGGATATAACAGATAATATTATAAACGTTAGTTTCCCTTGTTGAAACTGAAGTAATATTTTAAATTGTTATAACTTTTACTCTAATCAACCTTTTGGATTAGGTCTTGTGCACGGCCATTGCTGCGGTCCTTCACTTCCTGTTCCTTGTTGTGTTTTTCTCCATGCTGGGTCAAGGTCTCAATGTCCTCTTGTCAGTCATTAGTATGACGTCACGTCCGGTCCTGCGCTACTTACTTCCGTTGTCTTATGGTATGATGTCTTGTGACAATCTTTATACTAACATTCATTGGATGATTTAGTTTTCATTATTATTATTTTTAAGGTATTTAGGAATCAACTTAATATAATTAACCAGCATACAAAAATAGTTAAATATTATTGACGTGCAATATATTTATTAGATGAGTGTATATTAGATATTCACATTAAATGCTTAGAAAGTGAGAAGATATATTCTTAGGTGGATGTTTTGTTGTGTAACTATAATTACACTTTTAACACATAACAGAACATAGACCAATGCTTTCCTTAGATGCATGCGTCTAATTACCTGTTGCAAATTGTGATTGTATTGGTAGAAATGCATTATATATGTCGAATATAACGCTAAACGTTATATCCTTTAATATAACAATTTGAATACTACAACATTACAGGTGGACCTTTGCTTATTGTGGTCATAACTCTTGCAGTGACTAAAGCTCATGGATACACTACTGACACATAGTAAACTCCTACTTATAACTTATTTATCACAATGATTATAGCTCATAGATACACTACTGACACATAGTAAACTCGTAGTTGTAACGTATTTATCACAATGATTAAAGCTCATGGATACACTACTGACACATAGTAAACTCGTAGTTGTAACGTATTTATCACAATGATTAAAGCTCATGGATACACTACTGACACATAGTAAACTCTTAGTTGTAACGTATTTATCACAATGATTAAAGCTCATGGATACACTACTGACACATAGTAAACTCTTAGTTGTAACGTATTTATCACAATGATTAAAGCTCATAGATACATACTGACACATAGTAAACTCTTAGTTGTAACGTATTTATCACAATGTTTTTAAAAAAAATAATCATATATTGTGTAGTTCATTTCCATTGTATAATAGCCATGTTTATACATCAAATCTAACCCGGTCTTTTCAGTTGCTGGCTTTCCATTGAGTCTGGTGTCTTTTGGTCTTTTTCAGTCCCAGCGCTAAGTATTATTTTGGTAAGTCAAGGCAATTACTGTTAAACATTAAATAAATAAGTATTTTTGTCTTCTTTGGTTAATTTAATATATTAGTAACTATTTAAATGCGTAATATTATTCCCCAAATTTATTAATTGACCTTTTTACAAATAAAAATTAAATTACTTTTTATAAGTAAAAATGTTAATTATTTTTAACCTTTTTTGAAAAGTACAGTTTTTAATCCATTATTATGTTGATTTTCTACATATATTGTGTCTTATATTCCTAAAAGTGTGCATTCCTTTACAGCTAAATTTCATCATTGTGTTTGTTGTCCTTAAAGTCATGCAGACTTCACATTTCATGTCCAACAAACCACTTGTGGCTAGAACTAAGTAAGCGAAACATTGAGATGTTATACAACACTATTACCTACACGTAGTCTTTAAAATAATACATAACATTTGTATAGTGCGATACTTTGAGTTATTATTAGTTTTCTCATTTTTAAATATTACATGCATTGTTACATGTATGTACAATCGATAATAGGTCAGTTGTCCGGTCCATCTGTATCTTGTCCCCAATCCTCGGCCTGTCCTGGGTGTTTGGTGTCTTGTCCATGACAGACCCCCACGTGATCTTCCAGTACCTGTTTGCTCTCACTAACTCACTGCAGGTTCGTGGCGTTGTTTTAATATTTTTATTTAATTGTGTATTTAAAGGTTAGTGTTGTTGTTTTCTTATTTATATGCATTTACAATTCTAGTAGATCACTGAATGCTGTTTTATTTTATTTTATAATTTAAATTTGTATTTCCTATAATTGTCTTCTAAAGTTACGTTCATACTTGAAATATTATTGAATATATAAGGGATACATAAACAATGATTTATTTATTTTTTATTCGGTATTTTTTAAAAATATAACCTTGTTTTAAAAAGTTATATCCAGCTTTTAATCTTTGTCAGTGTATACATTGTTTGAAAGAAATTAAAGATGTACCAGTCTAACAGTCTAACATGATTCATAGTATTCGATGACAAATACAAATTGAGCAAAGAACATAAATGTAAAAAAGTAGGCATCTAACACAATCGAAGTTTATTTGTATACGACTGTTATTCGGAAGATTTTTTTTCTTTTCTATAAAAATATATTTTTGCTTCAATTTTCCAGGGTTTATTAATTTTCATTTGCCAGTGTTTGCTTCAACAGCAGGTAGGTGATTGATTTTTATCTAGAGGGAACAATTGATCTGAATAGACAGTATATAGGGTATATCACCTTGGTTCACTGTATACATATGCGTTATTTTGTTGGTCACCAACATGTATCACTTAATATAAAACATTGCTGTATTGATAACTATCGATTAAAGCTGATCCAGCTATACAAACTTAAGACTCTGTTATATACACTCATAAGTATCTAGACGTAGGTTAACAAGTAAAGTATGTTTTCAACATGAATTTAATTGTTTTAATGACGATTGAATTTAAACAGGTTCGAGATGGTGCGCGGACATTTATACGTAGGTACAGAGCGGACAAACTGGACTCTGGACATACAACTGGTCAAATGTTATAGTCACTGGTATGTTTAGTATAGGCCATTCTGGTCAAATGTTATAGTCACTGGTATGTTTAGTATAGGCCATTCTGGTCAAATGTTATAGTCACTGGTATGTTTAGTATAGGCCATTCTGGTCAAATGTTATAGTCACTGATATTTTTAGTATAGGCCATTCTGGTCAAATGTTATAGTCACTGGTATGTTTAGTACAGGCCATTCTGGTCAAATGTTATAGTCGCTGATATTTTTAGTATAGGCCATTCTGGTTAAATGTTATAGTCACTGGTATGTTTAGTGTAGGCCATTCTGGTCAAATGTTATAGTCACTGGTATGTTTAATATAGGCCATTCTGGTCAAATGTTATAGTCACTGGTATATTTAGTATAGGCCATTCTGGTGAAATGTTATAGTCACTGGTATGTTTAGTGTAGGCCATTCTGGTCAAATGTTATAGTCACTGGTATGTTTAGTATAGGCCATTCTGGTCAAATGTTATAGTCACTGGTATATTTAGTATAGGCCATTCTGGTGAAATGTTATAGTCACTGGTATGTTTAGTATAGGCCATTCTGGTCAAATGTTATAGTCACTGGTATGTTTAGTATAGGCCATTCTGGTCAAATGTTAAGTCACTGGTATGTTTAGTATAGGCCATTCTGGTCAAATGTTAAGTCACTGGTATGTTTAGTATAGGCCATTCTGGTCAAATGTTATAGTCACTGGTATGTTTAGTATAGGCCATTCTGGTCAAATGTTATAGTCACTGGTATGTTTAGTATAGGCAATTCTGGTCAAATGTTATAGTCACTGGTATGTTTAGTATAGGCCATACTGGTCATATGTTATATTCACTGGTATGTTTAGTATAGGCCATTCTGGTTAAATGTTATAGTCACTGGTATGTTTAGTATAGGCCATTCTGGTCAAATGTTATAGTCACTGGTATGTTTAGTATAGGCCATTTTGGTCAAATGTTATAGTCACTGATATTTTTAGTATAGGCCATTCTGGTCAAATGTTATAGTCACTGGTATGTTAAGTATAGGCCATTCTGGTCAAATGTTATAGTCACTGGTATGTTTAGTATAGGCCATTCTGGTCAAATGTTATAGTCACTGGTATGTTTAGTATAGGCCATTCTGGTCAAATGTTATAGTCACTGGTATGTTTAGTATAGGCCTTTCTGGTCAAATGTTATAGTCACTGGTATGTTTAGTATAGGCCATTCTGGTCATATGTTATATTCACTGGTATGTTTAGTATAGGCCATTCTGGTCAAATGTTATAGTCACTGGTATATTTAGTATAGGCCATACTGGTCAAATGATATAGTCACTGGTATGTTTAGTATAGGCCTTTCTCAATGTGGTGACTTTGATTTAGATAGTTTCAAAATGTTCTCAATTTTAGAAGGGTTAATTCAATAAATAAGGATTCAGTACACTTTAGTACCATTGACGGCGTGGCATGAGCGATTGAAGTCATTAGAGTGTCCAGCTGTGATGCGTTACTAACTTATGTTAATGTTAGGGAAAGTAAAGGCGGCTGTACAAAGTGCTGACCACACCTTCACTTTATGAGCCGATGTCAGGAAACTCTATTTCATCTACCCAATGTAACGCTATGTCTATATATGACGCTTTACTTTGTTTACACTTTAACTACACATCTGAGGTAACTTATGAATAATTACAATTGTCTATATAAGACACGCAAATGTATAAAACTATTGCGCTATACTGCCTGACAGTAACATCAAATTCGCGTAAATTTACGAACTCGTGTTTGGTAGAGTATGTGAATAACCTTATTGAGTAAGAATGTTACACTCACATTATTGTAATACACCTATGCCAATGACAATTTAGAATTAAAAATTTAATTTGAACAATATATTTAATGTATTTATTGTTGTTTTTTTTGCATAATTTATTATCCTTTTAAAACTATTACACTAAATAAGTACGACTTAATATTTTTTACTTATACTTACTTTTTTACTTATTTCAGATTATACCTTTTCGGAAATTGAACATATAAATGGACATATCTTAGCAATTATGATTTACTGACCAAATAGAGAAACGTATTTATGGGACAAGTAATGCCGCCTTAGAATAATCTCACGATTGATTGTTTACACCAGGGGTCTCCAAACTACGGCCCGCGGGCCGGATGCGGCCCGCGATGTCCTCTCATCCGGCCCGCGGAGATCTTTTTGTCCACGGAAAAAACGTTTGTTTGTGATGGCTGAGGAACTTGGTCCAGAAAAATCAAAGACAAGCCTGGAAGAAACTGGCCCTCGAAGTGAAATTTGATAGTTAATGCGGCCCTCGGACTGAAAAGTTTGGAGACCACTGGTTTACACTAACACCACATTGTGTCCATTATATAGAGGCATTAATACGTTAGGCTAGTTATACGGTTAGGACAACTTTGAGAAGGACAATAATGTATTAATTGTATAATTATAACCTGAAGCTATATGAAGTTTCGCTAAAATATTGGCCACCATTGAAGGTGTTTTGAATATGTTGCTACGTCGTGAAAAAAATACTTTACTGTGTTGGTTTGATTCTTGTTTAAATTAATATTCTAAAGCAAATATAGTAAAACTTAGGTTTTAATACCTTCAATTATTTCATTTTTTTAGAAAAAACTTGTTACTGTAGTTTGCACAGCACACTTTGCTTATAATTCTTTTTTACACGGAATGTTTTCTTACATTTAAAATACTTTAGCATGATTTTATATTGCCTTAATTTTATGTTTAAACATTTAATGATAATATAGTTTACTGGTTATACATTTTGTATACAATGTTTTTTGTTCATTTTGACATTAGCAAAAAAATATGTTTGCTCAATTTGTTTCTAATATTCATTTTTTTTAGAATTGCTAGTTTACAGACGTCGTTAGTCAATATATCATATCTGTACAATTGTATTTCTATCTCATTAACGTATATACTAGTGTTATTGTTAGCGCCACTGCTTGATTTGCATTTGCAATTCCATGATTATAATGTCAACAATGTTGTATCGCTATGTTCTTTTTATTTTTACGTGTGCTTCATATTGACTTTACATCTACTACACTGCATAACGAATTGCATTTATTTCAAGTCGTCAAAACATAGCTTAAAATCTGGTAATTTTTGCCCTGTTTTATCTGACCAATGATACAAAAATTATATTAATAAATAATCAAAAGTAGTGTTTATCCATAACGGGCGGATTCAATTCATTTGAAAATAACAATTTTACAATCAATTATAGGTTAATCGACATAATGCATTCTTTTCAATGTGTTTCTTGTAATCGACTTAACAGGGTTGTTGTAATATTAGATGGAACGCAATTATGTCAGACCAATATAGGTTATCATTTGTTCCAGTCGTAATAAAACCAATATGTAGCTAGTATTGTAAGATACACAATATGTAGCTAGTATTGTAAGATACACAATATGTAGCTAGTATTGTAAGGTGCACAATATGTAGCTAGTATTGTTAGATACACAATATGTAGCTAGTAATGTAAGGTGCACAATATGTAGCTAGTATTGTAAGATACACAATATGTAGCTAGTATTGTTAGATACACAATATGTAGCTAGTATTGTAAGATACACAATATGTAGCTAGTATTGTTAGATACACAATATGTAGCTAGTATTGTAAGATACACAATATGTAGCTAGTATTGTAAGATACACAATATGTAGCTAGTATTGTAAGATACACAATATGTAGCTAGTATTGTAAGATACACAATATGTAGCTAGTATTGTAAGATACACAATATGTAGCTAGTATTGTAAGGTGCACAATATGTAGCTAGTATTGTAAGATACACAATATGTAGCTAGTATTGTTAGATACACAATATGTAGCTAGTATTGTAAGATACACAATATGTAGCTAGTATTGTGAGATACACAATATGTAGCTAGTATTGTAAGATACACAATATGTAGCTAGTATTGTAAGATACACAATATGTAGCTAGTATTGTAAGATACACAATATGTAGCTAGTATTGTAAGATACACAATATGTAGCTAGTATTGTAAGATACACAATAAGTAGCTAGTATTGAAAGATACACAATACGTAGCTAGTATTGTAAGATACACAATATGCAGCTAGTATTGTAAGATACATAATAAGTAGCTAGTATTGTAAGATACACAATATGTAGCTAGTATTGTAAGATACACAATATGTAGCTAGTATTGTAAGATACACAATAAGTAGCTAGTATTATAAGATACACAATATGTAGCTAGTATTGTAAGATACACAATACGTAGCTAGTATTGTAAGATACACAATAAGTAGCTAGTATTGTAAGATACACAATAAGTAGCCAGTATTGTAAGATACACAATAAGTAGCCAGTATTATGGACTAGTATTTTCAAATAATTAATGAGCCCTTGTCGGGCAGGAGCTCGCATGATTTCTTACTTCAAATGTCCACAGTTAGGTCCACTAGTCAAATTAGATCTTAAGTTGGGGCAGCATCCTATCTAGGGGAGAAAAACCCCACAATTAAACTTTGCTACCTTGTATACTTCACTTGGATGGATACAGTCTATGGAAACAAATCCAGGCTGAAGTCAAAGTCATCTGGTCATAAGGAGCATAACATGTTGAACCATAATTTGATGGAGGAAATCAACTTTAATTTTACAGTCCAGAAAGAAGAAAACATTTATGATACTAAATAATTACTATTGCAAGAACAAAACTCATCTAGAACATTGTTCAAATTGATTTTTATAGTACTAAAAGTAGTTTTTTTTTTAATTTATTCAAACACGTGTATAATTACAATACAACTGTACACATTTATTTTTAGACCCATTGTCTTTTACTACGCCTCAAGTCTACTACTGATCAAATAATATATTACAACTCCCATTTATTGTTACAGTAGAGCAGTCACAGCATAATACTGCTAATATAATATATCACTTCTATAAGTTCATTATTACTGCTCAAAACAATAATAATAGTACAATAGTATAATACTGCTACCATGCACTACTTCCCTCCGATAGACTGTGGACATACTTTTTTTGTCACCAAAACAACTCAGTGCCGCTCAAGTTTTGAAAAAAAGAAAAAAAAAAACTTTAAACATGTACTTTGCAGCGACTGTTTGCCTTGCATATTCACAATAGTATTACAGTTTTCATCGTGGGCTTGTGAGGACTGATAAAGATTTACAATTATATAGTAATACTTCTTGCTTATATGTAGCCTACTTTTATTCATTTAAGATGGTTTACTTGTACATAGATATAATACAAAACGTCTAATTACAATTTTAAAAAAAAACGAAAAAGCAAAGGTGTAATTAAATGATGATTTAATGGGTTTTTAAATACATTTTATGAGTAGCCGGAAAGATGTTCATTACAATGATACACATCAATTCAAACATTCTTCCTTTTTAAACATATATATCTATAGCAGTTATCCCACCGTTTTCTTTTTAATACATTTATTTCAAACATTTAAAATTATAATGATCAATTTTTTTGTAGTTTCAAACACAAGAAAGTAAATTGTATATATAGTAGTTAAATGGAGAAATAAAATTCCATAAATACTGGACTACAATAGGGTATGCTACTATGTTTCTTCTGAATGCTTAGTTTACTGTGCCCCAATTTCGACTGTGAAGCCAAATGTTGACATTATGGTTACATATGGCCAAGTAAAAGAAAAGTATTTTATTACCAACGACTTAAGGATAACGCGCAATATCGTTGACCAAATGATTTCGCTTATGATCAGTTTGTATAAAACGAATCATAAAGCTTTTATGACAATTAATGTCAAAAAAATATAAACGTTTTGGGAATAAATAGAGGCTAGACAATAAAATATATTGCAAAGTTGTAAATGATCTACGAAAAATAAAATGTAAAATTGTTAACATGTCTATCTCTATGCAAAAATATAAAATTTGCTGAACTTAAACAATTTTAAGGACTAGCAGTAAGTTGTCTCCCTTAGATTTTTAGTACACTTTTTATTTGGGAGAAATTAAACTACTAATATTAGATTTTAGAATTCTAGATTTGTTCAACACTGTTGTAGAATGCCTATTATGTTTAATAGTGTTACCTTGAAATACGATTTTAATTTCTTCTTTAGCTTTGCCCGTATATCAAATTGCTCGTATATCAAGGCGATTTTTCTCATTGCAGAAATCAATTAAAATGCCAAGTATCCGCTGTGTCTCTAAATGCAACCCCGATTGCATCGTTACGTGTTTTAAAAAGAATAATTGTGTATCTATAAATCAAAATTTGTGTTTAATAAAACATCAAATGAAAATTCAATTATATAATCTGAAAATATATAATATACAACATGAAAATGATAAAAAAAAAACTTAATTTGATCTGATTTTAGTGTTTTTTTTTTAAAATCTTGATTGTCTAGAATAAAGAGGGACCGATGAAAGTATTGCCACTGAGCAAACTAGTAAAACTAAAGCTCCTGGTCCATCAGAGTCTGAACAAAATCCAACCACCTCTACAAGTGAGTATAGGCCATCAGTTTCATAAACAATAAAAGGAAAACAAGATGTGGATGATTCTCTAAAAAAGGAAAACAAGATTGGATGATTCTCAAAAAAAGAAAACAAGATGTGGGTGATTCTCTAAAAACAAATGGACCAGTGAGGGAGCAACTCCACTGTTGATGGTGTAAATCTTGTATTAATACCGCTTTACACCATATACAATTAAAACTAATTGTGAAGCACACAAGCTAGACAAAAGATGTTATTATATTGCAATTGTTGGAAGAAAATGCAGTTGCACTCAAACAAAAACGATATACACGAGGTTGGGGAGGGGTGGGGTATAATGTCCCAGATATTTCTTTATATTGTTGTCGAGCCACATCGTCTTGTGCGCCATTCATCTGGTTTCCTGTCTCTGGACATCAACACAGGCTATACAAATAAAATAATCCAGGACCAACATGTTCCTAAACTTTATACAATAATGGTTAATTTATAAATAACACTGTCAAGCATCTATTCCATCTGAAAATGACAGAAAATGTACTCAATATTAAACCTTATAACATAGATATAACTTAAAAAAATAAACACATTATGTAATACACAAATCAATACACCTTGATCATATATCATGCAACTTCATTAATCCTTAAGCCTAATAATAACCACATGATGTACCATTGAAAAAAATACCAGCACTCAATATTTAAGGATCTCATAGCCAATCGATACAATATAGTAAAACAATGAAAACTAAATCAGAACTATCAACACTTCCATTAAAGTCCTTATCAGAATAAAAAAATAGCCGATACAGTAAATGTTTTCCAACGAGTATTAATATATTTTATTTTTTTATATTTTGTTTTTATTTTTTAACTGGCGTATATTCCTTAAGCCTTAAAATAAAAAATAAAATAAAATAAAATTTAAATTGGACTACATCCCCAGTCTCGACAACAACATAATCAACAATCTAGTGATGAAGAAACTGACCAACCTCATTGACCGGGTCACAACATCAACAACATCAACGGACTGACCCTCTATTCTATGTAAGCATATGCACGTACCAGATTATGATGACTGTTTCTAATATTGTTTCCACTTCACTGGTCTTTTATCTCTACCCATGTTTGCCTGTGGTTCTTCAGCTTAGGATTAAATGCATATTTTTTTCAAATATATTTTAATGGGTTTTTTCCCGAGATAATTGATGCTGTGACCCGGTCAATGAGGTTGGTCAGTTTCTTACACTGTCTTTAAAAAATAACTCACATTACACACCATTCCTCTAATCAACCACCAACAAGTGAAGACAGTTGGGGGTTTAGTCATTGGAGAGAAAGGACATGTTGTATATTTTTAGTGTATACCTAGTATTAGTGATTGATAATTAAAGTTCTAGTTATATTTCGATGATCGGACTTGTTGGTATGAATAGTGTCGTCGGAAATAAGAGTGTTCCCGTCCGCATCACATGTCTATAGTTGGAATGCTAGTAATAGAAGTAGTCATCATATATAGCGCATTCATCCCTAACACCACGACACCCAAGTTTAACGCTTTAAAAAAAAACGAAAATCTAGCGGTAGAGAGCTAGATTAGCAACCCGTAGGTCTCGAGTTCGAATCGGTGTTCAAGTCAGTAGACCGTCCCTGAGTCCACCCAACTCTGATGGGTACCTAACTTACGTTAGGGAAAGTAAAGGCGTATTGCTGACCTCACTGTGATGTGTGTATCTAGATTTATGTAATTGTTATGTAGAATTACCATGTGATTATAATGTAAACATACATTGTTCAAAAATAAAATTCTTTAAATTCTTTTAGTTTAAGTTACTTCCCATTTGCTTTTTAAAAAGCAGATAAGGGAAACAACTTAAACATTTTATTTAAATTATGTGGAAAGTATTTGTTATATAACTCAATATTATATTTAATGTTTGATATAATATTAAGAGTTAGATTAATATTTTTATTATAAAAAGTCTGTCAAAAGTATATGTTTCAAGGAGATTAGATTTAACAAATGACAAAACTTGACTGAGAAAACTGCTTGCTTGAATAAATGATATATTTCAAAACACTTGAACACGTCCATGTAATAGTATTGCTTCATCTCTGTTTACTTTTGCCTGCTTGAATATACTCAATTTTGTATTCACTTAAGAAATTGTATATACTGAATTGTAACAACAACAGCATTCAGAAGACAAGTGAAAAAGAAACAAATTCCGTAAATTAAATGTCTGAGCCTAAGACACGTCTTAGATATGGTGCTTTAAAACGTACACAGTATACGTGAGTCTGCTATAGGCCTAGTTGAAATAAATCCAGATCAAGGCCAAATGTGACTCTTTTATTAGGGCTTTATTATGCTTTAATAGTTCGTTATTACCAAACTAGTGCTCTACCAGCAAAGGGTAGCAGTTGGTTGTGTCATTTGTAGGTGAGAGAGGTTGGCAAAGTTAAGAGCCTTTAACATCTCCTATGTAACTGAATCAATCTCAAGTATATCAAGTTCCAAGGCTGATATATCAGGTACATAGTTATCTCTTCTCTATTTCTTATTCTTGAAGTTTAATAGAAATGGTGCGAACTTGGCCTTTCTGGATTCTCTTGATCAAATGTGTAACAAACCCAGTAATCTTGTTCCTGAGCTTGTTGCTTGGTACAATGGCTATTTCTTCACATACTCTCTTGTTGCTTGGTACAATGGCTATTTCTTCACATACTCTTTTGTTGCTTGGTACAATGGCTATTTCTTCACATACTCTCTTGTTGCTTGGTACAATGGCTATTTCTTCACATACTCTCTTGTTGCTTGGTATAATGGCTATTTCTTCACATACTCTCTTGTTGCTTGGTATAATGGCTATTTCTTCACATACTCTCTTGTTGCTTGGTACAATGGCTATTTCTTCACATACTCTCTTGTTGCTTGGTACAATGACTATTTCTTCACATACTCTCTTGCTGCTTGGTACAATGGCTATTTCTTCACATACTCTCTTGGTGTGAAAGTTAGCTGTGAGTCTGGTGTAATATTTGTCAATAAACACTCTGGCAGCCTTTTTCACTGTTTTTGGTCTTTACACGAGCCATTTTGGTTGTACATAAGCGTTTAAAATGAAAGAGTTTTGAATACACATGTTAATAAAAGAATTTGAACACTATTAACATAAAGTATTAGGTTGTCTTTAAAATTTTAGTTAATATCGTTGTTAGTTTTACATATTATACATGGGTACGGTAAAATAAGTAATGCTACTTAATAACGACTATTTGCAACGAGTTGTTATAAACGACCATTTGTGTTCTATTATTTTAAAATAAACATACCAATCCTTTTTTTATAACTATGGAACAATTGAATTTATTTGCCTTTAATATTTATGGGTTACAAAATATATTAGTTCTTTATTGTATTTATTAAAAATAATTAATTAAGAATAATGTTCAAAATCATTAGATTTCTAAATATGGAAAATCAATCAGTGTGAATTGAAAACATATATATGGGAGATAACTTAGCTTTATATCCCCAAAAAGTTTTGCGATGTAGCGTGATTAAACTGTTGCATACTTTTTTATAGAACTGATAATTTATTTTAAGTTTGATAATATAGCTTATGCAATATTATTAAGTGTTGCTCTTTTCGTTATCCATAAGCATTATATTTTTGTTGTACTTAAAATAAATGCAACCTTTACAATTTTGTACAATCTAATTGGAGACATTCAAAGACTTACGCATAACCACATTCCTTGCTAATCGTTTTGGTATGTTATTAAAACATTTTGTTCGTACATTATCACAACTTAATAAAAAAAAAAAAAAAAAAAAAAAAAAAAAAAAAAAAAAAAAAAAAACACTCTTTAACTATAAAGAAAAGCGTAGGTCACTTTAGTATGTATTGGATACCTTTACTAATGTTAAGGAAGACACCCACGCTTTTCTTTATAGTTAATTAAATAGTAGTCTATCATTTATTTTCTACTTTTTAGTGCATTATTACATACAAGCTTGTTATTAAAACGTTTTTTATGATTTTTTTTCAGTACTTTACATGTTTAATTTACAATAGAGTTACATGACTAAAAAACCATTGCGCGCCTACTGAACGTGATGGCGCAGCCATTGGACGTGATGGCGCAGCTATTGAAAGTGATATATGTCTTCATGTCTTGACCCACGTGCCAAGTGTGAATCGTATCGATCAAGTAGAAGTTTCCGAATTTTCACTCCGGCGTTTCGATCTAGACAGACAGACAGACTGTCGAGGAAGTGAGTTAAATAAAAGCTTGTAAAAAGGAAAAAAAAGGAGCCGCATACTCATTTAGAGTTGTGTTTGCAAATTAGAATAGGCTGTAAGCGTTCTGTATTGTTTACTAAGATGAAGTGGATTTTACATTTTATAAGGTCTTTCTTTAGAAATTAATATTGTACTTGTGTATAGCCTTTCACGTGTTTTACTCTGCCAATGCTAGAAACTAATGTAAACTGTTAGTTGACTGAACTTGTTTTGTTTACCGTAGAAAAAAAAATGTAAGCACATGAACATTGCGTGCAAGTTTTCAACTCACTGACATCTTGATATATATATATATATATATATATATATATATATATATATATATATATATATATACATATATATATATATATATATATATATATATATATATATATATATATATATATATATATATATATATACGTGCTAGAGTATAATTATAGACAGCTGAATATTCGATTTAAGTAATTGTAATGTGAATACCATGCATACTTGTTTCTCATTGTAGATTTTTCTAGCTGGCCGTTTATGGCTACTTTTATTTATGTAGTGTTTCTTTGATTGTGTCTATAAACATGTAGAAATATGTTTCATTGTGGTTGTCAAGTTTGGCCATTTTTTTTAAACTACCGGCAATCCACAGTAATTAATATCGGATTTTCCCCCAGACAAATATAGCTGCAACAAACGCGTAGACAAAAGTTACTGTGCACAATAAGTGTCAAAAAGCTTTCGTTCGTGATATTTAATAAAGCTAACATTTTAACTAAAACGTGTTGTCATATAGAAAACACTGGACATATATACCGGGTCTACAATCAGTAGTGTAAGAACAGACATACAGTTAAACTATCTAATTATAGACAAATATTTAAAAGTTTACTACGTGTACCCGCTTTTTGAACAAGGATTTTACTTCTTTCCTTTGAATCAATTAACCAACGGCAATTGTTTAAAATTATGATTTTTTAAATAATTCTAACAACTAAATGGCATTATATATATGCATATACAATTATACATTTTTCAATTACCTCCTATACCGAATGCGGTCCGTTCCCATTTTAACATGATTTAAATATTTAGTGAAATGTACTCAAAATAAGTATCTGTATTAGAAAGCTGGCAAGGTAATTGGATTTCATTTAGAACAGTAGAAACATTATATTTACTTCCTCACATGTGGTAGAGCGTATTAAATTTTATACTGACATATTGTAACACTATTGCATAAATATAATGTTACACAATTATAACTCTACATTGTACTGCAATTGATTTTATAATTTTAATCCACACACATTTATAATTTTGTTTTAAAATCGTTTTAAAATTTCATTTTTTTTTCCTTTAAAGTTTACGCTGTAATTTCCATCCACTGATGTGTGTTTGGTGTAGACGTATTTAGTAGAGCCGTGGTGTCTATGTAATTCAGGATAGATTCGTTGTATGGTCTTCATGCTTACAGTCGGGGCATGCAGAAAACCATCACATACAAAGCCTATTTCTCCCAATCCCCAACATTTGTTCACTCTGTATATCAGATTACTAAGCCCACCAATGAGGCCCACAATATGTAGGCGAACATGTTTTGACATATTTTAGTTGTATATTTTTTAATAATAAATTATTATAACATATATATTTTTTGTTTTTTTTAATATCACGGAAAAACAACTAGAGATACAAAATCTGCTAGATTGGAAGTTTCAAATGTCTCCAAATCTATTACATAGTATAGCTATTGGTTTCAATTTAAATTAAAATCACATTATAATAGTTAGTGATTAGCAGTATACATTTTTGACGATACACAAGTACGTAGAAAATATGTTTCTAAAATTATTTTCAAAATGTTAAGGCCCATTTGTAAATGTTACGTTTTATTATATATGTTTGAGGTTTATTTACTGCATTGTGGATTATTTCCCTTTAACGTGTTAAGCATGAAAAAAAAAGAGAGCGCTAAGATATATGCAAACAACTATGGGTATGCAAACATTTTTGATATTAGAAAGAGAATATTTATCCTCATTTTAATTTGAGTGGGTAAGTTTACTGCCTTTCGTTTTTTTTTGTTTTTTTTTTAAGTTTACCTTTCAACCCGACGGTCTATGGGGCAAGTGAAGTAGAGTTCACTTTTTTCTGTGACCTCGGCATATGAAGATATAGTGTGGTCAGCACTTTGCCCAGCCGCCTTTACTTTCCCTAACGTGAGTAAGGTATCCTTCAGAGTTGTTTGGAGTCAGGGACGGTCTACTGACTTGAACACAGATTCGAACTCGAGACCTACGGGTTAGCTGTCCAGCTCTCTACCGCTCGACCACTTCATTTAAAGCAATATAATTTTTTTTTTAAATTTGCTTTGACATATAATATCAGCCATGGGGGATATGTGATTGATTAAAAAAACAAAACAAAGGGTAACACGTAGATGCATATTGAACCAATGGCCATAGAACAACACATCTGGTTAACGTTGGTTTGTCGCTTGTACCATTCACTGTTTCTATAAGTTTATGTTTGTCTTCTTTATTGTAGCCTTTATGTAATTTTAACCGACAAGTTATCAATATGGTCTATTGCAGGCCTTGTTTCATGCTTGATTCGGTCAGTATGTATGTCAAAATGTAATATTTCTTTGGCCAGAATATTATGTAATATATCACGTGATCGACCAAAACTGTTGGTAAACAAAACAAAATAAATGTACTTTATTATTTTGGTGCATAAAAACAATATTATTATAACAGTATTTATAATATTTCTATTTCCTATGTATGTGTACTTTGGTGAATATGTTAGACATTAGTGCGTATGTAATATATCGTTTATCAATGCTTTTCTTACTTACATTCTTAACGTTAATAATCGGTTTTGTTTTAGTTTTGTAATATGTTATAGTGTGCGTTTGATAATTTTTTGATCAGGGAGCCATTGTGTCTTTATATTTCAACATATTAGTGATTTATTTTTCTTTGTAAAAAGTACCTAACCTGGGTGAATACATATTCTTGTTTTATTTTGGTCTACGGTGTAATTTGCATCAACTGACGTGTATTTGGTGTAGATAGATTTAATAGAGCCGTGTATTAATGTAATTCATGATATATCGCGGTATAGTCTTCATGTTAAAACCAATATCGTTTGTAAAACAAGCAAACAATTAGTCAACTTTTTTTCCATTCCCCAACATTGCTTGAGTTTGTTATCAGATTATTCCATCAGCGCTACACCCAGCATCTCTATCCATTAGATCTAGGTTGACACAGAGACCCCTACTGCAGTAGTTTGCAAGGTGTTGCTAAACATAAGAAACTGGAGGGCGAGTAATTACATTATTTTTATACGAATAACGCACATAGAGAACTAAAAGAAATAGTGAACAAAAATGACAGATTGCTACTTCACTTAGAACCAACTTACTAAAGAAAAAGTCAACTGTTGCTCAAATGTTTTGTTTCTGTCAGCTAAATGTGTCTTGGAAATGTAGGTTCGGATCCCTTTGTGTTAAAACTGATCTGTCTTTACTCGGACGTTATTCTGTACCTTTGTCTACCCTTATTGTCAGCCGTGTGTTAGTAGCACAAAGCATAGATCGTGAGGATTGTTCTGTTGTAGAAAGATCCAGTCTAAAAGTTATATAGTAAAAGTGTGTAGGGTAGTAGATCACAGTAGAGCTAGGAGTTATAGTACATTGATGTGTACATATTGCGACAAAAATCGTTCATATCATTTAACATAGAACCATGTCATATGTTGTAATGTCAAAGCAGAGAATCTGTAAGGCATCAGACAGACGTCGATACCCTACTATAAATACAACATAAATAAGTTAATTAAGCGTCCACCATACTAGAAATGACATAGAGGCACCAAGTCAAATTGTTTATATATATATACATATATATATATATATATATATACATATATATATATATATATATATATATATATATATATATATATATATATATATATATATATAAACAATTTGAGTATATATATATATATATATATATATATATATATATATATATATATATATATATATATATATATATATTATTAAACATATATATTGTCTAATTTAGGCAAATGATTGCTTTGTTTAACTCAACAGAAGTGACTTGCTCAATCAGGTAAGTCATACCATGGTAAACAATTCTAAAAAAGTAAGTTTAAATGTTGGGTATTTTTTTTTTAAACTGAATCCATATATGCACTAAAGAAAATAATTATAAACATATTTTTTTTTTAAAATTCTAGGAAGTAAGAAAAAGTGTGACTTGTGCGACTTAAACAAATATGCATCTTTTTATTTGTGGCAATCTAAAAAAAAAACTATAACACATTGTCGATCATCTAAAACTTTCGAGTTAGGCGACCGCCTAGTTCGCCTTATAGGTAGCGCCGGCCCTGTTTACTGTAGAACAATCACTGCTGTAACATATCGTTTTAATGTCGTTTTTTTTTCTTCAAAAAAAATGGTCGTACAAAAATAATGAAACAAACAAAACTATGTTGAAGTTGTTGGTAAGACTTTGATAGAGGAAACACTGTTAACAGTTAGACAATAATGTGTGTGATATATCATTGTTGCATTATAAGCTAAAGTGTTATGGGTAATGGTTGACTGTTTTAACGTATTAATTACATAGTATAATGTCAAATGTTTAATTGGTCTCACGATGTGGTTGTTTTAGAACAATGCATTAGATATTGTAGTTACCAATTAATAATTGTGGTATCACAGTTCAGATCTCAATTTTTTTTAAAAAGTGAATACTTTTTTTTAATGTAAATTTAAAGATTTTATCTGGAAGTAAACAAAAAGTGGAGCAAGTCATTGGACATCTTTTATGTCTGAAGTAAAAGTGAATACAAAAGTAAATATATTTAGGTAACCCAAACCAGATTGAAGGAAGCACAATTATTTTCAAGTATTCGTATGTCTTGTAATCCTTTATTTAATTATACTGTCAGTTTCATTATTCAATGTGTGTCTGTTGTTAAATCTTAACTACAACAAACATATAGTGTTTACACATTTTCATAAATTTTAATTAAATTGCACATCAATTTCATAATTCACATTGAATGTCGTATACTGTTATGTGTCATATTATTTCCACACAATTAATAATCGAATATACAGGTTTTTTCCCTTAGTGTTTTTATAAGTTTACATGGGAAGTAACTGAAACTAACAAGAAGTTATATACATGTATTTTTTAACAATATACTTTAGTTCAGCTCAGCTCAGCTCATAAAATCATAATATATATATATATATATATATATATATATATATATATATATATATATATATATATATATATATATATATATATATATATATGTAAGTGTTATGCTGTGAGCATTGACTAAATCTTGATAGACATTGTCTCCTGACTTACTACATCAGCAGCACTTTCAAATTATTGTTCAATAGAACCATACGGAAATTGCACGAGCCGTCAAATAAAAAGGTGTACATATGCCATATTTAATAACTTTAATGTCATTTTATAACATAACTATTATATAACTTTAAGGTAATTATCGCTAATTCTGTTTTTGATAACGTGTTTACTGTTGCCTTAGTTTAGGGTTTTATTAATAATAATTGTAAAATACAACCTATAAGATTTATACACGAGCTTTCATATCAGAACCAGTCACTCTTTATCGAACAGTGACAAACTTCTCACACATGTCTGAGTGTTGAAAACATTATATTTTAGTTTCTGAAGGAATGGGGATGGGGGGAAGTGGGGGGAGAAGGTCTGATTCTATCGACTGCAGGTAATGGGGACATGTTTGTAGCCTCAGACATGTAGTTTACAGCGTCAGTTTGTTCAATTAAGTATTACACTTTTCTGCATCGGTTTGTGAGGAACACAACTGCTGTGCAGAATAATTCTTTTTGATATGTATTTTCTTTTATTGAAAAGTATTATTATTAATCAGAAGGAGAATGCCCGCTGAAATATGTTATACAATGAACTGTTAGTTGTGTTTAATTAAACATTTATTTATTAAAGCGATAAGTTTATGTGTATAATAGAGGCAAAAAAAATTATTATTAACCACCCATACATATAAAAAGCACAGAATAAAAACACAAAAATGACTTAACGAACTTTACAATAGAGCAAACAAAATCAACTTTGTAACTATTTAATCATTGAATTTTGCTAAAAGTAGATACTTTTGAATCGTTTGTATTATAATGTACCTATGGGAAGCAGTTCACACACAAAGGGCATGGTTATATGCTTAATGAATTTATGAATCAATATTTCGTTCGCAAAATTCCTTTGTTTAATGGTTTTGTAATTATTCATTGTTTTCCTGCTAAGTATTTTTATTGTGCCTTTAATATATTATTATGTGTGTTGTTAGACCCCGTCAGGCCTCACGCATGTGTCAACTATGTCAGTAAAATACAGTCCTGATAAGGTTTGGCTTGGCAGAACATGCGCTAAAGGAAGTTGTAAAGTACTGGATGAAACACAAACTGCCGACCAATTAAATATATAACTGTATAGCATGCAACCTTCCACCATTCACCAATACATTTGTTGGATTGTATAACTATAGAGTAGTGCCCTCATTTTTACTTTGAAATAAAAAAATTCTACGAAAAAAAACGTGCCTAAAGCAGTTTAATTGTAATACGTATTCAATATTGTACGCAAGACTATGTATATATAAATGTGTTTCAATCATAAATAATCGATAGCTATGCGATTGTTTATTTTGAATCGCTAAAATCTTAGTCAAATACTAACATAACTTCATAGAAACGCATTTTTAGCCTATTGTCAAGATAATATGAAGATGTATATTTTTAATATCAACACACTCTATTCTAAATGAACGATACCTGGTTGGGATCTTACAAAGAATATACATTGCTAATAACAATGCACTGCAAAGTTGATCATTGTAAAGTGTAACCCCAAGACACCCTATGTAGTATTGCATCGAGGCCGTTAAGAGCTACCGTAGTAAACAAACACATTTCTTAGGCTCAGACGGGTCTACGACAAATTTCCGAAAGACACTTGCCCAAATGCCGTTTGCCCTAAGGCTGATTTCCTGAATGGACAAACGCCCGAATGGACAATCGCCCGAATTCGACAAATTCCCAAAATGCGATAAATGCCCGAATGGACACTTGCCCGAATGGGCATTTCTCGCATTCGGGCAAATGTCCAATCGGGCAAGTTTCAATTCGGGAAATCGGCCTTTGGGCAAACGGCATTCGGGCAAGTGCCCAGTCCGGCAAGTGTCTTTCGGCCGAGACATGTAATTTACAGAGTTAGTTTGTCTTGCCACCTTGTGAACTAAATGTTGTTGTTGTTACAATTCAGTATGTACAATTTTTTAAATGAATAGAAAGGTATAGTCAAGCATCTAGACGCGAAGAAGAGGACCTAATGCCATTTAAATCAAAGTGGTCAAGTGTATTGTACTATATCATATAATAACGTTTTCAGTTTTCTCTGTTAATTTTTGTAACGTGTTAAATCTAATCTCAATGAATCATATACTTTTGACATACTTTCATATATGTAATTTAAAACTTACAATTACTGTCATATCAAACATTAAATGTCATATTCAGTTCTATTATAAACTATTCCCACACAATTTTGATTCAAATATTTAGGTTGTTTCCCATTATGTTTATTTAAAACTACTATTGGAAGTAACTAAAACTAAAAGAGAGTGAAGAAATGTATTTTTAACAACATGTGTTTACATCATCATGTAATTCTACATCACAATTACGGGAACATAGATATATACATCATCAATGCGTTTATATAAAATTGTTTCCACTTCATTGGTCTTTTCTCTCTATCAACGTTTGCCTGAGGCTGGGATTTAATGTTTGTTTTTTTTTTTTTTTTTTTTTTCTTTATTCCAGATTTTAATCCTAAGTCACAACCTTGCCATCTAAGCTAGTCAACTTTTGGTACTAAACAAATACAAAAAGTAAAATGTTTATGTCTATTGCCAGATGATATGTCTGATCATACCTCTCATTTTTTAGCTTTGTCCAGATAAATGTGAATGTATTTTAAATGATTATTTTCATTAAAAGACTATTGTTTGGGTGAATGTAATCACTGTGTATGAATGCATACAGACTTTTAAAAATCTACACAAGAAAATATAAAAAGCAGTTTGGGTAACATATATAAATATAGAAGAAACAAGTATAAACATATCAAGAGGACAGTGAGTAGAAAACTTGCACACAAGGTTCATGCGCTTACATTTTTTTTTAACGGTAAACAAAACCAGTTCAGTCAACTAACAGTTTACATTACAGTTTCTAGCATTGAGAGAGTAAAACAGGTGAAATGCTATACACACGTAGAATATTAACTTCTAATGAAAGACACGATAACATGTATATTCCACTTCATCTTAATAAACAAAACAGACTGCTTACAGCCTATTCAAATATGCAAAGTGTTATTCTTTTTTAGTCAAATACATATAGCTCCAATATATTATGTGGCTCTTTTTTTTAATTTCTATTTTTTTAAAAATATAGTTCCTCTCTTGCTACTTCCCCACCCGAGCAAGGGTAGACAGCAAGAGCAGGTTTACATAAACACGCATACATACAATTGTATACAAATGTATGCACACTATTCTGTGCTCTTGGAATTTACCTTGTCCTTCTTACTTCTTGTACATTTGTTTACACTTCTGGTTTCTTGGTTTTCTTTTTCATGTTAATATATGATCACTTCTCGTAGTTCTTTGGCCTTGAATCTTGCGATTATTACAATCTTGGTTTGGCGGTGATTATTATTTGGTCGTATCAAATCTTGTAAAGTCGTTAAAGTTTATAGCTTGAGAAAAAGAGAGAGAGAGAGAGAGTGAGGTGGTATCCTAGGATATTCTAGAGAGTAGTGGAAGTGGGCGAAATAATACAGTTAAAAAGTGTTTATATCACGAGGATTGAGTTGTCGTGAATGTGTTGATTAATGTACGAAAAAAAATTGTCTTCATCACAGAATTGAACGAAGTGTCCAAACGTGGTTAACCGTAAGTGTTTGAATGTCTCCAATTTGATTGTACAAAAATGTAAAGACCCTCTGCTAAGAAAACACACGTGGTCAAACCCCCTATGGTTAAACTTCCTATGATTAAACCACCTATGGCCAAAGCACCGCTGTGGTCAAAGCCCCGCTGTGGTCAAAACCCCTATGGTCAAAGCTCCGCTGTGGTCACGCCCCCTATGGTCAAACCCCCTATGGTCAAGCCCCCTATGGTCAAAGCACTTGTGGTCAAAGGTCCGCGCACCAGTTAAAGAGTGTTTATATCACGAGAATTTATGTGTCGTAAATGTAATGTACGAAAACATTGTTTAAATAACGATCTAGAGGTAAATATCAAACTGTAGTTAATAGTAAGTCTTTGAATGTATTCAATTTGATTGTACACAATTGTAAAGGTTGCATTTATTTTAAGTACAACAATAATATAATGTTTATGGATAAGAAAAAGAAGAACACTTAATAATATTGCATAAACTGAATAATCAAACTTAAATTGAATTGTCAACGCGATTAAAAAGTATGCAACATTTTAATCTCTCTACACCGCAACACTTGTTGGGGATATAAAGGTAAGTTATCTCCCATATACATTTTTTAAACTCATTTTCCATTTTTAGAAATCTAATGATTTTGAACATTCTTCTTAATTAATTATTTTTAATAAATACAATACATTTTCCAGAGGATTATTGTATGGCAGACTTTACTGATAAATTCCTACAGCTGAACTTACAGCTGAGTGAATTGTACTATTGATATTTTCTATCGAGATGGGTTTAAATGTGCTCGGATGCATTGGTTGGTCCAATAAGTTGTTAATAAGAAATTTTAGCAAGCTTGTTTTCTGCCTGGAATAGCTTAGATGATGTCAGTATCATTGTTAATACAGCTATATTTGCTGTAATGGATGATGTATTATGGTTTTACATGTTATTTGTGTTTGTTGGTTAGATGAATGGTGTGAATTGTTTTTTGTTTTTTTTGTCCAAGCACCTTAGAAACAGTCTTTTTTTTTCTTCTTTAAGTCATAGTCAGTCCCTCTCTGTTCCATAAACAACTTCAACGCCTGACCCTCCAGTCCATGTAAGCATATGCGCATAGCATATTCATATAACTGTTTCTAATATTGTTTTAATTTAACATGTTATTTCCCGATCTGTATTTGATTGTGGTTTTTTAGCTTAGGATTTAATGTACTAAAATATTTTGTATTTTTATATCGAACACAGACATCTACAGTGAATCATTGTTTAATCATAAGATTTTGAATGTCTCCAACCATGTATGTAAAAAAAAGTAAAGGGCGCGTAACATCAGTTAAACAATAATATAATTTCTTTGGATAATAAAAAAGCAGCTCTTAAGAATATTGCATACACTGAATTATAGCACTTAAAAAATTGTCATTTCTATATAAAATTATGCAATATTTGATCCCGCTACATATCAACATTATGTGTGTATATACATATAAGTTGTCTCCTTTGTTAGTTTTCAAACCACAATATTGTTAATAATCGATTTCTGTAAAAACTAGCATTTTTGTAATATTGTTTTTTTTTAATTTGCAACGATTATATAATATGTCATGGTTAAAAAATATATAATAATAGTAAAAAGGCAATGTCGATATTTTTCGTTAACTGAAATGCAAATGTTCTATTTTTTCGACACGAAAGATGCACGTTTTGATCAAACATGTGATGAGTTGGTACCTTTTCTCATACACATAATGTCTTCTAAAATGTGCTATTTTTAAAGTAATGTCTATGGCTAAATGACTTTGCTAAACACATGGATTTTTATTCGTGTGTATGTATTAACAACCAGCCTATTGAACCTAGGTGCATCGAAACGTGATCAGACCTTTAGATGATGTTGTTATTTAGAGCAGCTATTTTATCGTCCTCCATCCATAGTGCGCATTGTTGACTTAGTGCAGTGGTTCCCAACCTTTTTCGATTGGCGACCCCCTTTCATAAAAAGTAAGTGATCCGCGCCCCCCATAAAATTAAAAGCCGAAATTAGTATGGGCTAAAATAAGATTTTTTAGAAGACATTCAATATGAACTACTCTTGAAAACTGTTTTAATACGATGAGTAAAATTGCATGCTATTTACTAAACATTCGCGGTTAAGTTATTGTTAACGCCAACCTATGTCATTATCAACATTAAATGTATTTCTTAATTTTGTTTTTAATCGGAGAATAGTGTTGAAAATCTATTCTCGAAAATACGTTTGGGTATGAATGGCGAATACTACACCAAAAATGTGTGTGCAGTTTTTCATCTTACGCTGAATCATTCTGCAAATCAAATAATTCATGTTGTAATTCATCGGCAATGCTGGCAACATCAATGGAAGAAAGGAATGTGTAATGCGTCAATGCAGATTCTTCTTCTTTCTACTCAGATAAATAGCGCCGCAGTTCGTTTTCAATGATTTAAGATGGCTAGAAATCGCTTCTTTCAAAATTTTAATTATCTCACAATCAGATTCATCTACCACACTGCATAGTTTCTCAAATTTACAATATTTCCAAGATTTATGTTCTTCGCCAATTCTGCAGCTTTGATAAAAAATGCCCCGAGATTATCATTGAAAGTGATAATATTCGTTCATTTTCCCTGAAGCTTCAGGTTAAGCATATGTTGATGTTCGAATGTATCTCTCCAAATAATCTATGTCGTTTTAATAATACCAAAATTTCTTGTTTCCTTTGCACTTCCAAGAACAATTTGATTTCAAATGTCAAGTCAAAAACACGATTTACAACAATTCGTTTGACAGCCATCGTACTGTAGTGTAGAAAAGCAGAACCTCGTGATCTATATTAATGTCTTTGCTCAGTTTTTTGAAGGTTCCAGATTTAATATAATGTACGACTTTTACTAGCAATGGAGTCTTGATGGAGAGGGCATACTGGTGAATCATGCAGTGGTTAGGGAGCTATATTTTTTCTGGTTTCTGAAAGTCCGATTTTGACCATCCGTACAAACCCCCCACAGCCGTTTTAACCCATTTTAGTCATCAAATAAAAAAAAAAGTATTTATTTTCTCCACGCTATCTTCACAAAATACCAACTCATCTTTGCTATCATCTGAATGAATATAGACAAAGACCAGCAACTGCGAACACGAACTCACGTCTGTTGATTTATCAAATTAAAAAAAAAACAAATGGTAGCTGCAGTGAGGTTAATGCAATTAGTAATAAAACAGATAGTATTAGTTACCTCACAAGTTAAAGACAGTTACAAGTACAATGGACGTTTCGACCCAAGGTCTTCGTCAGCACACAACAGTGTGATTACAGATTAGACAAATAAAGACAAACAGTAACACATTTTTTGACTTAGCTCGACAGTGAAAACACGTCTTGTCTGCTAGCCACGATATCCAAAAGAAAAGACGCGTGAGAAGGACGCTTGGACACCGTATAGGGGTGAAGTTTTCTCCTACTTTTTTTTTGCTTGGCATTTTCTGTCGCGACTTCATGTGATGCTTGCACTAATGCTGTATTTCCTTGGTGAAAACTTCCTGTTCGATCAAGTCTCTGACGTTTGCAACTAGCTTCATGCCGACGAAAGAACTCCATATCGTTTTTAGTGTGTTCAGAATGACTTGTCTCAAATAACGTTTTAGTTTTGAAGATTTCATTAACTCGTGACCGAGAACAACTTTATACAGTACTCATTGCTTCTTCTCTATTCCATTTCAAGTGATGTTAGTAAAGCCGAATTTTAGATATTCTTCAAAATATTTATGTTTTGTTTCTCATTAATAATGTTTAATATACCAGTTGGCGACCCCCCAGAAAGCCCTTCCAGGTTGGGAACCCGTGACTTAGTGAGTCTA
Organism: Physella acuta; assembly: GCF_028476545.2. Classification (NCBI taxonomy): domain Eukaryota; kingdom Metazoa; phylum Mollusca; class Gastropoda; family Physidae; genus Physella; species Physella acuta. The sequence continues at coordinate 451,850 of NW_026731704.1, read as the reverse complement.
GTCCCTCACAGGGTCTGATGTTTTTTTGTTTTGTTATACACCCCCACCCCTCGCTTCCCGTCCCCGACATTGTGCTTTGCTGAGTGTCTTAGGCTCAGCCCTGACAATGACAAGTACATCTTTGATCACATTGATGGACCTTACATTAACATAATCTTTTGTTATATGATCCGTGTAAGAAATTCACATGTACAGACATGAGACATATTATTTCTAGGAGTCTGATCCGTCTGTGGTTGTCTATGTATGTTTATTTCATACATTTTCTAATATTTTGTGGTCATATTGCATATTATTCATTGTTGAGTCGACTGCTTCCAAATAATCTTTGCTCTCTTGCTTCTGCTACTCAGTGACTGTATAAGCTGTTTCTCAATTACCTTTACGGCTTCGACCTCTACGCTTTTCTTTTTTTTTAAATAAATCTGTCATTACCTTGTAATTATGCCATCAGTTTCAATCTGGCAACCTGTATACTCTACAATGTTATTTTCTACATATATATGCATTTCTTCTTCAAGCATTTATTTGCCAGTTGCACCGTCAATATAATGTCCCAAAAATTTGAAACATCGCTATTGCTACTTAGATGCTCCCGTATTTATTCCTTATCTTCAGCATCTGTTGGTTCAAATGTCATGTATTTTTCTTCCACTAAATAGTAGCTATCAAGAGCGCGTCCACAAAAGCTGACACATCTAATGTACGTGCCTGTGTTAAAGTAGTAACACTGTAGTTGGTGAAACGCTGTAAAGCACGCACAATTCTATGTTAGTACTTCTGTTGTGAGGGTTCCATAGAAACGCGTTATTCTGAGAAAATGTCTAAAGTAGACCTATGTGTCGCATGTCCTGTCAAGCCGTACTTTGAAAAAAAAAGCTTTCTAAAATTTTTTATGACAGCTCACAAGTTCACGACGTACCTCACGCGCAATTAGGTTTCCATTTCGTCGGTGGTGCGGGTTATCAAAGACAACTGTTCTTCTAAGAAAATCTCTAAAGTATTCCTATAATATAGGCCTACTATATTTATGCATTGTTTTAAATGTGTAGACCTATATATTAATACAACTAATATAAATTTATTCTAATTAATCTGCAAAAGTGATGAACAATTTTTAAAATTTTTAATTTCAAATACTTATTAACTAGTTTAATCCCATTTCTGTATTTAAAATAAGATAAGGGAAATAACTCCTCTTCTGCACTGAGTAGATACATTAGAAGATTACACGTTTATACAGATAACTGCATTTGGTGTGTGTGTATGTACGATTACAAATAATAGTTACTTTTTAAATATATATTCATAATTTGAATATACTTGGGAAAAAAAATATATTTTAACTTAAATTTTGTGTACAAACTTAGAGCGTTATTTTGAACCTATTTGAAGACTAGCGATGACTCAATTTTATCAATGTTCCAATTTTAATGCTTGGTCGTAAAAATTTTTTTTTTACATTCAAATCATATTAACTGCAAACCAAAGAACCTTTTCTGTTGTTACCCCTTGAAAAAAAAAGTCAAATGCCGACAACCCTTAAATTCTGGGTATGTTTCGAATGTTGAGTGTGTCCTGAACATTATACTAGAACCAGTCGTCTGCCTACGTGCATATGTTTACATGGGCTGGAGGGACAGGCCGTTTATTGTGTTTGTGATTAACGTCGGCCAGATTCCATGACACTATATCAGTGCTTAGAATATGCTGTAATATAATTGTTTTTTTTAATTAATCACATCATTCTAAAATTGTTTTAATGTTTATAGACACGATTATAAATAACCGTTTTTGTGTTCTTTTAATTAGATTTAAATATAAACCTGTTAGTCATATTACATAGCTTATTTGAAAAAAAAATGGTAACACTTGAATACATTTCATGAAGGCTATATGTCGATCTTCTAATATGACATTTCGGAATGATCTTTTTTTTTTTCTTTTGATTATAATACATAAACAAGAAGACAGTAGACACTGACAAGATCTAGCTCGCGTCTAGGCTATTTTTTACATAATCAATGTGTATGATTGTAACATGGGAAATGAACAAAATAATTGTATCAACACGTTGAACATATCACAAAATAGGATTACAACAAGCATATTTACACAACCTAGCAGATAAACATACACATGAGAATCATACGTTCTAGAAAACAAAGAAGAAGCATCGTCTCCTAGAAGAGTTGAAAGAGGTTTAAATAACGTCACTATTTTATGAGAACGTTGAAATGTATCCTGAAATAAGACGATCATATTTTGCTTCCCCTTCAGCTACCCATTCTACATAGAGAAAATATAATAGTGAACTTATGAACAGGACATTTTGTTTCCCCTTCAGCTACCCATTCTACATAGAGAAAATATAATAGTGAACTTGTGACCAGGACAGAATGGCACATATTTTAGGTCTGGTCTCAGAGAATATTGAGTAAACAGAAACATTTAAAATCTGCATGAAACATGAATGAGTTCTGGTCTCAGAGAATATTGAGTAAACAAAAACATTTAAAATCTGCATGAAACATGAATTAGGTCTGGTCTCAGAGAATATTGAGTAAACAAAAACATTTAAAATCTGCATGAAAAATGAATTAGGTCTGGTCTCAGAGAATATTGAGTAAACAGAAACATTTAAAATCTGCATGAAACATGAATCACCCTAAAAACTGCACAAATCACATGCAGATTAATATTTAACAGTATTTACCCCATACGCAGTAGCCTATACAGCGAAATATAAGATAATTCTAAACATCTACACAACGTAAATACGCTTCAATTATGTTAACCCCGAGGAAAACAGAAGATATGGCAAGTAAAAAGCATATTACCATGCATTTAAAAAAATGTGGAAACAATATGTAACAACCGTTTAAAAAAAACAACAACTTAGTACTAGAATGTGCCGAACTGCATTTTCCCTTATGTCCAAATGTGATAAATTACGTGCCAACCTTGTTTTACTAATTCGTTGTAGTCTTTGTTTGATTTAAAAGCTATAATTAATTTAGAAGGAAAACAATAGTATTGCTTATTTTTCTGTACTAAAATTGTTAGTATGACACACGTATTCAACTATAAAAAAACAAACAGAATGTATCATTAAAACAAGCGCGTGTTAGTAAAACAAACATCACAATCTACGAATGTGGGTAATGTGAACATAGCTGCCAAATATACGATGATCTTTTGAACACTCAACCATCATGAAACGGTCGCTTGCAGATTTACCTAACACTGGATTCGGACAATATTCAAAAATCCAACCATGAAAAAAAACACATCAATTACTTGACAGGGTAACAGGCCAAGTACATAGTAGAATACACAAATGCTAAACGACACAGAATCAAATTGGTATTATCTTATGTTGTCTTGTATGTGTTAAATTACAATCAAGACTAAGCATACTCTTAATCAATATACGCTTATAAAATATAATATAAACACATGTAACACTATTGATTTTGTGGTTTTGAATCGATGAAAACATAAAATCGGTATGAAAGTTCAAATAAAAACAATGCCACAATGCTCCTCTTTGAAGACGTGTGTTTAGAGATTCACTAAGATTTTAGCAACTGAAAACAGACTATGCCATATATAATGATTATTTATGATTGAAACACATTTCATATATAGATAGGCATGTGAACATTATTGTATATTTAACAATAATTAGCTAATTTAGGCACATTTTCTTTTCGTAAAATGTATTTGATCTAAAAGTAACAACGCGTGCAGTAATTTAGTTGGTGAATGGTGAAAGATTGCAAGCTACACAGTTCTATATTTAGTTAGTCAGCAGTTTGTGCTTCCTTCATATACAATTTCCTTTAGCGTATGTTCTGCCAAGCCAAACCTTATCGGTAATGTCCGTTTCATTTATTTTACTGATATAGTTGACACATGCGTGAGGTCTGGTGGGGTCTGACAATACACGTAAGAAGAAATTAAACACAGAATAAACACATTTTTAGCAGGAAAACTTCGAAAAAAGACAAAAACACACACAACATGAATAATTCAGGTTGTCTTTTAAAAGTAATGATATATTAGGTACATTAACATGTTAGAGTAAGAGTTATTTCCCATATACTTTCAACAATGAAATTGATTGAAGTAACTCACATTTTAATTCCAAAATTATTTTAATTTATTTTAAAATCCCGTAGTTAAATAGTTAAAAAGAATAAAAATCTTTCTTCTACTTTTTTTATTTATAAAATTAAAACGGATTTGTTTTTTAGACTGCGATGTTTAGAGTTGTAAATATTATTCTTATCATAATATATACACCATAGACCATCTTGATTAATAGATACATTTTTATAAAGTTACGAACCGTTCGGCTTAGTTTTGCTATCCATTTTATTAAGAACTTCAGATTTATTAAAATATATTTGATTGAAATTAAATACATGTCAGAATCAAGTATTATTTCGCAAATACGTATTACTCATCACGAGCCGATGATGGAAAGTTTAATACTAATTTGAAGAAAGTGAGGTTGTGTCTTACAAGTGTTATTATTATAACACTAAAATAAAGCAACAGTAGACCCGCTATTTTAGAAGGAATTAGCGAGTTCCGTTAAAGTAAAAAGTATAATAAAGTTAAGTATTATAAAAATGACATAAATAATATTAAATACGAGCCGGCCCGCGACATAACATACGCCGTTATTTAGTTGTTGTTTTTTCTACTTTTCAGTAATTCAGTACCAACGCTGACACTGAAAATATTTCTTTAAAACACTATAAGTAGCTCGTTAAGGACCATAACCCCCCATCCCTCCTCCTCCTCCCCCCCCCCCTAACGTTTAAAATCGTTTAAAACTAAATTATCTGCCCCTATAGTCGTCACTAAACCCGGCTCTGTTTATAAACATTTAGAGTGAACTACAGCTCACTAAGACCATTTAGGGGTGGGGATGGTAGGGCGCGCGTTTACAGCTTGTTTTCTAGCGTCTCCCAGAATAGAATTATATATATATATATATAGATGGCATATGTACACCTTTTTATCTAACGCCTTGTGCATTTTGCGTTTGGTTCTATTGAACACAAATTTGAAAGTGCTGCTGATGTAGTAAGCCAAGAGACAATGTCTAACAAGATTTAGTCAACACGTAACATTGTACGTGATTAAAAAATATATTTTTAAAAATGTGACTATAATTGGCGAGGATATGTGTATATTGTCATTTAAATTGGACATGCAGTGTATTTCCTAAGCCTGGTCTATGTAGGTGCATTATGTTTATTAAACATACAATTCATGGTCGTTTGCAGTTTTTAGCTCAATTTCCATACGGACAATTGCGATTATTAACTCGTCATTTTTGGATGGATGGATGGATGAATGAATGAATGAATGAATGGATGTGTGTCCGCAGCTTTACCGCAGCTTTGAGTCGTATCTCCTCCTCAACGAAGCATTATCAAAGAATAGTTCCATCCGAGGATGATTGTGGGTCAAAAAAAAAATCCCGGAATTCCTTCCTGGATTTCCCGGAAAAGCCAAAAAAACCTCGAAAAATGCAGTTTTTAGCCCATGTCTCGGTAACCAAACGTCTTAGCGACTTGAAACATTTACCAATTGATTCCTGCCATAATTTAGACCAATATTGCCGAAGAAAGTTTTCAAAAATATCCTTTCGTTCGGTCACAAAAAATTAATTAAGAACATTTAAACTGAGCATCTTGTAGGCCTAGGATGATTTTAACTGAGCATCGTGTAAGAGTTTATATTTATTTTCGACTGATACGGGAGGCTAGCGTCGCTCATTTTTTTTCCACGTGCTAATGTTTACAAACAAGAGGGCGGGTTTTAATCATAGTCAAGTACTGATATAAACGTTTTAATATTTGGGCACCGTTGCTGAATATATGATTTATCTCGATTTAAAATTGTTATGGATAACATAAGGAAATTGCGCTTAAATTGTCACTAGACTTTTTATTAACTTGTTTTAAAGACTAAGGGATATAACCTAAAATATTTAATTCCAAATTAGGTCGAAATTAGTTGTCATAAAACAGTTTTACTCATTCAATGCGATTAAAAAATATGATTGATTTTTAAAATGCAAGTATAAAATGTATCAACATGTTATTTTCCTTTGAAACTTAATTTATCTCTTGACACAAGTTTTAATGAGAAAACTGAAAGCGTAATTAAATTATGTATTACAAGACATGTAAACACTAATATTTTATTTGTGTTCGTCTTTTTCTGTATGTTTGTTACATATGTTTGTATATACTTTAAACACAAATGCTTAATACACGACTTTGACAACAACATCAATCATTATTTGATTACGACCAAATATAAAAACAAGCATTTAGCATATTAAACCTATCGAATACATAACTTTGATTAAGACAAAAATGAAAGAACAACAAAATGATTTATTCGACATAACTTGATAGCTAAGCTTAATTCAACAACCAAATCATGAGACCACTTAGACAGTCCACATTACATCATTTATTGATTGTTTTAAAAATCAATTATCAATCACCACACATTAGCTAAATATCTTTGAATAAAAAATATAATAATAAAACAACTACATTTAAAAAATAATAATTGTGATGTATGATAAGGACAAGGACTTTTGTAACCTTATTAAACAATCAATGTTTTAATGTGTAATTAATAAAGATCTAGAGCAGAGTAATCAATACAAAACTATTACAAAAAAGGTATTAATTACCTGAAGAGCTGTGCAAAAAGTAGCACTGAAGACGCATTACAATATCAAATGACCTCAAGCGCTGTTAAATTACATATTGTTGGCTCAATAATATATTTTTCAAAATTTATACAGAAAACCAAGACATATCATACACGTTCTTCTGTCAAATGTGTTGTCTCTATCAACACGCGGTCACTATGGGGTTATGTTACGTTGTTGTTGTGATGTGAAACGCTTGTTTGACTATTTTATCCCTCTCTTGCAGTCACTGAAAATGTTTGGCCCATGATTTCATTAAGCCATTATGGCAGCCATGTGAGATGGTTGTGTTTGTTGTATCTGAAAAAGGTTTGGGCCCATGATTTCATTAAGACATTTAAGCCGTGGCTCAAGTGGCTCCTCTAACTGGCTCTCGCCTTACAGGTAACGAGAGAGGGAGCAACACCACTGTTGTCAACTCCACGGTATCAATAAATGATGGTATGTATGAACAATTAGAACAATTTAAACTGTTGTTTTGAATAAAACTCAATTGATCATCTTGCGTTCTAGCATCTTAGATGTGTGCTATTAGTGATTTAATAGGTATTAAAAATGTATATACATATATATATATATATATATATATATATATATATATATATATATATATATATATATATATATATATATATATATATATATATATATATATATATATATATATATATATATATATTTGTAAAAAAATACAAAACCTATTTTAAAATCAGTGTATACAAATACAGTGGTACTTCGACATATGAGTGCTCCGATATTCGGGATTGTTCAAATATTTTATTATTGGCTGTAGAGACAGACATATGATAAAGGAACATTTAGGTTTCATTATGTTCGGTGAAGTATAAAGATTAATTGTAATGTTAAGTGACCGAACAATTTTAGCATTAACTGTGAGTGAGTGAACGAAGTGAAGCGCCACCGCCTATCTCATCCACTCTACACAGGGCATACACCTCCACCAGCATCTTCTGTGAGCTCAAGTAAGTTGATGTTCTAGGTAACTACAATTTATAAAACCAGATTATATAATTGCATTATTGTGTGATGTTTTATTAAACACCATTTTTTTATTTATAGATACACAATTATTCTTTTAAAAACACTTAACGAAACAATCGCGGTTGCATTTGGAGACCCAGCGGATACTTGACATTTTAATTGATTTCTTCAATGAGGAAAATCGCTTTGATATACGAGCAGTTTGACGTACGAGCTATGCTACAGAAGGAATTAAAACCGTATTTCAAGGTAACACTATTAAACATAATAAGCATTCTACAACAGTGTTGAACAAATCTAGAATTTAGAAATCTAGTTTAATTTCAACCAAACAGAATGTGTACTTTATAAAAGCTAAGGGAGACTACCTTTCTTTAGTCCTTAAAATTGTTTAAGTTTAGCAAATTTCTTGGTTTGCATAGAGGTAAACATGTTAACAATTTTACATTTTAAGGTTCGTAGTTTTTTTTACATTATTGCAATATATTTTATTCTCTAACCTCTACTTTTTCCCAAAAACGTTTATATTTTTTTGACATTAAATGAAGTAAAAGCCTTATGATTCGTTTTATACAAGTTGATCATAAGCGAAATCTTTGAGAAAATGATGGTTTCTCTGATTAGCAAATCGTTGTTAATAAAATACTTTTCTTTTACTTGGCTATGGGTAACCATAATGTCAAAATTTTGCTTCACCATAATGTCAAAATTTTGCTTCACAGTCGAAAAGGGGCACAGTAAACTGAGCAGTCAGAGGAAATATGGTAGCATACCCTATTGTAGTCCAGTATTTATTGAGTTTTTATTTCCCCATTAAACTACTATATATACAATTTAATTTCATGTGTTTGAAACTACACAATAAATGATCATTATAATTTAAAATGTTTAAAATAAATGTATTAAAAAGAAAACGGTGGTACAACTGCTATAGATATAGATGTTTAAAAAGGAAGAATGTTTGAATTGATGTGTATCATTGTAATGAACATCTATCCGGCTACTCATAAAATGTATTTAAAAATCGATTGAATCATCATTTAATTACACATTTGCATTTTCATTTTTTTTAAATTGTAATTAGACGTTTTGTGTAAGATCTATGTGCAAGTAAACCATCTTAAATGAACACAAGAAGGCAACATATAAGAAATAAGTATTACTATATAATTGTATCAGTCTATATCAGTCCTCACAAGCCCAAGATGAAAACTGTTATACTAATGTGAACATGCAAGGCAAACAGACGCTGCAAAGTACACGTTTGAAGCTTTTTTTTTCAAAACTCTAGCGGCATTGAGTTGTTTTGGTAACACAAAAAAGTATGTCCGCAGTCTATCGAAGGGAAGTAGTGTATAGTAGCAATATTATACTATTGTAATATTATTATTTTTTGAGCAGTAATAATGAACGAATAGAAGTGGTATATTATATTAGCAGTATTATGCTGTTACTGCTCTACTGTAACAATAAATGGGAGTAGTAATATATTATTAGATCGGTAGTAGACTATAGGCGTAGTAAAAGACAATGTGTCTAAAAATAAATGTGTTTAGTTATTTGTATTGAAATTATACACTTGTTTGAATAAACAAAACAAAAGCAACTTTCAATACAATTAAAATCAATGTAAACCATGTTCTAGATGATATTTTTGTGTAACATAATTGCAAAACGGAAACACAATCTGTTTTCTTCTTTCTGGACTGTAAAATTAAAGTTGATTTTCTCCATCAAATTATGGTTCAACATGTTATGCTCCTTATGACCAGATGACATTGACTTCAGCCTGGATTTGTTTCCATAGACTGTATCCATCCAAGTGAAATATACAAGGCAGCAAAGTTTAATTTTGGGGTTTTCTCCTCTAGATAGGATGTTGCCCCAGCTAACGATCTAATTTGACTAGTGGACCGAACTGTGGACATTTGAAGTAAGAAATCATGCGAGCTCCTGCCCGACAAGGGCTCATTAATTATCTGACAATACTAGTCCATAATACTAGCTACTTATTGTGTATTTAAATAGGATGCCTGGAAGAAACTCTGCTCTCTCTTTGAATTAGAAATCTCGTTGGCCAGGGTGAGATTAATAACGCTAATAAAAAGTATGTGTCCATCTGTTAACCCCGATGTATTGAGCCTACATGTCCTCTCATGTAAGAAACTAAAACATTTTCATCACAAGAACCAGAAAATACATAGATAAACTATATTAAAAGACAAAATACTATAGTATGTTGTGTGCGAAACATATGTATTTTTTTTAAAAAATATGAATCTATAAATATTATGTCATATTTAAAGCTATGTATTGAAATTACATATATATATATATATATATATATATATATATATATATATATATATATATATATATATATATATATATGTATATATATATATATATATATATATATATATAAGATATAACAACAGAGAAACAGCAGTGGGCTGACACATAGATGAACGGTTCAAAGAGAAATACAAGTTAGACAAGACAATAGTAGCCTTAATGCTGACTAGTGGCTAGGGTTGTTAGGGCCAAGATTGGGGTGGGGGGAGGGGTAATGTGTTAAATCACAAGTTTTGGTCTCGTTATCCAGAGGGAATAGCTAGGGAATATGACGAAGGTATAACTACAGGCAGGTCTATGGTTTTCTCTCTCCATCTATCTCTCTCGAAAAGCGGAGTAAATTGTCGCTCGGAAGAACGGATGTTTATTTGACCAATAAACGACACCAACTTAAAAAAGCCTCCTGTACCATTTGTACGATTTTACTGCAACTGTCTCGGTACCATTATTAAATAACCCTAGCCAACGACGGCCATTTTGGCTAGTGCCCGAGTCAGCGTCAGCAACCTATTCAGCCGTCGACAAAGTACCGAACCTCAACATAGCAGTTCGGCATGCAACAGCAACACGATTCATACCTTTATTGTCCACTGCTAGACCTAATTCAGCCAACAGTGTCGTGGTCTCCTCAACGTTATCAGTAAAATACATTTTGATTCCAGTCTTAATTAGACCAAACATTGTGGAGTTTTGTTAAACTGATCAAACGGGCGCAATATGTAAAGTTTAATGTAAAATGAATTTGAAATGTGTACCGGTATCATATCTCTATATAATAATAGCGTGTGAAGCAGGGATACACAATACATACCTCTAGAGACGGATCAGAATCCTAGAAATGAGATGTCTACATGTGATTTTTGTACACGGATCATATAACAAAAGCATAAGGCCCATGAACGTTTTATTAATGTGATCAAAGATGATCTTGTCATTGTCAGGGCTGAACCTAAAACACTCAGCATCTTTTATAATACAATCCTGCAAGGCACAATGTCGGTAGGTTATGTGATGTAAAACAATGGAAACATCAGACAACATCAGGGACTAGACTCATTGATGCAATAGTTCACAATATGGATGGATGAGGTTAAAATAGCTTCTCTACATAACGAAATCATCTGAAAGTCTAAAAACTTTTGATACAGCTAGGTTCTACGGCCGGTTGTGGATACATACACAAGAATAACAATCCATCTTTGTTGTAAAGCCATTTAACCATAGACATGACACGAAAAACGACAAGTTTTAGAAGACATTATGTATGAGTAAAATGGTACTGACTCATCACGTGTTTTAACAAAAGTCAAAACACACGTTGTGGGTGTGGGATATAATATCTCATTCTCAGGAGTTCCTATAAGATTTATTACACTCTCCTTCTGTCTTGCATTTGTGATTTAAATATAATAGAATTCTGTGCACCTTTTATACTTTTTATTTGCAGCAACACACTTTTTATTCATGAAATATGTTTGTCTTCAACAATGGGGGTAATCTTCTGACATATTATCCTTATCGATACGCCACTTACAATTTTTTAGCTTGCTCAATTATCATGCATGATCAGAAAGTTTGCAGTAGTTTCTTCAAATATGAATTAAATGTGTCGGAGGTAATTAATTTAAAAAATAATCAAGCGGAGACAATACTTTAAGTTTAACGTATTCGAGACAAACAACCAGCTTTTTAAAGTGTGCATTATGTTTGTGTTGTTATTTTAATCCACTAACGTGTGATTGGCCCAGTCAGTTTAAGTGGTGTAAAGTAAGAGCACTACATTCATAAATACTTTATATCCAGTGAGCCCTAGCTAATCAATGTCACATTTAAAACGCTTTGATGTTAAGTTTCAATACATAATAAGATACACATGCAATCATCGTATTTTTTTCTACAACTAGTTTCATGCGTTTTGGAAGTTGTAGATAATGTTAGTTGAAAATCTGTCATATATGTTGTGCTGATTGTATTATTGTGATGACGCTACATTAGGTTAGAAGTCAAGTAGATGGTAGACGGTTTCATCGTCTTCATAACCCCCACCCTCACAAATATAATATAGTCTAAACGGTTATCGATGCTATTTTAAAAGCGATTATACGACAAAGACTGTGGACCAACTTTACCGACTGCTACACAACACCTTGCAGCTTTTTTACAACTTGAAGCATTTTTTAAGAAACATTTTAAAATAAAAACAACCTTTTAATAATAAACTTTCATGTAATAATGCACTAAAAAGGAGAACATAACTTACCGAATAATAATTTAAAAGTTATAAAGAAGAGAGTGGGTCACTTTAGTATCTATTGGATACCTTTACTAATATTTAGGAAGAGACCCACGCTTTTCTTTGAGGTTTCTGCAAAATATGTTTTTTAATTTCGCAGTTCAGCGCCCCGGTAGGGTGCGGTATCAAAAAAAATAAAAAATAAAACTCGGACACGGTTCGACACCGATCATCCAAGCAGAGGCGTAGCGGGGGGGGGGGGGGGAGCAGACCGCACTGGGTGCCACCATTTAGGGGGGTGACATCATGGCAAAAAATGTATATAGAGAATATTTTGAGGGGGGGTGAGCAAATCGAAAGTTTGGGGGGTACAAATCGAAAGTTTAAGGGGGGGGGGTGCAAATCGAAAGTTTGAGGGGGTGTAAATCGAAAATGTGTCCCCGGGAAGGGTCGCTACGCCTCTGAGGGTGGGGGGGGTGACACCATTAAGTGTCGCACCGGGTGACACCCGACCTCGCTACGCCACTGCATCCAAGTGCAATGAAACTTTAGAGAGTAAATGAAAATACTCCCGAGAAGATTTCTGCGAAAAAAAAACAATTCTTATGGGTATTGCCCGTAAGGGTGCAATTTTCGTCAATACGCGGTTTGGCGCCCACAGTTCCAGAACATGTATGTTAGTACTTGTCATCTTTTAATCGGGCGCCCTGCATAGCGGGTGAGGTGTACTAATATATTCAGCGGCAAAATTGCAACAGGCGCAGCCGCTGGCGCCTCGTCGATTGCGCGACCCGAAGAGCACCGGGCTCACCTGCAAGCACTATGACACCTACGTTGGTTTAAAAAAAAAAAGGCGCTTTACTCTAAAGACACAATGGGCAACAATAATCATTGACTTAATCGAATCAGGTGCGTACTCAGGTGCACCGGCAGGGGGCGATTTGGCGCCCCGGGCTTACCCGTGATCACCATAGCGGCAACGTTCATTTACGATAATCGAATTTACTAAATCGAATGATGCGCGTCCTCCGGCGTCTCTTCAGAGTGCGGTAGTAGAATCGGGTTCACGAGAGCGCCACTTTCCGTCCCCGACACTTAGGTGTGATTAACTCACACTAAAGGCACGCCCGAGTTGGGTTGTAGTGTAGGTAAACCCGTGCCCCGATAAATATGATCCAACCGCAGACATTGTTTGCATTTAAATAACTCAGTCTTGGAACTAGCGAGCCGCAAATTGCTACTCATGGCCTACATAATTTTATATATTTAAGTACACTATTATTGCTTAAATAATTACGATAGAGGAAGTAGCATCATCATCACTGAATTTATTTGAAAGATTTCAAAAGTCTTTAAATATATTACATAGTAACGCTATTTGTTTCTACTTGAACTAGAATCGCATTATAATAGTTTACGATATAATATATACATTTTTGACGATATGTTTGTAAGGGAGATATTACTTTTCTAAAATTGTGCTTAAAATGTTAAGGATTTTTGTAAATATTCCGTTTTATCAAATATGTATTACTTTTATTTACTGCATTGTAAATTATTTCCCTTAGTCAAAGTATAACTTAAAATGGGAAGTGACTAAGATATATACAAATATTTATGGATACACCCTATTTAAAACCGTTTTATGAAACATTTTCGTTAAAAAAAATAAAATTAAATTAAAAACAATATAACGCTTGATATAAGAAAGACAATTACAATGTTTGAGTTTACTGCCATTTTTAAAACAGCAATGTATATTTTAATACTTTTTTTCGTTAAGTGTAGTGCTAATTATTACGTTTATAATTTTTTTTGACAAAAAATATGAGCTATTGATATATGAGAGCGATTTCATAAAGATGAGTAACACGTAGATGTGTATTGAATCAATGATCATAGACCGACACATCTGGTTAATGTTGGTTAGTCTGCTTGTAGCATGCATTGTTTCTATATGTTTATATGTTTGTCTTCTTTGTTCTTGCCTTCATGTAAGGATTAGGATGGTGTGCCCCTTTCAACAACGATAAAGATCGAAGACACACATACAATCAGAACAATGGACATACGCCACCTACACAGTGTGCGAAACCAAATTCGAAAGCAGCCAACTAATTAGACATCATGCCAAGCTTTACACGAACATATCAATCTACGAATGTCGGTACAGTGAAACTATCGCTGTAAATCACATGTATGAGAAGGGGTGAAAAATATAGAGCTAAGCATATCGGCTAACGTTATTTCAGCTAATGAAAGCCATGATTATAACTCACACATCGATTTATAGAAGATACATGCAGTATGCCCAAAAAACATAAGCTCGGAAAACATGATTTTTCTAAATATTATTCCGATATTAAATAGTACTAAATATTGTGTTTAAACATTGTATTGTTGACAATTTAACTAGACATGTACATCGAATTCACACCAAAAAAAAACGGACATACTGCATTTGTCCTCAATACACTTGACATGTTGAGTATAAGTTTACTACCCCATACACACTATATAGCAAAAAATAAGATAATTCTATCATTATAAAAAACGTAAAATACGTTTCTTTTATGTATACAGAAGATATCATAAACAAGAAGCATAGCACTTTGCAATTTAAAAACAAAATAGCACAATTTTGGATACAAAATGTAACAAACTGTATAAAAAAAATGCATGGTACAAGAAGTGCCCAGACACATATTTCCTTATGTCCAAAAGTGCTTAATTACTTGCTAGCCCTGTTTTAGTAATTAGTTATAGTCATTCATTGTTCGATTTAAAAAGCTCTACATAATTAAGGGAGATAAAAGTGTTGCTTGTTTTTCAGTACTAAAGTTTTTAGTATGGCAAACGTATGCAAGTATAATAAAATATAAGAGATCATTAAACAGAAGTCACATTCACTTTGTGCGTATCCAATAACTTGACAGGGTAATAGGCCAAGTACCTAAATAATATAACACTGCTAAATATGTGCCATCTTCTTTGTCATATTTGTTTTTTTTTATTTTAATCAAGACTACGTATAATCTTAAACAACATACGCTTATAAAAGATAACTTAATATATGTAAAACTTATTTATTGTTTGGTTTTGAGTCGATGAAAACATACATCGGTATGAAGGTTCAAATAAAAACAATGTCAAATTTCTAATAATGCTTCTTTTTGAAGACGTGTATTTAGAGTTTGACTAAGAAGTTAGCAACTGAAAACAAATTACTCCATATCTAAGGATTATTTATGATTGAAACACATTTTATATATACATAGTCATGTGTACATTATTGTATATTAATAATATTGAGGTCATTTAGACACTTTTTTTCGTATAGTTTATTTGATATCAAAGTAACAAAGCGTACACTAAGTTAGTTGGTGAATGGTGAAATGTTGCATACTATACACAGTTCTGTATTCAGTTAGTAGTTTCTGATTTCTTCACATACATTGCAGTTTCCTTTAGCACATGTTCTTCCAAACCTAACCTTAACAGTATTGTCCGTTTAATGTATCTTATTGATATAGTGGACACATGCGTGAGGCCTGACGGGGTCAGACAACACAGAGAAGAAGAAATTAAACAGAGAATAAAAAGTAAAGAACGAAATAAGGATAAAAACACAAAATCGGTGAATAATTCAGGTTGTCTTTTTAAAATAAAATGCGAATGATATAAATAGTAAATTGGCATGCCGTCAGTTAAGAGTTACTTCCCATTTAGTTACTATAATTAAGTTTTTTTAACTAACTCAAATTTTAATTTCCATTTTTTTTTTAAGTTAGCAAAATTCAAAATTTTAATAGTTAAAAACAAAATATATCTTTCTGGTGTGAGATTTTATTTTGCACATAACAATTGTTGTGTCTGTTATTCTGCAATTGTATACGGCAGAGTGCTTAATATTATTATAGGCATTAAGTATAAATCTTAAACCAATATCTTTAACATATTTAATTTTTAAGACTATCTAACAGTTAAGATATATTTGCCCCCTTTACTGTGTTTTTCAGGTCTCAAGGATGTCGTGTTACAGTCCAGTTTTTTTAGACCCAATAAGTAATAAAGAAGAAATTAACAAAGAGCTATCAGAAAAAGATCAGAGACTCCATAATCCACTCAAAGCCCCGACAACAGATGTTTTAATTTCACCTTTGTTCTATGATCCAATTGTCCTAAAATTCACAAATGTTATGATGAAAGGAGGAAATAAGGAAAGAGTCAGGGAAGTGATGCGTCGGTTGTTTGAAAATATGAAGCTCCGACAAATTGAGACATAGCAAAAGGCTTCGGAGATAGATAGAAGTCAGATTGAGTGCAATCCTGTAACCATCTTCAAACAATCTGTTGACAATTGTAAACCACTGCTGATAACTGTTAGGGTTGTCAAAGGTGGAGTAGCATATAGGGTACCAGTGTGTGCCAAGGAAAACAAAAGGCAGTTTAGGGCTATGTAGCGGATTATTGATAGCTGTAGAGACAAAGAAAGGAGAATCCCAATGGAAGAAAAAACTTACTCTTGAAATCATGGATGCTTACAATAAGCAGGGTACGGCAGTGAGAAGCAAGAACTTCATAAGATGTGTGAGAGTAATCAAGCCTATGCACAATTAAGATAAAGATTGTGATTTCAGAGTTATATAACACGTTACAAAATTATAATTGTCAAGATAATATATTTTTAATATCAACACACTCCATTCTAAATGAACGTTATTGAGATCTTACAAAGAATTATATTGCTAATACAAACTCACTCCTTTCTAAATGAACGATAATGATTGACTTCGTATCGATGGTCATCGCTACAAAGTTGATCGTTGTAAAATGTAGCCCTAGGCACCATGTGTAGTATTTCATTTTGCTAGGCTGTTAGGAACTATTGTAGTAAACTAATATATTTCTTAGGCTCAGACATGTAATTTACGTAATTTGTTTGTTTTTTCACTTGTCCACTGAATGTTTTTGCTACAATTCAGTAAGTATAATTTTTTTAAAGTGAATACAATAATGAATATATTCAAACACCCAATATTGAATCTAAATAGTGAACAATATAAAATCGGAGTGTTGAAGTGTCTTGTAATATACCATTAAATTACGCTAGCAGTTTTCTAAACCAAGTTCTGATATTTGTTAAATCTAATTACCGTAAAACATATACTTTTGACTAAGTTTTTAACTATGTAATTTTAATCTAACTCTTACTGTCGTATCAAACATTAAATCAAATATTAAGTTTTATAACAAATACTTTCCACATAATTTTAAATAAAATGTTAAAGTTGTTTCCCTTATGTGTTTTAAAAACTATAATGGGAAGTAACTTAAACTAAAAGAATGTAAAGAATTTTATTTTTGAACAGTGTATGTTTACATCATAATATTATGTTAATTCTACATAACAATTACATAAATCACGATACACACATCATAGTGAGGTCAGCAATATGCCCAGCCGCCTTTACTTTTCCTAACGTAAGTTAGGTACCCATCAGAGTTGGGTGGACTCATGGACGGTCTACTGACTTGAACACCGATTCGAACTCGAGACCTACGGTTTGGCACTCTAGTTCTCTACGGCTAGCTTCTCTTTCGGTTTTTTTTAAAGCGTTACAATTGTGTTTGGTTGGGTTAGGGATGTATACGCTATATATGATGACTACTTCTATTACTGACATTCCAACTATACACATTTGATGCGGACGGGAACACTCTTATTTCCGACGACACTTTTAATACCAACAAGTCCGATCATCGAAATATAACTTGAACTTTAATTATCAATCACTAATACTAGGTATACACTAAAAAATATACAACATGTCCTTTCTCTGCAATGGCTAAACCCCCAACTGTCTTCACTTGTTGGTGGTTGATTAGAGGAATGGTGTGTAATGTGAGTTGTTTTCCATTAATTGCCCAAGAGCCTTGAAGACAGTGTTTATACTTCTCTGTTTCATAAACAACATCAACGGCATGACCCTCCATTTTATGTAAGAATATGCACGTACCAGATTATGATGACTGTTTCTAATATTGTTTCCACTTCACTGGTCTTTTATATCTACCCATGTTTGCCTGTGGTTTTTCAGCTTAGGATTAAATGCATTTTTTTCTGATTCCCAATATATTTTAATGGTTTTTTTCCGAGATAATTGATGTTGCGGCCTGGTCAATGAGGTTGGTCGGTTTCTTCATCACTAGATTGTTGATTATGTTGTTGTCGAGACTGAGGATGCAGTCCGATTTGTATTTTATTATTTATTTTTTATTTATTTTAAGGCTTTAGGAATAGACGCCAGTTTAAAAAAAAATAAAAGATAAAAAAATAAAATATTAATACTCGTTGGAAAACATTTACTGTCTCGGTTAATTGTTTATTCTAATAAGGGCTTTAATTGAAGTGTTGTTAATTCGATTAAGTTTACATTGTTTTACTTCATTGTATCGATTGGCTATGAGATCTTTAAATATTGAGTGTTGGTACTTACTGGAAGGATTTTTTTTATTTGATGTTTTAATGGTACATCATGTGGTTATTACTAGGCGAAATGATTAATGAAGTTTCATGATATATGATGAAGGTGTATTGATTTGTGTATTACATAGTGTGTTTTTTTTAAAGTTATATCTATGTTATAAGGTATAATATTGATTACATTTTCTGTCATTTTCAGATGGACTAGATGCTTGGCAGTGTTATTTATAAATTAACCATTATTGTATAAAGTTTAGGAACATGTTGGTCCTGGATTATTTTATTTGTATAGCAAATTTTATTTGTTTAAACAAAAATCAAATGAAGTGGATTATACATTGTATCGGGTCTCTTATTAAAAGCTAATATTCTACGTGTGAATAGCATTTCACCTGTTTGACTCTCTCAAAGCAAGAAACTGTAATGTAAACTGTTTGTTGATTGAACTTGTTTTGTTTACTGTAGAAAAAAATGTAAGCTCATGAACCTTAAGTGCAAGTTTTCTACTCACTGTCCTCTTGATGTGTATATACTTGTTTCTTCTATCTTGATAAATGTCACCCAAACTGATGTCTATAAGTTCATGACTGTGTAGATTTTTTTTTTGGAACAAATATGCATTCAGACACATTTATTACATTAATCCAAGCAGTAGTCTTTCAATGAAAGTTATCATTTCTGCTTTGAGGGTATTTTAGTACTAATTATTTAATTTTGAAGATAGCTCGTAAATTGGTGTTAAAAAAAAACTTTAGTCTGACCATTAGCATCAACTTTAAATATCGGACTAAATAGTTTTACTCATTAAAAATATTAGCTTTAAAATACACTCAAATATATCTGGACGAAGATAAAAAAAAATGAGAGATATGGTCGTAATTATCATCTGGCTATAGACATAAACATTTTACTTTTAGTTTTTGTTTTGTGCCAAAAGTTGTCTAGCTTAGAAGGCACGGTTGTGATTTAAGATTAAAATATGGAATATGGAGTAATGTTTGCAACTGAATGTTCCCTAAATAGCAGTGAAGATTATGTTTGTTGTTTAAAATTCGAATGTAATTATTAAACAAAGCTAAGCTAATGTGCATATTGCTGTGATTTGCATATTCTCACCAAACAAAACAAAATAGAAATATTTACTTTTTTTAGTCATATTTTTTTTTCAACCGTTGATGGGGCGTCCAAAAATTGCGGTCTCTATAGACAGATAACATACATTTAAAGCGGATAGTTTACAATTTTTCACAGAAATAGTGTATTGCATGCCCGGATTTCTGTCAACCTTAAAACGAATAGGAAGTGATGCTTTAATTTTGTTGGGACAAGATAAGAACTATTTCAGACGCCATATGATACATAAATAAATGATCTTATACTTGAGTCAGTTTTAATTGTTGAATGACTTCAAATATACGTAAATTATATATTAGTTTTGTTTTCTAATTATTCAATATAACTTGAGTAATGTTTCTGTTAGGTATATGGAACTTAATGCATACGTATAAGACCTTATTCTATGCAATATATTAATGTTTGAGATATTTCCTAAGACCGGATGTAGCGCTTCAAACGATTTCCGGTTTCTCAATATAGATAACCCAAGACATAACACATAGTCGTACATCTTAAATGAATTATAGAAACATTCATAAGACATTCTACAACTTCAGACACGAGACAAGACATAATATGTCTGTGTGTGTGCTAAACTTCACACGTTATTTCTGGGAAGCCTCAGTAGATATTAGATATAACTAGATACTACACCTCTGGGGGCGGGCACATAGATGAACGGTTCAAAGAGAAATACAAGTTAGACAAGACAATAGTTGCCTTAATGCTGACCAGTGACAAGGTTAGTTAGCGGCAGGACGGGGGTTGTTAAAGCTTGTAAAAATACATATATAACTTCTTGTTAGTTTTAGTTACTTCCCATGTAAACTTATAAAATGACTAAGGGAAAAAACCTGTACATTCGATTACTAATTGTGTGGAAACAATTTGTCACATAACAGTATAAGACTTTCAATGTAAATTGTGAAATTGCAAGTGAAATTTAAATAAAATATATGAAAATGTGTAAACACTATATGTTTCTTGGAGAGAAGATTTATCAACAGACACAAATTAAATGATGAAACTGACAGTATAATTAAATAAAGGATTACAAGACATACGAATACTTCTTATAAATGTCGTTCCATCACCTGCTTTCGTGTTACCTAAATATATTTACTTTTGTATTCACTTAAAAAAAAAATTTAATTCTGAACTGTGGTACAACAGCAATTATTAATTGGTAACTACAATATCTAATGCATTGTTCTAAAATAACCACATCATGAGACCAATTAAACATTCCGCATCATATTATTTAATTAATAAATTAAAACAGTCAACCATCACCCAATACACATTAGCTTACAGCGCAAAAATGAAAAAAAAACAACAAAACAAAAACAAAAACAAAAAAACAACGGCATTATTAAAATAATAAATGTGAGATATGATGTGAACAAAACTGTTGTTATTATTGTATTATTCCAAACAATCAAGGTTTCAATATGTAATAAAAATTATATAACAAGAACCAAGAACAGAGTAAAGTTTCCCTTTCAAACTTGACAGTCTATGGGGCAAGTGAAGTAGAGTTCAGAGTAATTAAAAACAAACAAGAATATAATTCGAAACGGTGCCAATTACAATAATTATTTTACTTATTCAGATACAGGAGTCGATATAAATTTGACATCCACACTTTCAAACTCTTTTACACTACATACTCTTGGCACACCTTTATATTTTATAAACGATAGACAGAAAACCATGATATATCACACACATTGTTGTCTAACCGTTAACCGTGTTTCCTCTATCAAAGTCCTACCAAAAACTTCAACATAGTTTTGTTAGGGTGCAAAAATGTGTAATCGACATTATTAAAAAAAGTATCTAATGATTAATAAATTCGATTATTTTACATACACTATAGACAAGGTAATATACAAATGCGTAGCGATCTACTTCAGTGTCCAGGACAAAACATCAATTATGCGCTCACCCCTCTAATTAGGCCTAAATATAATTATTCTCATTGGTGAAAATACGCCCCCCCTCCCCACCTCCCTCAGTTGGAAGGGTCGGAGCGCTTTTTACCAATCACTTTGCCTTTTTATTTTGGTGAAACACAATTGATGTAGAAAACAAATAAGTCCATAATGTCAAGTATCAGTCTATGTTCTTTACTTCTTCTGTATATTATTCAGTAATGAGCTTTTTATATTATTATGTACCACGTTTGGCGCCCCCATTGGGTCGCTGCCTGTGGCGCTGGCCCCACCCGTACCCCCTAGCCACGCCTCTGTTAATGTAATGAGATAATTATTGTATTTGATATCATCTTTTAATTTCGAACATCTCAGACGTTAATCTAATATTTATGTTGATTCAGTGATCGCTCTAGCGCATGATGCGACGCTGTAAAACCCGTGCAGTTTTTATTTTTTATTTGGCTTGTAAGTCTCGTTTTCTCTCAATTTGAATTAGAAATCTCGTTAGACAGAGAGAGATTTATATTTTCAAACTAAATTAATGATTGGCACCACAAGATCCTAAACAGAGTTTCAAAGTAGAATTCTACTACTCTATGTTGGATATGGTATACCGTTTTTGGAAGAGAGGTTCCACAATTAGAACTACATAATATTCTATTTCGCTTCATTAATGATATTTCCAACAGAGTTTCAAAGTAGAATTCTTCTACACTATCTTGGATATGGGTAGGCCTATACAGTTATGGGGAGAGAGGTTCCAACACTTAGAACAACAAAATATCCAATATCAACAAAATGGCACATGCGGTTATACATACTGACTACATACATTTAGAAGAGTCATTAATCCATAACGCCAATAGCGATATTGATGCCATGATTTTTCAACGAGCTTCAAGTAGTAGCTTCATAAGCATATGTCACGATCGGATGTTCTTCTCTATAGTGTACGACCAAAATTGGAAGATAGTGCACCTAATGCTGTTATTTCCTTGAGTATTATTTTAACAGTTCCAGTGTCTATGGGGGTGGGGGTAGGCCAAAGCAGTGATTGTTCTACAGTAACTAACAATCACTGTCTCACTGTACATACTGAATTGTGACAACAACAGAATTCAGTGGACTCGGTGGTAAGACAAACTAACTCTGTAAATTACATGTCATCACTTTGTAGTGATGACCGCCGACATGAACTCATCCTGTTATCGTTTATTTAGAAAGGAGCGTGTTGGTATTAGCAACACATATCTGTATAGCTAGTATCTTGACAATACTCTAAAAATGAGTTTCTATGAAAACATAGGTTTAATGTTAGACTAAGACTTTAGCGACACAAAATAAATTACCCCATAGCTAATAATTACTTATGATTTAAACACTCTATATAGATACAGAGTCATCTGTACATTATTGAATACTCTATAATACTAAGCTCATGTAGACACATGTTCTAGTATAATTTATTTTATCTCAGTAGCAAACAATGTGTGCCTTACTCTGTAGCTATACAATCCAACACATTTAGTTGGTGAATGTTGAAAGGTTGCATGTTACACAGTTCTATATTTAGTTAGTCAGCAGTTTGTGCTTCCTTCATATGCATTACAATTTCCTTTAGCGCATGTTCTGTCTAGCCAAACCTTATCAGGACTGTATTTTACCGACATAGTAGACACATGCGTGAGGCCTGACGGGGTCTGACAACACACAGAAGATTAAATTAAAGACCGTATAAAAATTACTTAAGAGGAAAACAACGAAATAAAAACCAAAACACAAAATAATAAATAATTCAGGTTTTCTTGTTAAGGAATTTAGCGAATGATATCAAATTAATTAGTATGTCGTTAGTGTAAGAGTTATTTCCAATATTTTATTTTGAATGAAATAAATAGCTATTATGAAAGTTATATTTGTTATAGTTCTCTTGTAATGTTTTTAAAAACCATTATGTGTTATTGTTTGTGGTTCATATTATTCTCAGCATGTTGTATACAAATAAAACTATACTCTTTAACAGATACATTTTAAAGACTAACAAACAGATCCATTAACAATGCTATGTGTCGAATTTATTCTTCTGGTTTAGTATACTGCTTTTTGAATCGCTCTTTGTAAACTAACATGCCTTTTGTTCATCATCGTTGCTTTTGTTACCAAATGTTGATGTATTTCAACCAGACCGTAAAAAACGACCCTATTAATTTTGTTTAATAACAAAATAGTAATCAACAACGTGAGTTTGTGATGTTTCACTGTTAGCTTTAGTATTTTAGTGTTTATCATTGGTTTGTAAACACGGATAGAGATTCACAAGAGTAACACTTCGACACTTAATTGAGTATGTCAACAATTTGTCGTTTTCATGCTAGTCAGATCACTTTTTGTTTCAATACTAATTTGATTATTACAATGAACAGAACATTGGAGTTAAGCATTACTAGAAAAAAGAGAAGTACGGACAATGTATAACTACTACGTTTATAAAAATCAGTGAGAAAGGAACTAAAAATCTGGTATCCAACATGATTCCAGATTTACTCGTTTATTTCCCTTTGTATGTTTCTTTTTAAGCCGACACAAATTTGAGATTTGCTAATTATATAATCACTGCTTAATGTTGAAACCCTCAGCGAAAATTCCCTCTTCAAAATGAGTGAAGATTGGTATTATTTTTTACGAGCCGGCCCGCGGCATAACATACGCCGCTATTTAGTTGTTTCTAATTTTCAATAATTCATAATTTGTGAATTCGACAGTACCAACGCTGACACTGAAAATATTTCTTTAAAACACTATAAGTAGCTCGTTAAGGACCATAACCCCCCCCCCTTCCTTCCCCCCCCCCCCCCTACGTTTAAAATCGTTGGCTCTGCTTGTAAACATTTAGAGTGAACACAGCTCACTAAAACCATGTAGGGGTGGGGAGGTAGGGAGAGCGTTTGCAGCTTGTTTTCTAACGGCTCGAAGAGGAGAATTATATATATAGATACCCACTTGAGACCAAATTGTGTTATTGTGCATCTAACATGTTTTATCAGTAAACACACCAATAACGTTATGCTAAATCTTTATTTCAAACATTTAGCTAGAACTAATAACGTTATGCAAAAACTTTATTTCAAACATTTGGCAAGAACTAATAACGTTATGCTAAATCTTTATTTCAAACATTTAGCTAGAACTAATAACGTTATGCAAAAACTTTATTTCAAACATTTGGCAAGAAGTAATAACGTTATGCTAAATCTTTATTTCAAACATTTAGCTAGAACTAATAATGAGTTGAATTCATTGCCCAGCTATGGTCAGTACCAGGCACAGCCAACAATTTAAAATTGTTTGTTGATTGAAACATGTCGTTTTAGCTAGTAGCATTATACTTTAGATTATTTTTTTTTATGTATGTATTTGACTTAGTATTTAATTATTACGAAAATGTATACGCTATGCGATTAAAAATTAGATTTTATTGTGCACGAAACATTTCGAGCCTGTGACGTCATATTTTATTTTCTTGTGCAACTAGCTAATTTTAAAGCATCATATCTTAGAGACGTATCTTAGGCTCAGATATGTAATTTACGGAATTGGTTTAATTTTCACTTGTCCACTGAATGCCGTTGTTTTTACAATTCAGTTTGCAAAATTTTTTAAGTAAATACAAAAATGAGTATATTCAAGCAGGAAAACTGTCGGGCAACACTTAAAAATATTAGTGTTCAAGTCTTTATAAATATACCATTTAATTATGCTAGCAGTTTTCTCAGTAAAGTTGTGTCATTTGTTAAATCTAATCTCCATGAAACATATACTTTTGACAGACTTTATATAATAGAAATATTAATCTAACTCTAATTTATATCTTAAACATTAAATATAATATTGTGTTATATAACAAATACTTTCCACATAATTTAAATAAAACATTTAAGTTGTTTCCCTTACCCTTTTTTAAAAAGCTAATAGGAAGTAACTTAAACTAAAAGAATGTACATAATTTTATTGTTGAACAATGTATGTTTACATTATAATAACATGGTAATTCTACATAACAATTACATAAATCACGATACACACATCACAGTGAGGTCAGCAATACGCCTTTACTTTCCCTAACGTAAGACTCAGGGACGGTCTACTGACTTGAACTCGGATTCGAACTCGAGACCTACGGGTTGGCAATCTAGCTCTCTACCGCTAGATTTTCGTTTTTTTTTAAAGCGTTAAACTTGGGTGTCGTGTGGTTAGGGATGTATGCTCTATATATGATGACTACTTCTATTACTAACATTCCAACTTTAGACATGTGATGCGGACGGGAACACTCTTATTTCCGACGACGCCAATAATACCAACAAGTTCGATCATCGAAATATAACTTGAACTTTAATTATCAATCACTAATACTAGGTATACACTAAAATATACAACATGTCCTTTCTCTGCAATGGCTAAACAACCAACTGTCTTCACTTCTTGGTGGTTAATTAGAGGAATGGTGTGTACTGTGGGTTGTTTTCCACTTAATTGTCCAAGAGCCTTGAAGACAGTGTTTTTACTTCTCTGTTTCATAAACAACATCAACGGACTAACCCTCTATTCTATGTAAGCATATGCTTAATATTGTTTCCACTTCACTGGTCTTTTATATCTACCCATGTTTGCCTGTGGTTTTTTAGCTTAGGATTTAATGCATTTTTCTGATTCCAAATATATGTTAATGTTTTTTTTTCCGAGATAATTGATGTTGTGACCTGGTCAATGAGGTTGGTCGGTTTCTTCATCACTAGATTGTTGATTATGTTGTTGTCGAGACTGATGATGCAGTCCGATTTGTATTTTTATTTTTTATTTTAAGGCGTAAGGAATAGACGCCAGTTAAAAAATAAAAACAAAATATAAAAAAATAAAATATATTAATACTCGTTGGAAAACATTTACTGTATCGGCTAATTGTTTATTCTGATAAGGACTTTAATGGAAGTGTTGATAGTTCTGATTTAGTTTTCATTGTTTTACTTCATTGTATCGATTGGCTATAATATCCTTAAATATTGAGTGCTGGTATTTACTGTAAGGATTTCTTTACTTGATGTTTTTATTGTACATCATATGGTTATTATTAGGCGTAATGATTAATAAAGTTGCATGATATATAATCAAGGTGTATTGATTTGTGTATTACATAATGTGTTTATTTTTTTAAAGTTATATCTATGTTATAAGGTATACTATTGATTACGTTTTCTGTCATTTTCAGATGGACTAGATGCTTGGCAGTTTTATTTATAAATTAACCATTATTGTATAAAGTTTAGGAACATGTTGGTCCTGGATTATTTTATTTGTATAGCCTGTGTTGATGTACAGAGACAGGAAACCAGATGAATGGCGCACAAGACGATGTGGCTCGACAACAATATAAACAACTATCTGGGACATTATACCCCACCCCTCCCCCAACCTCGTGTGTTTCGTTTTTATTTGAGTGCAACTGCAGTTGCAATATAATAACATCTTGTGTCTAGCTTGTGTGCTTCACAAGTAGTTTTAATTGTATATAGTGTAAAGCGGTATTAATACATGATTTACACCATCAACAGTGGAGTTGCTCCCTCACTGGTCTTTTATTTTTAGAGAATCATCCACATCTTGTTTTCCCTTTTTTTGTTTATGAACCTGATGGTCAAGACTCACTTGTAGAGGTGGTTGGATTTTGTTCAGACTCTGATGGACCAGGAGCTTGAGTTTTATCAGTTTGCTCAGTGGCAATACTTTCATCGGCCCCTCTTGATTCTAGACAATAAAGATTTTTTAAAAAAACTAAAATCATATCAAATTAATTTTTTTCATCATTTTCATATTGTTTATTATATATTTTCAGATTATATAATTGCATTATCATTTGAAGTTTTATTAAACACAACTTTTGATTTATAGATACACAATTATTCTTTTTAAAACACGTAACGATACAATCGGGGTTGCATTTGGAGACACAGCGGATACTTGGGATTTTAATTGATTTCTTCAATGAGGAAAATCGCCTTGATACACGAGCAATTTGATGTACGGGCAATGCTAAAGAAGGAATTAAAACCGTATTTCAAGGTAACACTATTAAACATAATAGGCATTCTACAACAGTGTTGAACAAATCTAGAATTCTAAAATCTAATATTAGTAGTTTAATTTCTCCCAATGTGTAGGCCTACTTTATAAAAACTAAGGGAAACAACTTAATGTTAGTCCTTACAATTGTTCAAGTTGAGCAAATTTCATATTTTGCATAGATATAAACAGGATAACAATTTTACATTTCATTTTTCATAAATCATTTAAAACAATGCAATTTGATGTACGTGCAATGCTAAAGAAGTTTAATTTCTACCAATGTGTACTTTATAAAAACCTAAGGGAGACAACTTACTGTTAGTTCTTAAAATTGTTTTTCATTTTTTTTTTGCATAGAGATAAACATGTTAATAATTTTACATTTTTATTTTTCGTAGATCATTTACAACTTTGCAATATATTTTATTATCTAGCCTCTATTTTTTCCCAAAACGTTTATATTTTTTTGACATTAATTGACATAAAAGCTTTATGATTCGTTTTATACAAACTGATGATAAGCGAAATCATTTGGTCAACGATACTCTCTGCCTTCTTTAGATCGTTTTAATAAAATAATTTTCTTTTACTTGGCCATAGGTAACCATAATGTCAACATTTGGCTTCACAGTCGAAAATGGGGCACAGTACATTAAGCAGTCAGATGAAACATAGTAGCATACCCTATTGTAGTCCAGTATTTTTGGAATGTTATTTCTCCATTTAACTACTATATATACAATTTTATTTCATGTGTTTGAAACTACACAATAAATGATCATTTTAATTTAAAATGTTTAAAAGAAATGTAATAAAAAGAAAACGGTGGGACAACTGATATAGATATAGATGTTCAAAAAGGAAGAATGTTTGAATTGATGTGTATCATTGTAATGAACATCTTTCCGGCTACTCATAAAATGTACTGAAAAAAATCCATTGAATCATCATTTAATTACACATTTGCATTTTCATTTGTTTTAATTGTAATTAGACGTTTTGTATTATATCTATGTACAAGTAAACCATCTTAATTAAATAAAAGTAGGCTACATATAAGAAAGAATTGTTACTATATAATTGTAAATCTTAATTAGTCCGCAAAAGCCCACGATGAAAACTGTAATACGAATGTGAACATGCAAGGCAAACAGACGCTGCAAAGTACATGTTTGAGGCTTTTTTTTTTTTTTCAAAACTCTAGCCGCTTTGAGTTGTTATTGGTAACAAAAAAGTATCTCCGCAATCTATCGGAGGGAAGTAGTATATGGTAGCAGTATTATACTATTGTAACATTATTATATTTTTTGAGCAGTAATAATGAACGAATAGAAGTGGTATATTATATTAGCAGTATTATGCTGTGACTGCTCTACTGTAACAATAAATGGGAGTAGTAATATATTATTAGATCGGTAGTAGACTTGAGGCGTAGTAAAAGAAAATGTGTCTAAACATAAATGTGTGTAGTAGTTTGTATTGTAAGTATACATTAGTTTGAATAAACAAAACAAAAGCAACTGTCTATACATTTAAAATCAATTTAAACAATGTTCTAGATGATATTTTTTTTCAATAATAATCATTGTCTATATTATAATTGCAAAACGGAAGCACAATCTTTGTTTTCTTCTATCTGGACTGTAAAATTAAAGTTGATTTCCTCCATCAAATTATGGTTCAACATGTTATGCTCCGTATGACCAGATGACTTTGACTTCAGCCTGGATTTGTTTCCATAGACTGTATCCATCCAAGTGAAATATACAAGGCAGCAAAGTTTAATTTTGGGGTTTTCTCCCCTAGATAGCATGCTGCCCCAGCTAACGATCTAATTTGACTACTGGACCGAACTGTGGACATTTGAAGTAAGAAATCATGCGAGCTCCTGCCCGACAAGGGCTCATTAATTATCTGACAATACTAGTCCATAATATTAGCTACTTATTGTGTATTTAAATAGGATGCCTGGAAGAAACTCTGCTCTCTCTTTGAATTAAAAATCTCGTTGGCCAGGGTGAGATTAATAACGCTAATAAAAAGTATGTGTCCATCTGTTAACCCCGATGTATTGAGCCTACATGTCCTCTCATGTAAGAAACTAAAACATGTTCATCACAAGAACCAGAAAATACATAGATAAACTATATTAAAAGACAAAATACTATAGTATGTTGTGTGCGAAACATATGTATTTTTTTTAAAAATATGAATATATAAATAGTATGTCATATTTAAAGCTATTTATTGAAATTACATATATATATATATATATATATATATATATATATATATATATATATATATATATATATATATATATATATATATATATGATATAACAACAGAGAAACCGCAGCGGGCTGACACATAGATGAACGGTTCAAAGAGAAATACAAGTTAGACAAGACAATAGTAGCCTTAATGCTGACTAGTGGCTAGGGTTGTTAGCGCCAAGATTGGGGTTATGTAGGGGTGGGGGGAGGGGTAATGTGTTAAATCACAAGTTTTGGTCTCGTTATCCAGAGGGGAATAGCTAGGGAATATGACGAAGGTATAACTACAGGCAGGTCTATGGTTTTCTCTCTCCATCTATCTCTCTCGAAAAGCGGAGTAAATTCTCGCTCGGAAGAACGGATGTTTGTTTGACCAATAAACGACACCAACTTAAAAAAGCCTCCTGTACCATTTGTACGATTCTACTGCAACTGCCTCGGTACCATTATTAAATAACCCTAGCCAACGACGGCCATTTTGGCTAGTGCCGAGTCAGCGTCAGCAACCTAGTCAGCCGTTGACAAAGTACCGAACCTCAACATAGCAGTTCGGCATGCAACAGCAACACGATTCATACCTTTATTGTCCACTGCTAGACCTAATTCAGCCAACAGTGTCGTGGTCTCCTCAACGTTATCAGTAAAATACATTTTGATTCCAGTCTTAATTAGACCAAACATTGTGGAGTTTTGTTAAACTGATCAAACGGGCGCAATATGTAAAGTTTAATGTAAAATGAATTTGAAATGTGTACCGGTATCATATATCTATATTATAATAGCGTGTGAAGCAGGGATACACAATACATACCTCTAGAGACGGATCAGAATCCTAGAAATGAGA
Source organism: Physella acuta (assembly GCF_028476545.2). NCBI lineage: Eukaryota > Metazoa > Mollusca > Gastropoda > Physidae > Physella > Physella acuta. Next base: position 420,726 of record NW_026731704.1, on the reverse strand, counting down.
TGTCTACATGTGATTTTTGTACACGGATCATATAACAAAAGCATAAGGCCCATGAACGTTTTATTAATGTGATCAAAGATGATCTTGTCATTGTCAGGGCTGAACCTAAAACACTCAGCATCTTTTATAATACAATCCTGCAAGGCACAATGTCGGTAGGTTATGTGATGTAAAACAATGGAAACATCAGACAACATCAGGGACTAGACTCATTGATGCAATAGTTCACAATATGGATGGATGAGGTTAAAATAGCTTCTCTACATAACGAAATCATCTGAAAGTCTAAAAACTTTTGATACAGCTAGGTTCCACGGGCCGGTTGTAGATACATACACAAGAATAAAAATCCATCTTTGTTGTAAAGCCATTTAACCATAGACATGACACGAAAAACGACAAGTTTTAGAAGACATTATGTATGAGTAAAATGGTACTGACTCATCACGTGTTTTAACAAATGTCAAAACACACGTTGTGGGTGTGGGATATAATATCTCATTCTCAGGAGTTCCTATAAGATTTATTACACTCTCCTTCTGTCTTGCATTTGTGATTTAAATATAATAGAATTCTGTGCACCTTTTATACTTTTTATTTGCAGCAACACACTTTTTATTCATGAAATATGTTTGTCTTCAACAATGGGGGTAATCTTCTGACATATTATCCTTATCGATACGCCACTTACAATTTTTTAGCTTGCTCAATTATCATGCATGATCAGAAAGTTTGCAGTAGTTTCTTCAAATATGAATTAAATGTGTCGGAGGTAATTAATTTAAAATAATCAAGCGGAGACAATACTTTAAGTTTAACGTATTCGAGACAAACAACCAGCTTTTTAAAGTGTGCATCATGTTTGTGTTGTTATTTTAATCCACTAACGTGCGATTGGCCCAGTCAGTTTAAGTGGTGTAAAGTAAGAGCACTACATTCATAAATACTTTATATCCAGTGAGCCCTGGCTAAACAATGTCACATTTAAAACGCGTTGATGTTAAGTTTCAATGCATAATAAGATACACGTGCAATCATCGTATTTTTTTCTACAACTAGTTTCATGCGTTTTGGAAGTTGTAGATAATGTTAGTTGAACATCTGTCATATATGTTGTGCTGATTGTATTATTGTGATGACGCTAGATTAGGTTAGAAGTCAAGTAGATGGTAGATGGTTTCATCGTCTTCATAACCCCCACCCTCACAATTATAATATAGTCTAAACGGTTATCGATGCTATTTTAAAAGCGATTATACGACACAGACTGTGAAACAACTTTACCGACTGTTACACAACACCTTGCAGCTTTTTACAACTTGAAGCAGTTTTTAAGAAACATTTTAAAATAAAAACAACCTTTTAATAATAAACTTTCATGTGATAATGCACTAAAAAGGAGAACATAACTTACCGAATAATAATTTAAAAGTTATAAAGAAGAGAGTGGGTCACTTTAGTATCTATTGGATACCTTTACTAATATTTAGGAAGAGACCCACGCTTTTCTTTGAGGTTTCTGCAAAATATGTTTTTTAATTTCGCAAGGGCAGCGCCCCGGTAGGGTGCGGTATCAAAAAAAATAAAAAATAAAACTCGGACACGGTTCGACACCGATCATCCAAGCAGAGGCGTAGCGAGGGGGGGGGGGGCAGACCGCACTGGGTGCCACCATTTAGGGGGTGACACCATGGCAAAAAATGTATATAGAGAATATTTTGAGGGGGGGGGTGAGCAAATCGAAAGTTTGGGGGGGTACAAATCGAAAGTTTAAGGGGGGGGGGGAGGGGTGCAAATCGAAAGTTTGAGGGGGGTGTAAATCGAAAATGTGTCCCCGGGAAGGGTCGCTATGCCTCTGAGGGTGGGGGGGTGGCACCATTAAGTGTCGCACCGGGTGACACCCGACCTCGCTACGCCACTGCATCCAAGTGCAATGAAAATTTAGAGAGTAAATGAAAATACTCCCGAGAAGATTTCTGCGAAAAAAAAACAATTCTTATGGGTATTGCCCGTAAGGGTGCAATTTTCGTCAATACGCGGTTTGGCGCCCACAGTTCCAGAACATGTATGTTAGTACTTGTCATCTTTTAATCGGGCGCCCTGCATAGCGGGTGAGGTGTACTAATATATTCAGCGGCAAAATTGCAACATGCGCAGCCGCTGGCGCCTCGTCGATTGCGCGACCCGAAGAGCACCGGGCTCACCTGCAAGCACTATGACACCTACGTTGGTTTAAAAAAAAAAAGGCTATACACTAAAGACACAATGGGCAACAATAATCATTGACTTAATCGAATCAGGCGTGCCCTCAGGCGCGCCGGCAGGGAGCGATTTGGCGCCCCGGGCTTACCCGTGAGCACCATAGCGGCAACGTTCATTTACGATAATCGAGTTTACTAAATCGAATGATGCGCGTCCTCCGGCGTCTCTTCAGAGTGCGGTAGTAGAATCGGGTTCACGAGAGCGCCACTTTCCGTCCCCGACACTTAGGTGGTGAGTTATTAACGCACACTAAAGGCACGCCCGAGTTGGGTTGTAGTGTAGGTAAACCCGTGCCCCGATAAATATGATCCAACCGCAGACATTGTTTGCATTTAAATAACTCAGTCTTGGAACTAGCGAGCCGCAAATTGCTACTCATGGCCTACATAATTTTATATATTTAAGTACACTATTATTGCTTAAATAATTACGATAGAGGAAGTAGCATCATCATCACTGAATTTATTTGAAAGATTTCAAAAGTCTTTAAATACATTACATAGTAACGCTATTAGTTTCTACTTGAACTAGAATCGCATTATAGTAGTTTACGATATAATATATACATTTTTGACGATATGATTGTAAGGGAGATATTACTTTTCTAAAATTGTGCTTAAAATGTTAAGGCTTTTTGTAAATATTCCGTTTTATCAAATATGTATTACTTTTATTTACTGCATTGTAAATTATTTCCCTTAGTCAAAGTATAACTTAAAATGGTAAGTGACTAAGATATATACAAATATTTATGGATACACCCTATTTAAAACCGTTTTATGAAACATTTTCGTTAAAAAAAATAAAATTAAATTAAAAACAATTTAACGCTTGATATAAGAAAGACAATTACAATGTTTGAGTTTACTGCCATTTTTAAAACAGCAATGTATATTTTAATACTTTTTTTCGTTAAGTGTAGTGCTAATTATTACGTTTATAATTTTTTTGACAAAAAATATGAGCTATTGATATATGAGAGCGATTTCATAAAGATGAGTAACACGTAGATGTGTATTGAATCAATGATCATAGACCTACACATCTGGTTAATGTTGGTTAATCTGCTTGTAGCATGCATTGTTTCTATATGTTTAAAGTTTGTCTTCTTTGTTGTTGCCTTTATGTAAGGATTAGGATTGTGTGCCCCTTTCAACAACGACAAAGAACGAATACAACACATACAATCAGAACAATGGACATACGCCACCTACTCAGTGTGCAAAACCAAATTCGAAAGCAGCCAAATAATTAGACATCATGCCAAGCTTCACAGGAAACATATCAATCTACGAGTGTCGGTACAGTGAAACTGTCGCTGTAAATCACATGTATGAGAAGGGGTGAAAAATATAGAGCTAAGCATATCGGCAAACGTTATTTCAGCTAATGAAAGCCATGATTAGAACTCACACATCGATTGTATAGAAGATACATGCAGTATGCCCAAAAAACATAAGCTCGGAAAACATGATTTTTCTAAATATTATTCCGATATTAAATAGTGCTAAATATTGTGTTTAAACATTGTATTGTTGACAATATATCTAGAAATGTACATCGAATTCACACAACAAAACGGACATAATGCATTTGTCCTCAATACACTTGACATGTTGAGTATAAGTTTACTACCCCATACACAGTATAAAACAAAAAAATAAGATAAATCTATCATTATAAAACACGTAAAATACGTTTCAATTATGTTAATTGCAATGTATACAGAAGATATCACAAACAAGAAGCATAGCACTTTGCAATTTAAACAAAAAAAAATAACACAATTTGGAAACAAAATGTAACAAAATGTAACAAAATGTAACAAAATCGCTTGGTGCCAGAAGTGCCCAGACACATATTTCCTTATGTCCAAAAGTGGTTAATTACGTGCTAGCCTTGTTTTAGTAATTAGTTATAGTCATTCATGGTTCGATTTAAAAGTATGGCACACGTATGCAAGTATAATAAAATATAAGAGATCATTAAAACAAGCGCGTGTTAGTGAAACAGAAGTCACATGCACTGTGTGCGTATCCAATAACTTGACAGGGTAATAGGCCAAGTACGTAAAATAATATAAAATTGCTAAATATGTGCCATCTTCTTTGTCACATTTGTTTTTTTTTTTATTATAAGCAAGACTATGTATAATCCCAAACAACATACGCTTATAAAAGATAACTTAATGTATGTAAAACTTATTTTTTGTTTGGTTTTGAGTCGATGAAAACATACATCGGTATGAAGGTTCAAATAAAAACAATGTCAAATTCTCTAATAATGCTTCTCTTTAAAGACGTGTGTTTAGAGTTTGACTAAGATGTTAGCAACTGAAAACAAATTACTCCATATCTAAGGATTATTTATGATTGAAACACATTTTATATATACATAGTCATGTGTACATTATTGTATATTAATAATATTGAGGTCATTTAGGCACTTTTTTTTTCGTAAAGTTTATTTGTTCTCAAAGTAACAAAGCGTACACTAAGTTAGTTGGTGAATGGTGAAATGTTGCATACTATACACAGTTCTGTATTCAGTTGGTAGTTTCTGATTTCTTCACATACATTGCAGTTTCCTTTAGCGCATGTTCTGCCAAGCCAAACCTTATCAGTATTGTCCGTTTAATGTATTTTACTGACATAGTGGACACACGCGTGAGGCCTGACGGGGTCTGACAACACACAGAAGAAGAAATTAAACAGAGAATAAAAAGTAAAGAACGAATTAGGGACAAAAAAAAAAAAATCGGTGAATAATTCAGGTTGTCTTTTTAAAATAAAATGCGAATGATAAAATTAGTTAATTGGCATGTTGTCGGTGCAAGAGTTATTTCCCATATAGTTACTAGTATTAAGTTTATTGAACTAACTCAAATTTTATTTTCCCTTTTTGTTTAATTTAGCAAATATAAAAGATTTAATATATATAAAAAAAGTTAATCTTTTTGGTGTAATATTTTATTGTGCAAATAAAAGTTGTTGTGTCTGTTAGTCTGCAATTTTATAAGCCAGAGTGCTTATTATTATTCTAAGCATTAAGTATAAATTATAAGCCAATATCTTTAACAGATGTTTATTTTAAGAGGATCTAACAGTTCAGTTTAAATAATCAGATGCGGTTGTTGCATATGGCATGTTTATTAAAATACCTTTTACTGAAAAAAAATTTAGACACATATTCTTGTATACATATTTTATCTCAGTAACAAACAATGTGTGCCCTACTCTGAAGTTATACAATCCAACACAGTCATTTGGTGAATGCTGAAAGGTTGCATGCTACACACTTCTATATTTAGTTAATCAGCAGTTTGTGTTTCATCCATTACTTTACAACTTCCTTTAGCGCATGTTCTGCCAAGCCAAACCTTATCAGGACTGTATTTTACTGACATAGTTGACACATGCGTGAGGCCTGACGGGGTCTGACAATACACGTAAGAATAAATTAAGGGCATAATAAAAATACTTAGCAGGAAAAAAAAAATGAATAATTACAAAACCATTAAACAAAGGAATTTTGCGAACGGTATATTCATTCATAAAGTCATTAAGCATATAATCATGCCCTATGTGTGTGCGCTGCTTCCCATGTGTACATTATAATACACGCGATTCAAAAAAATCTACAATTAGCAAGATTCAATGATAAAATAGTTACAAAGTTGATTTTGTTTTTTGCTCTATTATTAAGTTCGTTAACTCATTATGTGTTATTGCTATTCTTTCTATATGTATGGGCGGTTAATAATATTTTTTGTGTCTCTAGTATATGTTACGTCCCTTACATGTCCCCTGCTTGTATGTGTGTGTGTGTGTGTGTGTTGTGTGCTGGAACGACAGGTACCCTCCCTTTGGTGTATAGTTGTATCCCGTGGGTGAGTGTGTTTACATGGAGCGAGAAGTGTTCACGTGAGGTGTGTCAGGTGACGGGTGTCAGAGCGGTGCTAGTGTGTGAAGCAGTTAGTTGTAGTGTGGCTGTGGACGTGGCTGTGGCAGGAAGTGGCTGTGGCTGGGGTCGTGTTAAGAATCATCATCTGTGTTGAAGCATATAATATCTTTCATTTTTTTCATATTATTTATTCTTATATATATATATATATATATATATATATATATATATATATATATATATATATATATATATATATATATATATATATAAGTTATTATTATTGCTTAGTATTGTTATCCAGTGAATTTACTGTGGTGTATGTTGTCAGTTGCTATAATATACCCCTAGACTTAAACTGAAGAACCCAACAATGTTAAGCCCAGCAATAGCAAACACTTTTGTTTTCCTTTTATTTCATTGAACTAAATTATTCATACAACATAATCGTTAAATTTAAGCCATCCGTTGTGACAGACAAACAAATGCGATTTGGACATATGTCTCTGTCTGTTGATGTTTTGATTATGTCGTCAATGCAAACGAATGCGTGGCCTGGTATACTGATGTAGATAATGTAAAGGTTATGTTTTAGTTGGTGTCGATGGTGTAGTTGTTGGAGTAGTGTCTACCATTATTTTGACAATTTTGTTTTACTAGTATGTTGTGTGGCTGGGCTGTCGTCTTTCTTCCTTTGTGTTGCTTTTGTCTATCTCTTTAATCGTCTTTGGCTTTTTGTCCTTATGATTCGAGATGACTTGTTATAATGTGCAGGTAGTTTTTATTCTAATGTTACATTTGAAGCGTGATGCATCTTGTTGTGGTATTTCTGCGTCCCCTTTTGCTGCTGTAAGACTGAGTTGTACTATTGAGATTTCCTATTGATATGTGTTAAAATCTTATTGAATGCATTGGTTGAACCAATTATGTGTTAATGATAAGTGTTGGCAAGTTTGTTTTCTAACTACGTATGAATGTAGCAGATTCTGATGACTGCTTCTAATATTGTTTATTCTAACTCTAAGTACATTGGTTTGTATCACTTGGGTCATCATCAGATCGGTAAACTATGATCGTCTGTAGGTAATTGGACCACACTGTGCGTTACATTATTGATGTATTTATTTATTTCAAGACTTCTACCTACATTTAACGTTGTTAAAGAAATAAATAAACCGGGAGTGATCTCCCCTAAACTTTCTCGAATATTCTTATATAAAATAACAGGGAATGGGAACTCGGGCTATAGACATGATTTTTAATCCATTTTAAATACTTAAAGTTTTAAAAATAGAATAAAATCTCGTAGACAAATTAGTTGCACACCAAGTGAACGCGAAATAAAAAAGCGCATAATAGTGCGCAATATTATTATTACTTTTAAAATTTACATTAGTTTTTTGAGAAATCGGAAGTAGCGTAAAGTACTACTTCCAGTCAACGGAAATGACTCAAAATTTAATAGAAGGTAGAGAATTAGATCTTTTACTTACGTATGAAATTTCATTTATCTATCTGAAATAGTACTCAAGTTATAGGCTTTTGAAAAATTCAAAGTAGGAAAAGTACCACTTCCGGTTATCGGAAATCGCTCAAAAGTTGATACGGATCTACGATTTTGATTAAATACTTATATATGAAATTTCATCAACCTAGCTGTAACGGTACTCAAGTTATCGTGTTTACACACGGACACACACACACACACACAGACACACAGACATACGGACAAGATTGCAAAATTATGTTTTTCCGTATCAGTGAGATGCAAAACGTCGAGATTTGCAAAAATCTCGATTTTTTTTTTTTTTTGCACGATTACAAGACTTTCTCTATACTTCGTATATACGAGAAAGTAAAAAAAGGTAAAACTAAGGACACAATTAAATGTATGAATTTACATAACGTTTTATATGTTTTATAACAAGTGAGCTGCGTTCACGCAGTGGCGTAGCTAGGATTTTCGGGCCCCTATGCAAGAATTATAAGTGGGCTCTTCGTCACTCGTTATACTACAACGGAATTCAATGGTGGCAGTAAAGAAATCAGCTGCTACGACGGAGGGGGGGGGGGGGGGGTAAATAATATAAATATTATATACATGTTTGTATTTTACACGTCTTGATTGTGTAGTTATACTACGTTATTATATAGACCTTCTAACCGGTGGTTTTATTTAAAGCACAAAACCGAACAAATTAACTGTAAGCCTGTAAACATTAAGTAACCAAGCGCTGTAGCGTCACAAGGCGGGGGGGGGGCGGTGTGCAGTCCGCATCTCATGACATCATTTAGGCATGAAACTATGACGAAACATGTTAAAATTAACTGTCAAAACTATGTTTTATCCAGCTCAAATAATAAAAGATTTGGGAGAGAGGGGTGACACCACACCAAAATAACACCCGCACAAAGTAACACCCGCCCTTGTGACGCTAATAACCAAACACAATTTTTAAAAGTTGCTAGAGATTTCTGTTTTTTTACTTGCTCGTATATACGAAGTACAGAGAAAGTCTTGTAATCGTGAAAAAAAAAATCGATATTTATTGTAAATCGTGACGTTTTACAGCTCCCTGATTCGGAAAAACATAGTTTTGCAATCTTGTCATTATGGCTGTGGGTGTATGAGTGTGTGTATGTGTGTCTGTGTGTGTCTGTGTGTGTCTGTAAACACAATAGCTTGAGTACCGTTACAGCTAGATTAATGAAATTTCATATATACGTATTATATTAAAATCGTAGATCCGTATCAACTTTTGAGCGAATTACGGTACGATAGCTTTACGGTAGCTACGCCACTGTACATATGTCATATTTCATATTTTTAATGTCATTTTAATAACATAAATATAATTTAACTTTCAAGTAATTATTACTAATTCTGTTTTTAATAAAGTGTCTACTGTTTTCTTAGTTTAGTGTTATAACACCTTTGTAACCTTTTAGGTTTATAGAAGATCTTTTATATCGGGACCAGGTGCTCTTTATCGAACATTGACAAACTACCCACACTTGTCTGAGTATTGAAAAGATTATGTTTTAGTTTTTAAAGGAATGGAGGGGGGAGGGGGCAGGTGGTCTGATTCTATCGACTACAGGTGGGGGGGGGGGGGGGGGCAGGTGGTCTGATTCTATCGACTAAAGTTGGGGGGGGGGAGGTGGTCTGATTCTATAGACTACAGGTAATGGGGGGGGGGGGGGTAGGTGGTCTGATTCTATCGACTACAGGTAATTGGGGGGGGGGGTCTGATTCTATCGACTACAGGTAATGGGGGGGTGTGATTCTATCTACTACAGGTAATGGGGGGGGGGGGGGCAGGTGGTCTGATTCTATTGACTACAGGTGGGGGGGGGCAGGTGGTCTGATTCAATTGACTACAGGTAATGGGGACATGTGTGTGTAGCCTCTGACCTGTTGTGTGCTGACGATGACCTTGGGTCGAAACGTCCATAGTACTTGTAACTGTCTTTAACTTGTGAGGTAACTAATACTATCTGTTTTATTACTAATTACATTAACCTCACTGCAGCTACCATTTGTTTTTTTATCTTTTCGCTGACCTGTTTTTTACAGTGTCAATTTGATCGATTTTGTTTTACACTTTTCTGCATTGGCTCGTGGGGAACACTACATATTTGTAATAAAGACATTTCTTTCTTACATGTATTGTCTTTTATTATTTTTTTTCACTTGCTTTTTTTCCAGCCCCAGTAATGTAATTTATAGCGTCAGTTTGCCTTGCATGTTCACTTTAGTATTACAGTTTTCATCATAGGCTTGTGAGGATTGATAAAGATTTACAATAGTAATATGTCTTTCTTACTTGTAGCCTACTTTCAATCATTCTAGATGGTTTACTTACACATATATCTAATACAACCTGAAAATGCCTATGTGTAATTAAATGATGATGCAATGCATTTTTCCCATCGGCGTGGTGGGTTGAGGGGGGGGGGGGGTTGGGCTTTTAAGGGATTACTGTAAATTAAAATGATACACATTGTATGCAACGGGAAAAAATTGTTATTACAATGAGACACATCAAATCAAACATGTTTCCCTTTCAAACATTTTTATCTATAGCAGTCGTCTCACAATTTAAAAACTGAAATAAAAAACAAATAATGAAAATTAAATTAAACAGTGATAGTGTTGATAATCCTATATTAAAACTTCAAAGCTGGGCGATAAATTCAACTTATTATTAGTTCTAGCTAAATTCTTGAAATATGGTTTTAACGTAACGTTATTGATTTGCTTACTTATAATACATATTAAATGCAATATAACACTATAGGGTCTCAAGTGGGTAAAATATAATACAAACTACCAGACGAATCTCCAGTCATTTCCAACTTTGGTTCAAATTTGCGCAGTAATTCTATATTATCTACCCCCCCCCCCATTTATTTTTATTGTAATGTATTATATTTCTAAGGGAAATAAACGAGATACTCTTAATTAAAATAAAGCTAACAGTGAGACAATCCAATCTGACACTGTGTTTAATATGGTACTTCTTTACATGGTGTCGTTGTCACGTGTTTTAAACCTGTAACCATGGCAACTATGTCTGTCGAAATGAAGAAAACAAAATTAAGTTTGCTTAGAAAGGTGCGTGAAGTTTTAACACAATAAACGTGTATTATAATAGAAAACCAAAGCGTATGGTCACTTCATGTCGTGTACACTAATACATCTATTGGTGCCTGCCTCGGCTATTATAGTAATAGCCACTTGAATAAATATTATTTAATTTTAAGGTAATCGTCGCTAATTCTGTGTTTAATAAAATATCTACTATTGCCTTGGTTTAGTGTTATATTAATAACAATTGTAGGATACAACCTATAAGGATTAATTTATTAATTAAATAATAGGATGCGGAATGTTTAATTGGTCTCATGATGTGGTTGTTTTAGAACTTAATTTTTTTTTTTCAAAAGTGCATACAAAGTAAATATATTTAGGTAACACAAGAGAAATCGAGGCCAAAAACACTTATTTAGAAGTATTCGTATGTTTTGTAATCTTATATTTTATTATACTGTCAGTTTCATCATTTAATTTGTGTCTGTTGATAAATCTCATCTCCAAGAAACATAAATATAGTGTTTACACATTTTCATATATTTTATTTAAATTTCACTTGCAATTTCACAATTCACATTGAAAGTCTTATACTGTTATGTGACAAATAGTTTCCACACAATTAGTAATTGAATATACAGGTTTTTTTCCCTTAGCCTTTTTATAGGTTTACATGGGAAGTAACTGAAACTAACAAGAAGTTATATACACGGTATTTTTACAAGCTTTAACAACCCCCGTCCTGCCGCTAACTAACCTTGTCACTGGTCAGCATTAAGGCTACTATTGTCTTGTCTATCTTTTATTTCTCTTTGTACCGTTCGTCTATGTGCCCGCCCCCAGCGGTGTAGTATCTAGTTATATCTAATATCTACTGAGGTTTCCCAGAAATAACTTGTGAAGTTTAGCACAAACACAGCATATTATGTGTGGTCTCGTGTCTGTAGTTGTAGAATGTCTTATGAATGTTTATATAATTCATTTAAGATGTACGACTATGTGTTATGTCTTGGGTTATCTATATTGAGAAACTGGGAAATGTTTAACGCACTACATCCGGTCTTAGGAAATATCTCAAACTTTAAAATATTGCATAGGATAAGGTCATATACGTATGCATTAAGTTCCGTATACCTAACAGAAATATTACTCAAGTTATATTGAATAATTAGAAACATACCTAATATATCATTAGCGGATATTGGAAGTCATTCAACAATTAAAACTCACACAAGTATATCAGGTAATCTTTGTATGATATGGTGTATGGAAGTGTACTGAAGTTTTTATGTCCCAACAAAATTAAAGCACCAATTACGACTCCTTTTAAGGTTGACCGGAATCCGGGCATGCAATATACTATTTATGTGAAAAATTGTAAACTCTCCAGCTTTTAATGTATGTTATTAGTCTATAGAGACCGCCATATTAAGAAGCTCCATTAACGGTTGAAAAAAAATTATGACTAAAAAAAGTAAATATTTCTATTTTGTTTTGCTTGGTGAGAATACGCAAATCACCGCAATATGCACATTTGCTAAGCTCGTTCAATAATTACGTTCGAATTTTAAACAACAAACATAACCTTCATTGCTATTTAGGGAACATTCAGTTGCGAACATTACTCCATATTCCATATTTTAATCTTAAGTCACAACCGTGCCTTCTAAGCTAGACAACGTTTGGCACAAAACAAATAATAAAAGTAAAATGTTTATGTTTATTGTCAGATGATATTTATGATCATACCTCTCATTTTTTTATCTTCGTCCAGATATATTTGAGTGTATTTTAAAGCTAATGTTTTGATGAGTAAAACTATTTAGTCCGATATTTTAAGTTGATGCTAATGGTGTGACTAAAGTTTTTTTTTAGCACCAATGTACGAGCTATCTTCAAAATAAAACAATTAGTACTAAAATACCCTCAAAGCAGAAATGATAATTTTCATTGAAAGACTACTGCTTGGATGAATGTAATAAATGTGTCTGAATGCATATAGGCTTAAAACAAATCTACTCATGAAATTATAGACATCAGTTTGGGGGGCATTTATTAAGATAGAAGAAGCAAGTATATACACATCAAGAGGCCAGTGAGTAGAAAACTTGCATACAAGGTTAATGAGCTTACATTTGTTTCTACAGTAAACAAAACAAGTTCAGTCAACTAACAGTTTACATTACAGTTTCTAGCATTGAGAGAGTAAAACAGGTGAAATGCTATACACAAGTAGAATATTAGCTTTTAATAAGAGACCCGATAAAATGTATAATCCACTTCATTTGATTTTTGTTTGAACAATTTATATTTTAATTTCTCATGTGTCAGAACCAACTAACAATATTAATCAATGCTATTGATACTGCTAATTTAACAATGATGTGAACTTATCCAACCATGTGATGGTTGAATGAAATCAGACATGGATAATAAACATGATCACAACTTAGGTGACAATAATCTGTCTGTGGGTTCTGACAACAATAGTTGTTAATATTGTTCAACTCTCTATGTTAATATTTATAATAGGGCTTGTACTACATATACAAAGAACATTATATTAGGAATGTACTGTTGTCATCCCCTGGTATTATAGGCTCTTGAAGTCAAAATTACGAGACAATCCACGGATATTGTTGGTGTTAGATAGGAAACTGTCTGGATGGTCAGGTGCCTACATAGATGTAAAGCAGGGGCACACAATACAGACCTCTAGAGACGGATCAGACTCCTAGAAATGAGATGTCTCATGTCTGTACATGTGAATTTCATATATGGATCATATAACAAAAGATGATGTCCATGTAAGTTTCATCAACGTGATCAAAGAAGTACTTTATAGTGTTGGGATTTAATATATAACAATACTGAAAGGCACAATGTTGGGCGGTATGGTTATGGGATGTAAAACAATGAAAACATCAGACAACATCAGGGACTAGTCTCACTGAGGCAACAGTGCACAATAAGGAGAATAATATAGACGCTCTACATAACAAAACCATCTAAAGGTCTGAAAACGTTTTGATACACCTAGGTTCAATAGACCGGTTGTAGATACATAAAAAAGAATAAAAATTAATGTGTTTTGCAAAGCCATTGGACTATAGACATTACATGAAAAATGACAAAGTTCAGTGTTATTGTGCATCCAATATGTATTATACAAAAGCAAATCAATAACGTTATGTTAAAACTTTATTTCAAACTTTTAGCTAGCATTGCCCAGCTTTGGCGTTTTAATGTAGGATAAAACACACTATAACTGTTAAATGTTTTATTTTATTTTATAATTTTCAATAACACAGTGTTCACACTGTGAGGCGCCAGACTCTTTCTTTACAACAAATACATCGCTAAAAACACACCTTAAAAGCTGCATCCATTCAACGAGCCAGCACACAAAACAGTCTAAAATGACTAGACCTAAACTAGGTAGTAGAAATACATCTATAATGGCGACACTTGTATCCAACCACCAATGCAATTCAAATAATATATTTCGAACGACAACCAACAACGGCCACAAAACTTAAGTATTCGAAAACATTTTGTAATTAACCCAGTCCTCTTTATAAGTACACACAATACAACATATTTCGATATAATACGTTTGCATAGCAGAGTACTGTAACTAAAATGTATGTGTAATCGGGAAAACAAGCATGAACTGTTTCGTTTTATTCTTTTCGTAAGCACACACATGAACACAAGACACATAATCTCAGATGAAATACATCACAGTAAAATATCTCACGGTAAAAGAGCATCAGTATTTAGGGTGATTTTCATCTTTTTAATGGTTTTGTTTGTTTCAATTATTTTTACATAGTTTGCTTTGATTTACTTTTGTTACCTATTGCAGGGGTCGGCAACCTGCGGCTCGCGAGCCGCATGCCGCTCTATTGATGTCAAGTTGCGGCTCTTCAGCTCCATGCTCAAATATTAATAATTATTTTATTTCAAAAACACCATATCTAAGACGTGTCTTGGGCTCAGACATGTAATTTACAGAATTTGTTTATTTTCACTTGTCCACCGAATGCTGTTGTTGTTACAATGCAGTATGTACAATATTATTAAGTGAATATAAAAATGAATATATTCAAGCAGGAGATAGTCGAACCAGACCACAGAACACTATTTAATCGTAGTGTTCAAGTGTCTTGCAATATATCATTTAATTACGCAAGCAGTTTTCTAAGCCAAGTTTTGACATTTGTTAAATCTAATCTTCAAGAAGCATATACTTTTGACAGACGTTTTATATATGTAATTCTAATCTAACTCTTACTGTCATATCAAACATTAAATGTAATATTGAGTTATATAACAAATACTTTCCACATAATTTTAAATCACATTTTTAAGTTGTTTCCCTTACCTTCTTTTGAAAAAGCTGATGGGAAGTAACTTAAATTAAAAGAATGTAAAGAATTTTATTTTTGAACAATGTATGTTTACATTATAATAACATAGTAATTCTCAATAACAATTATATAAATTACGTTAAAACACATCACAGTGAGGTCAGCAATACGCCCAGACGCCTTTACTTTCCCTAACGTAGGTTAGGTACCCATCAGAGTTGGGTGGACTCAGGGACGGTCTACTGACTTGAACACCGATTCGAACTCGAGACCTACGGGTTGGCAATCTAGCTCTCTACCGCTAGAGTTTCGTTTTTTTTTAAAGCGTTAAACTTGGGTGTCGTGGTGTTAGGGATGAATGCGCTATATATGATGACTACTTCTATTACTAACATTCCAACTATAGACATGTGATGCGGACGGGAACACTCTTATTTCCGACGACACTAATAATACCAACTAGTCCGATCATCGAAATACAACAACAAATAGAACTTTAATTATTAATCACTAATACTAGGTCTACACTACAAAATATACAACATGTCCTTTCTCTCCAATGGCTAAACCCCCAACTGTCTTCACTTGTTGGTGGTTGATTAGAGGAATGGTGTGTACTGTGAGTTTTTTTTTTACTTAATTGTCCAAGAGCCTTGAAGAAAGTGTTGTTACTTCTCTGTTTCATAAACAAAATCAACGCACTGACACTCTATTCTATGTAAGCATATGCACGTACCAGATTATGATGACTGTTTCTAATATTGTTTCCACTTCCTTGGTCTTTTATCTCTACCCATGTTTGCCTGTGGTTTTTCAGCTTAGTATTAAATGCATATTTTTTTCTGATTCCAAATATATTTTAATGGTTTTTTTCCGAGATAATTGATGATGTGATCCGGTCAATGAGGTTGGTCGGTTTCTTCATCACTAGATTGTTGATTATGTTGTTGTCGGGACTGAGGATGCAATCCGATTTTTATTTTTATTTTTTATTTTAAGGCTTAAGGAATAGACAGCAGTTAAAAAATATAAACAAAATATAAAAAAATAAAATATATTAATACTCGTTGGAAAACATCTACTGTATCGGTTAATTGTTTATTCTGATCGGGACTTTTAATGGAAGTGTTGTTAGTTCGATTTAGTTTACATTGTTTTACTTTATTGTATCGATTGGCTATAATATCCTTAAATATTGAGTGCTGGTATTTACTGTAAGGATTTCTTTATTTGATGTTTTAATGGTACATCATGTGGTTATTATTAGGATTAATGAAGTTGCTTGATATATGATCAAGGTGTATTGATTTGTGTATTACATTATGTGTTTATTGGGGGAAAGAAACCACAACCGGAAATTTCGCTACACCCAAAAGAAATAAAAAGAATAATTAAAAACAAACAAACGCAAATGTGGTCTGTCACTCACCCTCACTACATTAAAGACGACGGCTATTACAATTTAACACGAAAACAACAATACATAATCTTTCGACTTAGAACAGGCCACAACAGACTAAATCAACACATGCACAAAAAACTGAAGGTTGGGTGTAGCGAAATGTGCCCTTGTGGCAAGGCCCCGGAAAACACTGAGCACGTACTCCAGGATTGTACTCTGTATGGCCAGGCAAGAGGCAGACACTGGCCCCAGCCCACCCCACTCAGGGAAAAATTATATGGGACACCTGACAAACTGGAAACCACAGTCCGGTTTGTCCACGAAGTTGGTCTTGTTGTCTGAATCCTCCACCATATTCAAAAATTAAGAACGAAGAAGAAGAAAGATTATGTGTTTTTTTTTTTTTTTTAAGTCATATCTATGTTATAAGGTATAATATTGATTACATTTTCTGTCATTTTCAGATGGACTAGATGCTTGACAGTGTTATTTATAAATTAACCATTATTGTATAAAGTTTAGGAACATGTTGGTCCTGGATTATTTTATTTGTATAGCCTGTATTGATGTCCAGAGACAGGAAACCAGATGAATGGCGCACAAGACGATGTGGCTCGACTAAAATATAAACAACTATCTGGGACATTATACCCCACCCCTCCCCCAACCTCGTGTATTTCGTTTTTGTTTGAGTGCAACAACATTTTCTTCCAGCAGTTGCAATATAATAACATCTTTGTGTAGCTCGTGTGCTTCACAATTAGTTTTAATTGTATATGGTGTAAAGCGGTATTAATACATGATTTACACCATCAACAGTGGAGTTGCTCCCTCACTGGTCCATTTTTTTTAGAGAATCATCCACATCTTGTTTTCTTTTTTTAGAGAATCATCCACATCTTGTTTTCTTTTTTTAAGAGAATCATCCACATTTTGTTTTCCTTTTTTTAGAGAATCATTCACATCTTGTTTTCCTTTTTTAGAGAATCATCCACATTTTGTTTTCTTTTTTTTTTTGAGAATCATCCACATCTTGTTTTCCTTTTATTGTTTATGAAACTGATGGTCAAGACTCACTTGTAGAGGTGGTTGGATTTTGTTCAGACTCTGATGGTCAAGACTCACTTGTAGAGGTGGTTGGATTTTGTTCAGACTCTGATGGACCAGGAGCTTGAGTTTTACCAGTTTGCTCAGTGGCAATACTTTCATCGGTCCCTCTTTATTCTAGACAATCAATATTTAAAAAAAAAAAAAAAAACACTAAAATCAGATCAAATTAAGTTTTTTTTGTATCATTTTTATGTTGTATATTATATATTTTCAGATTATATAATTGAATTATCATTTGATGTTTTATTAAACACAAACTTTGATTTATAGATACACAATTATTCTTTTTAAAATACGTAACAAAACAATCGGGGTTGCATTTGGAGACACAGCGGATACTTGGCATTTTAATTGATTTCTTCCATGAGGAAAATCGCCTTGATATACGAGCAATTTGATGTACGGGCAATGCTAAAGAAGGAATTAAAATCGTATTTCAAGGTAACACTATTAAACATAATAGGCATTCTACAACAGTATTGAACAAATCTAGAATTCTAAAATCTAATATTAGTAGTTTAATTTCTCCCAATGTGTAGGCCTACTTTATAAAAACTAAGGGAAACAACTTAATGTTAGTCCTTACAATTGTTCAAGTTTAGCAAATTTCATTTTTTTTGCATAGAGATAAACAGGATAACAACTTTACATTTCATTTTTCATAAATCCTTTAAAACAATACAGTACATTTTATTCTCAAACCTCTATTTTTACCCAAAAATGTTTATATTTTTTTTAAAATTAATTGTCATAAATGCTTTATGATTTGTTTTATACAAAATTAATCATAAGCGAAATCTTTTGGTTAACGACATTGCACAACAACCACCACCACTTGTTAATAAAATCATTTTATTTTTTACTGTACCTTGTTAATAAAATAATTTTCTTTTACTTGGCCTTAGGTCAGGGTTCGGTAACCTTTTGAGACGAAAGACGAAAGAGCCAAAAGTTGCAATTTTGACAATTTCCCAGTTCTTAAAGAGCCAATGACATTTTAATTTCAATATTTTATTATTTGGTTAGGATTCGGTAAACAAATTTGATTTGTTATTTAAAATAAATAGCTTTAAATATGAAATAATATTTATTCATATAAAAACATACACTTGTTTTGCCAGAATTATGAAATTAGTAATAAAAAAAAAATAAAGGTCTATCCCAATCCACTTTAGAAGCTGTTAATTTAAAAAAAAAAAAAAATTACGTTGTCTCCCATAGCCAGGCAGGCCCAACACGGCAACTGGCTAACTGGCTTGGGTATCGGTTTGATTACCGTGTATCAGTCACTTTTGTCATTCAGTTCTTACCAGGCTTCCACCCCACTAAACACATGGTAAACTCGTACCCCACCGTCCTGTACCCGGCTCAACAGTAGGAAGCTAATAACTACGTCACTCACGTCAAATTAATGATTACTGACGGATAAGGAAATGCATTCTAAATTAACATTCTCCAATTAACGATATTCGAAAAAGTCAGCACTTGGGCAGTGGCAAGCATGTAATTGTTGTCACAGGGCTGAGTGTTTTTATCCTGTTTAAACGTGTGTATCCTTACAGTATAATTTTTGTTATGAGTTTGGCAAATTAAATAATATAACTATAAATATTTGTGCAAGGTGCTGGAGAGCCGCATCGTACAACAAAAGAGCCGGATACGGCTCGCGAGCCGCAGGTTGCCGACCCCTGTACTATAACAATAGTCGGCTATCATTTCCTGCACGATATAACTAATAATAACATATATTTATGTGTATACAATAGCATACACCTCAGCTACGGTGTTCGTATGTGGAGTAGGTGTGGAATAGGCAGCTTATATAATAATTGGCTAAGTCCGTATCAAACTGTACATAGATAAGTCACCACGTTGACGCTAATCGATATTGTTAGTTCATAATTAAATAATGTTTAAATAATGTATAATATCATTGGGATAGGCTTAAAAGATGGTTCCAAAAGGTTCCAAATTGTTGTTGCCAGAAAGCATATTTTTAACCAACATTGAATATTTTACATTTGAAAAGTAAGTACAAACTGACTTCCGGTTTTACTAAGGCTATACATATTCAAACAAATAATTACTATTGATCGATTGTAATAAAGCACAATGCTGTTTTCAATGTCTAGTAATTAAAACAAAAATAAGTATAGTAAAACAGTTTTGGAAATGTCTATACGTTACATAACGTATACACATTTGTGTATAGCACATTTAAAATACAGACTGAAATATATTGTACCTATCGAACAATGACGTTAAATTTTATTGATGGCAATCCATTTCGTTTCATTGAACTAGTTTTGAATGACTGTCTCCCTTAATTATTATCACAGAGGATCATTGTATGGCAGACTTTACTGATAAATTACTATAGCTGAAGTTACAGCTAAGTGAGTTGTACTATTGATATTTTCTATCGAGATGGGTTTAAATGTGCTCGGATGCATTGGTTGGTCCAATGAGTTGTTAATAAGAAGTTTTGGCAAACTTGTTTTCTGCCTGGAATAGCTTAGATCATGTCAATATCATTGTCAATACAGCTATATTTGCTGTAATGAATGGTGTATGATTGTTTTACATGTTATATAGTTATTTGTGTTTGTTGGTTAGAAGAATGGTGTGTATTGTTGGTTTTTTTTTTGTCCAAGCACCTTAGAAACAGTCTTTTTTTTTAAGTCATAAAGTCTGTCTCTCTCTGTTTCATAAACAACATCAACGACCTGACCCTGTAGTCCATGTAAACATATGCACGTAGCAGATTCTGTTGACTGCTTTCAATTTTACTGATGTTATGTCCCTAACTGTGTTTCATTGTTGTTTTTAACTTAGGATTTAATGTACTAAAAAAAATGTGAATACCGAACAAGGTATCATGAGTAAAGTCATTCTTTATATACAATTGTTTGAATGTCTTCAAACGTGTAGGTAAAAAATAGTAAAGGTCGCGTATACTATCAGTAAAATAATAATATAATTTCTTTAGATAATAAAGAGAGAAACTCTTAAGAATATTGCATACACAGAATTATATTATTAAAAATATGTCATTTTTATATAAAGTTATACACTATTTGAATCGCGCTACATATCAACACTTTGTGGGTATATACAGATAAGTTGTCTCCCTTGTTAGTTTTGAAACCACAATATTATTAATAATCGATTTTTGTGAAAACCAGCATTTTTGTAATATTGTTACTTTCTGTTGTTGTTTTTTTTTAATTTGCAACAATTATATAATATGTCATGATCCAAACAAGATATAATACTAGTACAAATGCAATGGCGTTGAAATGTCGATATTTTTCATGATGTTAATTGAATTGCAAACTTGACATCGGTGAAATGCTCTGATTTTTCGACACGGAATATGCTCGTTTTGATCAAACATGTGATGAGTTGGTAACTTTTCTCATAAACAGAATGTCTTCTGAAATGTGTCATTTTTAAAGTAATGTCTATGGCTACATGACTTTGTTAATACACATGCATTTTTATAATTGTGTATGTATCAACAACCGGCCTATTGAACCTAGGTGCATCAAAACGTGTTCAGACCTTTAGATGATTTTCTTATATAGAGCAGCTATTTTATCCTCCTCCATCTATTGTGTGTACTGTTGCCTCAGTGAGTCTAGTCCCTGATGGTGTCTGATGTTTCCTTTGTTATACACCCCCACCCCACTGTTGCCTCAGTGAGTCTAGTCCCTGATGGTGTCTGATGTTTCCTTTGTTATACACCCCCACCCCACTGTTGCCTCAGTGAGTCTAGTCCCTGATGGTGTCTGATGTTTCCTTTGTTATACACCCCCACCCCACTGTTGCCTCAGTGAGTCTAGTCCCTGATGGCGTCTGATGTTTCCTTTGTTAACCACCCCCACCCCACTGTTGCCTCAGTGAGTCTAGTCCCTGATGGTGTCTGATGTTTCCTCTATTATACACCCCCACCCCTCGCTTCCCCTCCACGACATTGTGCTTTGCTGAGTGTTTTAGGTTCAGCCCTGACAATAACAAGTACATCTTTGATCACATTGATGGACCTTACATTAACATAATCTTTTGTTATATGATCCGTGTAAGAAATGCACATGTACAGACATGAGACATCTCATTTCTAGGAGTCTGATCCGTCTCTGGAGGTCTGTATTGTGTATCCCTGCTTTACATCTATGTAGGCACCTGACAGCTATAACTGGGTCCAGTATTGGTGCTAGTTGGTTATTTCCCCCCCCCCCTCCTCACTTCCCACACCTTAACTGAGACAGAATGCATCCCCGTCCCACCTAACTAATGTGCAGGCTAGAGCACCCATCCACCCCCTCGCTGGAATGCCGGGGTCAGGCAGGGGTTAAAGAACCCGAGGGTGAAGCTTGGGCCCTGAGAATAAATTTGGACAGTTGAACGTTAACCTTAGAAGGATGTAGTCGTGATTGATTTGTTTTGTGTGGTAGGGATGGCTGGCCCAGCCGCTATTGATGAACAAGTTTTGTATCCTTAGACCATAGTAAGACTACGACCATAGACCATAGTTAGACTACCATATAGACTGTAGTTTCACCATCTATTTAATTAAAGTTGTTTAGCTGAAATTGTGTTGGTCTCTTCTTCAACACACAAGTAATCTACTGTGTTTAATTAACCACTTTACTTTTTAACCTCTAACTGCAGTCATCACCAACTATACAAATGACTATTTCATAACTCTGACTATCCAAACAGTTTCCGAACCAGCACCAGCAGATATATTTAGAAATTCTCATAAAAGCATTAGGAAAATCAAACGGGTAAGAGGGGGAGGGGGTGGGGGGTGGGGGCTTTACGAGGCAATACTATCGGACTATCGGGGCATGACAACACTACATTCCTAATATAATGTTCTTCAATATGCTGTACATGCTATTTTATAAATATTACAATTAAGGGAGTTTAACAATAATTCCAGCTGATGTTTTATGAACTCACCGACTTATTCTTGTCACCTTAAACGTGATTATTGTTATCCTCGTCTGCTATACTTCTTTTATCATATTTTTGGCTGAATTCACGTTAATGCCAAATTAGCAGAATCAATTACAGTGCGTGCTTCTGTTAGTGCAGTTATGACACCTGATAAATAAAAATATACGTTTAAAACAAAAATCATGTTCTACTATTTAGATAATGCTATATGACTATGCAAATGATATTTAAATATATATAAGTACAATTGATTACCCAACGTTAACAGTGAACAAAAAACGCTTAAAAAGCGCTTAAACTACCAAAACGTTATTATTATTATTATTATTATTTTAAAATAAACCATGCATTAAACAAAAAACAAATCATGCATAGTAAAAAAATAGCATACCAAGTAATTGAATATTTGTAAACAACATGCATTGGTCAGTGTTCAGCAAATGGCAGCAGTATTACCTCCGGACTCTGTGATGAGCTGATCTTGTATGGCATCTGTGGTTTAGTTGTTGAAATGGATAAGGTCAAAACTGGACAGTGAAATTGAAACAATCCAGTGTTGATACGTGAGCAAAAAATCAATACTTTGAAAATTCAAAAATATACAAACAATTCTAGGTTGATCGACTAAATAAATTATTGTCAATGCAATTAGGGGTCATCCATAAATGACGTCACGCTTTTTTTTGACGATGTTTACCTCCCCCCCCCCCCTCCCCTCCGTCACACATCGTTAGAAAAAGCCAGAATTCCCCCCCCCCCCTAAAAATAATGTCTCATTTCAGACTACAACCCCCCCCCCCCTCAAAATTGCAGTTGCTTTTTTTTAAACATCGATATTTTTTTCCAAAATCTTGTCTGAACTCTGTCTAAATAGAGTATTTTAATCAATTCATATTACAATTTATTAAAACAATTTTCTAAAACGCGAAATAACGTCTAAAATTCGCTTTCTAACATTGCTTTTTTTATAATGCAATAGTGTGACGTCGCACCAACTGAACTCCCCCCTCCCCTCACCACACACCGTCACGAAACTACGGACCCCCCTCCCCCCTACGAGTGTGACGTCATTTATGGACAACCCCTTAGTGGCAATCGTCTTAATTATGTGAACTATGGTGATGTAATATTAGATGCAATGCAATTAGGTCAGAGTAGTGTAGGGAGCCATTAGTCAAGTTGGCAGGAACCAATCAGAAGAGGAATAGCCTCCCATAATAAAAGACCAAGTCACGTGACTAGATGGTTTAAATAGGACATTCAGAATAACAGAAGTAATGGGGAGATAGATGTTGGCGTTATCAATCTAGAAGGTTAGTGTAGCTAGACTTTAATTGTCAGATACGGGGGGATATATGTTGGCGTTATCAATCTAGAACAGGGGTCTCCAAACTACGGCCCGCGGGCCGGATGCGGCCCGCGATGTGCTCTCATCCGGCCCGCGGAGATCTTTTTGTGCACGGAAAAAACGTTTGTTGGTGATGGCTGAGGAACTTTGCCCAGAAAAATCAAAGACGAGCCTGGAAGAAACTGGCCCTCGAACTGAAATTTGTTTGTTAATGCGGCCCTCGGACTGAAAAGTTTGGAGACCCCTGATCTAGAAGGTTCGTGTAGCTAGACTTTAATAGTCAGATACCGGGATATAGATGTTGGCGTTATCAATCTAGAAGGTTAGTGTAGCTAGACTTTAATAGTACTAGTCAGATACGGGGAGATAGATGTTGGCGTTATCAATCTAGCAGGTTAGTGTAGCTAGACTTTAATAGTACTAGTCAGATACGGGGAGATAGATGTTGGCGTTATCAATCTAGCAGGTTAGTGTAGCTAGACTTTAATAGTACTAGTCAGATACGGGGAGATAGATGTTGGCGTTATCAATCTAGAAGGTTAGTGTAGCTAGACTTTAATAGTACTAGTCAGATACGGGGAGATAGATGTTGGCGTTATCAATCTAGAAGGTTAGTGTAGCTAGAATTTAATAGTCAGATACGGGGGGATATATGTTGGCGTTATCAATCTAGAACAGTGGTTCCCAACCTTTTTCGAGTGGCGACCCCCTTTTATAAAAAGTAAGTGACCCGCGACCCCCATAGAATTAAAAAGCCGAAATTAGTATGGAAATTAATAAGCACTAAAATAAGATTTTCTAGTAGACTTTCAATATGAACTACTCTTGATAACTGTTTTAATAGCATGAGTAAAATTGCATACTATTCACTAAACCTTCATGGTTAAGCTTTTAATTTTAAAAAAATGTGTTAACGCCAACCTATGCCATTATAATTATCTTAAATTTGTTTTTAATCGAAGAATAGTGTTGAAAATATATTCTCGAAAAGTCAATCAATTTTACGTTTGGGTATGAATGATGAATACTACACCAAAATTGTGTCTGCAGTTTTTCATCTTGCTCGGAATCATTCTGCAAATCAAAGAATTCATCTTGTAATTCATCGGGAATATTGGCAACATCAAGGGCAGAAGACAATGGGTAATGCGTCAATGCAGATTATTCTTTTTTCAGCTAAGTTCGTTTTCAAGAGATTCAAGATGCCCAGAAATAGCTTCTTTCAAAATTTTAATTATCTCACAATCAGATTCATCTACCACACCGCAGAGTTTCTCAAATTTACAATATTTCCAAGATTTGTTTTCTTTACCGATTTTGCAGCTTTGATAAAAATGCCCCGAGATTATCATGGAAAGTTATAATATTCGTTCATTTTCCCTGAAGCTTCAGGTTAAGCTTGATGTTCGAATATATCTGTTAGGTATGATACTCTCTCCAACCACTCTATGTCGTTTTAAGTATACCAAAAAGTCTTGTTTCCTTTGCACTCCCAAGAACAATTTTATTTCAGATTTCAATTCAAAAACACAATGTACAACATTTCGTTTGACAGCCAGCGTACTGTAGTGTAGAAGAGCAGAACCTCGTGATCTATATTAATGTTTTTGCTCAGTTCTTTGAAGGCTCCAGATTTTATATAATTTACGACTTATACTAGCAATGGACTCGATTGTCGATTGGTTAGGGCAGTGGTTAGGGAGCTAAATGTTTTATGAAAGCCCGATTTTGAGCTAAACATAGATGGCGCACCATACGTACAAACCCCCATAGCCGTTCTAACCCATTTTAATCATCCAGTTTCAAAAAAAGATTTATTTTCTCCATGCTATCTTTACAAAAGAGCAACTATTTTATCTTTGCTATCATCCGCATGAATATAGACACAGACCAGCAACTGCAAACACGAACTCACGTCTGTTGGTTTATCAAGTTGAAAAGCAGACAATGGTGAAAGCTTAATTTCAATAAAAAATGTGTTATTTAACATTAACGTACATGCAACGTTTGATGAGATTTTCTCCTATTGTTTTTTTTTAGCGCAATTTCCATTCTGGAGAATTGCGTTTATTAACTCGTCTTTTCTGGGAATGAATGGAAGGATGTGTGTCCGCAGCTTTAAGTCGTATCTCCTCCTCAACGAAGCAATATCGAGGACTAGTTTCAAAAGCAAATATGTTAAGCAAGTTACCAGGATGAACATAGGCCAAAACAATTCCGGGTTTCTTTCACGGATTTCCCGGAAAAGCCAAAAAACCTCAAAAAAATGCAGTTTTTTTCCCATATCTTGGCAACCAGACCACTTAGCGACTTGAAACATATACGAATAGATTCCTGCCATAGTTTAGAACAATATTGCCGAAGAAAGTTTTCAAAAATATCCTTTCGTTCGGTCACCAAAAAAAAATTTAATTAATTAAAATTTGGACCGAATTAGTAGGCATTTTATCCAACCACACCACACGCGTCATCAAGTTCAATAGCTGCGCCATCACGTTCAATGGCTGTGACATCACGTTCGGTAGCTAGGCGCGCAATGGTTTTTAGTCATGTTACTCTATTGTAAATAAAACATGTAAAATACTGAAAAAAAAAATAAAAAACGTTTTAATAACTAACCAATGGTTTTACTAACCCTGCTCTTGATTTACGCTACGACAGAGCTATTTTTAGATAACAAGGAAATTGCGCTAAAATTGTCACTAGACTTTTTAATTACCTTGTTTTTTTTTTGCTTGGCATTTTCTATCGCGACTTCATTTGATGCTTGCACTAATACTGGTGAAAAATTCATGTTCGATCAAGTCTCTGGCGTTTGCAACTAGCTTCTTATCGACGAAAGAACATATATTTTTGGTGTGTTCCGAATGACTCCTCTCAAATGTCGTTTTAGTTTTGAAGATTTCATAGATTCGTGACTGAGAACAACTTTGTGCAGTGCGCTTTGTTTCTTCTCTATTACATTTCCAGTGATGTTAATGAAGCCGAATTTCAAAAATTCTTCTAAATATTTGTTTTCTTTCAAATTACTAAGGTTTAGTATACCAGTTGGCGACCCCCCAGAAAGACATTTGCGACTCCCAGGGGGGTCGCGACCCCCAGGTTGGGAACCCGTGGCCTAAATGATGGAAAACCGCAGCCAAAAATTACTTATTAAACATTTTTTTGGTAAAATTATTTATAAAAAAGTGTTTTACATCATACGTTGACTTTCTTTTATGTGCTGTTTTATCGCTCCTTTGATAATTACTATTATGGTAAAAGAAAAAGTATGTGTGTATGCCCACTTAACAATATATGTTTAATGAAAGATATATATATATATATATATATATATATATATATATATATATATATATATATATATATCTTATATAAATAAATGTATATATATATATATATATATATATATATATATATATATATATATATACATATATATATATATATATATATATATATATATATATATATATATATATATATATATATATATATATATATATATATATACATTAAAATAATAAATAAAAAAAAATGTTTAAAAAATGCTAGATTTCTAAAGATTGAATATCAATTGACATGGAACAATGTGTGTTGAAAAATGTTAAGGGGGATAACTTATCTTTATATCCCAAACAAGTGTTGATATGTAGCAATACTTAAATTTTGCATATTAGTTATCAAAATAACAATTTACTTTAAGTTTGACAATCTTGTTTATTAAATATTATTAACAGTTGCCCTTTTTTTATCCATAAACATTATATTATTGTTTTATTTAAAATACATGGAACCTTTACGATTATGTACAAACAAATTGGACAAAATTGAAACACTTTTGTTTTACAACAATCTGTATTTTCCCTATTCAGAACAAATGTTTTCGTAAATCAACCTCAAGATTTTAAATATATGGTACGGGAATACTCTATCAAAATAGCAAGGCAAATAAACATAGAAAGGAAAATTATGGAAGAACTAATAGACAGACAACTAGATACGTTAATCAGTCATAATGCATCGCAGGACAAAATTGGAAAAGTAGAATCAGAATTAAACAAAATACAAACACATAGACACAAAGGAGCGCTAAAATGTGGGAGAATAGACATGATAGGCAACGAAGACCCCTCCCATTACAACATAATTTTGGAAAAAATACACTGCAACAGTAAACAGATATGTAGCAGAACAGATGACAACGGGACTATAACAAATGACCTGGAAAGTATAAAACGTCAGTTTACTTTATACTATCAAAACCTCTTCAATAAGGAAGATACAGACTATGAAATACAAGAACATTATCTTAATTACACAATAAGGCTAGACAACGATGACTGTACCAAAATCAACGCGTCAATTACTAAAGAGGACATATCCAAGACGATAGACGGACTAAAACTAAATAAAGCTCCAGGACCAGACGGACTAACCAGTGAATTTTATAAAACCTTCAAAAATGACTTAATACTCCTTTTACACGCTACATTTCATGACATACATGAAAGAGAGGATTGTGCTACAGATTTTAACAGGACATATATAACACTCATTCCCAAAAATGATACGGACAGGACAAAAATTATAAATTACAGACCTATATCTTTACTCAACGGTGATTATAAAATATTGACAAAAACTTTAGATAAGAAATTCGAACCTTTCATATCTAAATTAATACACCCCGATCAGCAGTATAGCATACCAGGTAGAAACATACACAACCACACGCACTTAATCAGAGACATCATACATTATATCACGCAGCAAGACACACAACTAGCAATTCTTAGCATCGACCAACAGAAAGCTTTAGACAGAGTAGATCATACATGGTTAATGAAAACAATAGGTGCTTAAAACCTAAGACACTATTTTAAAACATGGATAAAATTAATATATAACAATGCACATATTCATTTATTAATAAACAACAGTGTTACAAGCGCTTTACACATACAGAAATCAGTTAGACAAGGTTGTCCTTTATCTCCCCTACTATACATCCTTAGCTTAGAACCCCTACTAGAAAACATTAGACAGGACAACTCGATTAAAGGACTGTACATTTCAAACACGGTAGCATTATTTATACAACTTTATAACTATATTTTTCATAGTGGCTATTATTAAAACAACCAGAGTTTCTTCCAGGCATTTTACCGCCCCCCCCCCCGAACGAAATGAAATTTATATAATTTATATAGAAAACAGTGTCCACCCCCCCCCCCACCCCGCGAAGAAAATTTACCGCCCCCCACCCCGAAAATTAAAAGTGCCCCCCCCCCCCCCCGGAGAAAAAAGTCTGGAAGAAACACTGAAAACAACATGCTGGTAAAAATCATGAACAATACTTAAGGAAAAGGTATTTACAAAATATATTTGCATTAGTAGCCTGGCTAGGTATTTGGATTACGTTTAATAATGTCCATCTGTCTTTTGCTGTTGCTTTAATCCACGATCGCCAAATCGTGTTTAATAACATAATCAAGGATAATACTACGCAATTAACTGGTCTTATAAAGTGTATTTACCTTGAAATGCAGCTTACTTGAGCTCGCGAATTATGATGATTTAGGTGATGGCCCTATTTAGAATAAAGGATATTGATTGCGGAACTTAATTTTATCATTTACTCAATTTTAATGCTAAAATAATTAGATCGCTTTAATTCACTTACTCGTTACACTCTTAACACTACACTTAATCCCTAAACTTAACGAGACTTAACGATAAGACCTAACACAATGGAACTATATGTGCTAAAATTGTATGTTTCTTTCGCTCAATCGGTTGGACAGGTGATTTGTGGATGAGTCATGTTGTCAATCTTATTTTCTGTCTGGAATGGTTACAATGATGTCTACTGATTAATCTCTGTAGTTTAATTCGATAAAATGTGGCTTGTCTGATGGGTTTACTAGGGATGTGGTCATCCACATATGACGTCCACACATCAACAATCTGACCATCCAGTCCGTACAGATAAAAGTAGCATTTGTATGGTTCTAATACTGTTTATGTTGAGTTTACACAAACATTATCAAGCTGATTTAACGATTGGCATGGGATAACACAATTAACCGTTCACACATTTTTCCTTAGGCCTTTTACAGTCTTTACTAAACTAGTAGTTAAATTATTAATGAGTAGAAACTAAATCATTAATATTCGATTGCTTAAAGAATTGTTATTTTTAACACTGGTGTAGTTATTATTTTAGAAATAGTAACATACATGAAAATAAGTATTAAAATGGTTTTGTATTATAGGTGTTTTATTCTTTTTTAAATAAATATTAATCACAGAGAGAATACTACTAAGATAATATTTAAATAGTAAGCATTATGATTACTTGGGTTTAAGTTTGATTTTATGATTATTTTTTTTCAATTGTTTTAAACATTTAAAATAGTAAAATACTATATTTGATGGTTTTATACAGCATCAGAAACATGAACATCAATTGCTAATAGTAATTAAATGGAGGAAACAAAATGACATAAGAACTAGACTAAAATAAGGTGTTCAACCTCGGTTTCTGTTGGGTGATTAGTTTACT
Organism: Physella acuta; assembly: GCF_028476545.2. Taxonomy (NCBI): domain Eukaryota; kingdom Metazoa; phylum Mollusca; class Gastropoda; family Physidae; genus Physella; species Physella acuta. The sequence continues at coordinate 390,201 of NW_026731704.1, read as the reverse complement.
GTGCTCCATCCTCAGCTGCGAAGTCAAATATTGTATTTTATTAAAATGTATCAAAATAAACCAGCCAATTCCAGGTGGGCCCATTGATGTTAATCGAAACTGTTAGCTAGTGTTTAAAAATATATCTATTAAATAGATTAGCTTATGTGTATCTTCGAAGCAAAAAGTAATATTTAAGAGCCTTACATATAAAAAATGCAGAATAACAATAATACATAATAACTTATCAAACATTACAATTGAACAAAATAATAATAAACAATGTTTATACCTATTTAATCATTGCATTTTTAAATATAAAAAATTTTGGAAAAAAAAGGAGTTATGTCAATTTAATTTATTATAATATGAATATGGGAAGTAACTCATATGCTTTTTTACTTAATATGTCATTCGCAAAATTATTTTTTAAAAATATAACTCAACTTATTCCTTTTTTAATGTGTTTCTATTTTTTTTTTGTTTTCCTCGTAAGTAAATGTTATTCTGTCTTTATTCTTATGTGTGTTGTCCAGCCCACGTCAGACCTTACGCATGTGTCAACTGTGTTAGTAAAATACACTAAACAGACATCACTGATTAGGTTTGTTTTGGCAAGACATGCATTAAAGACAGTAGAGCCTTTATAGAAGATGATGTTATTGGCAACCAAAACTACAGAATAGCTAAATAGAGAACTGTTTATAGTATGCAGCCTCTCACCAACTGAATGTCTTTGTATAGCTACGGAACAGTACAAGCATCTTGTGTATTACAATACTAGTTGCGTATTGTGTATTTAAAACGTTAGTTTACGGTGCATTCGTCATATACAATGGGGTACAGTTAGAGGTGTTAATTAAATTGTATATAAATCACTAAGTGAGGCATGAAATCATTAAGCTTGTAAGAAAGGAAAAAAAATGCCCACCCCCCCACCCAAACCAAACTTAAATAAATAAAACAACCACTTCACTACAAAAAACAAGTTAATTAAAAAAGTCTAGTGACATTTATGCGCAATTTCCTTATGTTATCTAAAAATAGCTTTGAGGTATAATGCTGGGGTGCGTTCAAGCTAGAAGAACGATCGGTTTGTAGGTGTTTATGTAATTTTAAAATTTGTGACCGAACGAGAGGATATTTTTGAAAACTTTCTTCGGCAATATTGTTCTAAATTATAGCAGGAATCGATTGGTACATGTTTCAAGTCGCTAAGTGGTCTGGTTGCCGAGATATGGGTTAAAAACTGAATTTTTTCGAGGTTTTTTGGCTTTTCCGGGAAATACATGAAAGAAACCCGGAATTTTTATGGCCTATGCTCATTCTCGTAACTTGCTTAACATAATTGCTTTTGGAACTAGTCATCGATATTGCTTCGTTGAGGAGGAGATACGACTTAAAGCCCGGACACACATTCATCCATACATTCATTCATTCATTCATTCATCCATCCATCCATTCCCAGAAATGACGAGTTAATAAACGCAATTCTCCAGAATGGAAATTGCGCTAAAAAAATATAGACATTTGCAATTGTAAACAACCAATGGTAAACAACTAATCGTAAACGCATTACAAATATATTTTTTCTTTGCTGGAGCTGTGATTAAAATATCAAATGAAATGAGATAAAGTGTTCACTAATTAACGTAATATAAAACGAAACTAATCTATCTTTTTGATTTTTTTTTTCAAATTCTAGGCGAATGTGACCACAAAATCAACCATGATAAGTTACCACCCGCTTCAGTTGTAAATGAAAACACTGAAATCTAAACCACCACACGCTAGCTTAATATTAATATCTTATCTATATGCTGTTAAAACACACACACAAACAGGCAGCGAAATAAATCCATTCGAATAATAATTATTATTATTCAGCTTAGAATAAAAGTTTTATAATAATTACCTAATTAAATATTTTTAACATACGGAACATTCTATTTAATGTCTAGCTACACGAACCTTCTAGATTGATAACGCCAATATCTATCTCCCCCCCCCCCCCGTATCTGACTAGTACTATTAAAGTCTAGCTACACTAACCTTCTAGATTGATAACGCCAACATCTATCTCCCCGTATCTGACTAGTACTATTAAAGTCTAGCTACACTAACCTTCTAGATTGATAACGCCAACATCAATCTCCCCATTACTTCTGTTATTCTGAATGTCCTATTTAAACCATCTAGTCACGTGACTTGGTCTTTTATTATGGGAGGCTATTCCTCTTCTGATTGGTTCCTGCCAACTTGACTAATGGCTCCCTACACTACTCTGACCTAATTGCATTGCATCTAATATTACATCACCATAGTTCACATATTTAAGACGATTGCCACTAAGGGGTTGTCCATAAATGACGTCACACTCGTAGGGGGGAGGGGGGTCCGTAGTTTCGTGACGGTGTGTGGTGAGGGGAGGGGGGAGTTCAGTTGGTGCGACGTCACACTATTGCATTATAAAAAAAGCAATGTTAGAAAGCGAATTTTAGACGTTATTTCGCGTTTTAGAAAATTGTTTTAATGAATTGTAATATGAATTGATTAAAATACTCTATTTAGACAGAGTTCAGACAAGATTTTGGAAAAAAATATCGATGTTTAAAAAAAAGCAACTGCAATTTTGAGGGGGGGGGGGGTTGTAGTCTGAAATGAGACATTATTTTTAGGGGGGGGGGGAATTCTGGCTTTTTCTGACGATGTGTGACGGAGGAGAGGGGGGGGGAGGTAAACATCGTCAAAAAAAAGCGTGACGTCTTTTATGGATGACCCCTAATTGCATTGACAATAATTTATTTAGTCGATCAACCTAGAATTGTTTGTATATTTTTGAATTTTCAAAGTATTGATTTTTTGCTCACGTATCAACACTGGATTGTTTCAATTTCACTGTCCAGTTTTGACCTTATCCATTTCAACAACTAAACCACAGATGCCATACAAGATCAGCTCATCACAGAGTCCGGAGGTAATACTGCTGCCATTTGCTGAACACTGACCAATGCATGTTGTTTACAAATATTCAATTACTGAGTATGCTATTTTTTTACTATGTATGATTTGTTTTTTGTTTAATGCATGGTTTATTTTAAAATAATAATAATAATAATAATAACGTTTTGGTAGTTTAAGCGCTTTTAAGCGTTTTTTGTTCACTGTTAACGTTGGGTAATCAATTGTACTTTTATATATTTAAATATCATTTGCATAGTCATATAGCATTATCTAAATAGTAGAACATGATTTTTGTTTTAAACGTATATTTTTATTTATCAGGTGTCATAATTGCACTAACAGAAGCACGCACTGTAATTGATTCTGCTAATTTGGCATTAACGTGAATTCAGCCAAAAAAATGATAAAAGAAGTATAGCAGACGAGGTTAACAATAATCACGTTTAACGTGACAAGAATAAGTCGGTGAGTTCTTACAAAATCAGCTGGAATTATTGTTAAACTCCCTTAATTGTAATGTTTATAAAATAGCATGTACAGCATATTGAAGAACATTAGATTAGGAATGTAGTGTTGTCATGCCCCGACAGTCCGATAGTATTGCATCGTAAAGCCCCCACCCCCCACCCCCTCCCCCTCTTACCCGTTTCACTTTCCTAATGCTTTTATGAGAATTTCTAAATATATCTGCTGGTGCTAGTTCGGAAACTGTTTGGATAGTCAGAGTTATGAAATATTCATTTGTATAGTTGGTGATGACTGCAGTTAGAGGTTAAAAAGTAAAGTGGTTAATTAAACACAGTAGATTACTTGTTTGTTGAAGAAGAGACCAACACAATTTTAGCTAAACAACTTTAATTAAATAGATGGTGAAACTACAGTCTATATGGTAGTCTAACTATGGTCTATGGTCGTAGTCTTACTATGGTCTAAGGATACAAAACTTGTTCATCAATAGCGGCTGGGCCAGTCATCCCTACCACACAAAACAAATCACGACTACATCCTTCTAAGGTTAACGTTCAACTGTCCAAATTTATTCTCAGGGCCCAAGCTTCACCCTCGGGTTCTTTAACCCCTGCCTGACCCCGGCATTCCAGCGAGGGGGTGGATGGGTGCTCTAGCCTGCACATTAGTTAGGTGGGACGGGGATGCACTATGTCTCAGTTCAGGTGTGGGAAGGGAGGAGGGGGAAAATAACCAACTAGCACCAATACTGGACTCAGTTATAGCTGTCAGATGCCTACATAGATGTAAAGCAGGGATTCACAATACAGACCTCCAGAGACGGATCAGACTCCTAGAAATGAGATGTATCATGTTTTTACATGTGAATTTCGTACACGGATCATGTAACAAAATATTTTATTAATGTAAGGTCCATCAATTTGATCAAAGATGTACTTGTCATTGGCAGGGCTGAACCTAAAACACTCAGCAAAGCACAATGTCGGGGACGGGAAGCGAGGGGTGGGGGTGTATAACAAAGGAAACATCAGACACCATCAGGGACTAGACTCACTGAGGCAACAGTGGGGTGGGGGTGTATAACAAAGGAAACATCAGACACCATCAGGGACTAGACTCACTGAGGCAACAGTGGGGTGGGGGTGTATAACAAAGGAAACATCAGACACCATCAGGGACTAGACTCACTGAGGCAACAGTGGGGTGGGGGTGTATAACAAAGGAAACATCAGACACTATCAGTGACTAGACTCACTGAGGCAACAGTGGGGTGGGGGTGTATAACAAAGGAAACATCAGACACTATCAGTGACTAGACTCACTGAGGCAACAGTACACATTATGGATGGAGGAAGATAAAATATCTGCTCTGTATGACAAAATCATCTAAAGGTCTGAAAACGTTAGATACACCTAGGTTCAATAAGACGGTTACATACATACATACATACATCTAATGAGAGATATAATACACTACAGCACACAGAAAAACACCCAATTAGCAATTTTAAGTATTGACCAACAAAAAGCTTTTGACCGAGTTGACCATACATGGATAACGAAAATTTTAGATGAATACAACTTAGGTCCCTATCTCAAAATATGGATCAAAACACTCTACAAAAACGCGCATACTCACCTTATCATAAACAATACACTCACCGACCCAATACTAATAAATAAATCTGTCAGACAAGGTTGCCCATTATCCCCACTCCTTTACATTCTGAGTTTAAAACCACTATTGGAATCCATCAGACAGGACAACATAATTAAAGTTCTGCAATTACCATATACAGTACCTAGAAAAACCTTAGCATAATCAGATGACACGATCTTTCTCATACAAACAGAAAAAGAAATCAAAACAATTATATATACCTTTATAGATTTTGGCAAAGCTAGTGGCGGCAAAATTAACACACACAAATCCAAAATAAAGGGAGTTGGCAAATGGGCTGTGAAAAATAACTACAACATGCCAATCATGGTGACAGACAAATTAAAGCTAAACAGCATAACATACGCAGACAACCCGATAACAGAAAACAAAGATACATGAACAAATCTGATGGACAAAATCAATCACACTATATTCAAATACAGAAATTGCAAAACAATAATATTCTCTAGGGCAGCTTTAGTCAATAGATACGTCAATCCCAAAATAATCTACATCGCATCAAACAGCACAATACCCAACACATTTATCAAAGAAACAAACAAAAAACATTAGGGATTTTATTTTCAAATGCACAATCAGAAACATCAATCACCAAACACTAATACAGAATACATTAAACGGAGGAATAAGTTTGCACATAAACTCAAAAATTAACGCCTTCAGACTCAAACACCTAGATAGAATTAGAATAGAACCGCACTATCACCCTTTAGCACAGTACTAGGCATGCTGCCCAGCTTCGCTTAGGCTTTCGAAAACATTGAGAATTTGAATGCTTAATTAATTCGCCCGAAGGTCGGTCTACGACCTCAAGAGTTATGAAGAGGTTCCTCCGTGGACATTTTTTTTCGATTTATAGCTCATATAAGGTACCGGTCAGTCGAGGTCAGTTTTGACCCCCACATCGTAGACTTTTCGGCCAACCGGCCCCCGTGTTCTGTCGCATCAAGGCAAGATCATGCCAAATTTGAAGCGCCTGCGGCGCCGGGAAGTGCCCTATCGGACACCCGACAATCTAGATCTAGATCTAGATTTCTAAAAGAATTTTTTTTTTAAGTTTAGCCCGAGCATAATAAAAAATAATACATTAACCAAGTTGACTTGCTGTGTCTCGAACCCGCACCACCTGCGTGGTTTAATGTACACTAACATCTCCGCTATTTAGGCAACTTATAAAATACGGAGAATGAAACACGTATTTTAAAATCTTAACTTACGCGAATATGCCTATTCTTTCAAATTAATTTTTTATCCCAAATTAGCCAGTTCCAAACAAAGATTTTGTATAAAATAAATAAGTCTTGAAATAGTTTAGTCCTAATATAGAAATTTATTTTTGGAATTGATTTTAGAGAAGTTAGAGTCTAAATCTAGATCTTAGCGTCTACGTCTAGATCTAGTTATTGCGTAGATTTAGATTTAGATTTAGTCTAGATCTAGAATCTCTAGATCTAGAATCCAAATAAATAAAATAAATTTTATGAGTTTAGGCCGGAAAAATTGTATTGTATACATTTCATAGTGTACGTAGATCTAAATCAAATTTGAATGAAATAGTTCATTTCTTTTCATTCAAAACACAGCAGATGACGTCATTAGTTAATGTATAAGCAATAGCGACGTCACAGTTTTATGCGTTCTTTTTCACATGTATTAATGCTTTTCCGGTTGCATAAATAATACTGTTTCTCTACATTCGAATACGCCTTTAATTTTTATTTTTCTTCTTTAAGTAAAATTGTGGTTATACATTTAAAACATCTAACATATTATTTTCAACAAAAGTCCGTAAAAAGTTCTCCATATATCGCTGCCGATTCTGACGTGATGTCCGGCGAAAATTTTTTGCGGACAGAGAAAGAGAGAGAGAGAGAGATCTGCGAACGTGGGGATTTATATATTAGGATTACATAGGCCATATAATAAACACGACTCTAAAGACAAATAATATGACACCACACAATGGGGGGATAGATATAGGCAGCTTTTATAAGGAGGTTTTAAAAATATTCAAGGTAAACAAAAAACATAATAGGGGAGAAAACAAAGAAAATAAATGATACATTAGTCGAGCGACAACTACAACCTCTAGAATTAAATGGACTAAATAATTCAACACAGTAGACATTAGCGATACCTTCAGAAACTTACACAATAAAAACAACATACAAAGAAAAAGAAATAGGATATAGGCTCATCTACAACAGTACACCCATCTCTAGAAACACCAAAGCAAACACACACATTACAATAACATGCCAAATATGTAAACAACAGATACAAGAAACAGAACAACATATTTATTTAGAATGCACAACACTACTAAAAGCAAGACAAACATTAGGAACAGTAATAGAAACTTCCAACACAGACACATTAAACAAAGCCATCACCCTAAACTCTATAACGAAATCGAAAAATAAAACAGACGATGACAATAAAATTACTGCTATAGCTATCTTTAGACAGACAGTGTGGACTACTAGAAACAAATGCAAATTTGAATTAAAAACATACAAACACTTGAACATAGAGGCTATCTTCAGAGCAGTAGTCAGGAAAAGACTAGGTAACATAGTCATGATTTAAGTCTCTGGAATGTAGCCACACATAAGAAATATTCTGTTCCCCCCTTTATACTCATCCCACTCCTTCACTAATGTAGGTTTGAATCAGGGAGACTGGGAAAGAAATATCTAGAACCCTAAATTTCCTTACTGCTTATTACATGCATATTTTGTATTTTCCCCGATACTAGGAAACCCACATGAGATACACATTTTCTCACATTATTTCTTCTTTATTTGCATTTTAATCAAGTTTATCGTAAGACTTTTAAGTCGGATGGAGCTATTTACCTTTAGTTTTGCTTTATTTGTAACTAACACTATTATTTTTTAAAACTTTAATAACTATATTTTCAGTAACTATGGACTCCTAGCATTGCTAACAAATTGCAATGGGGTCTCTTTTCTATACTAAACTTATTTTTATGATTAACATGTTTTTAATACATTAAATTCTAATATATTTACTCTATGTAATATCTTAGTAAATGTCAACAAAACATAATAAATACTGCAACTGTTAGGGAAACTGAGTTATATACCTTTCTTTCTATTGTACTAACATATTTATATTACTTTTAATCGCAGTCATCCCATTTTTCACTATTACGGACTATGATCATTTCTAACAATTTTCAGGGTTTTCTTTCTTTTCTAAGTTTACTTTGAGTTTTACCATACACTCTGTAACAATTAACTATCGCTCCTTTTATCTATTATTTTGATGAATACATAAATAAAACAGACAGGGGAGGTAACCAAATTTTTACTATAATTGTTAGGGGGATGAAATTATATACCTTTTCATTTACCTTGATATGACATATCAATTTTTGAACTGTAAAATATGTTCACTTTTATTGATCTCATGACTCGTTCTATAAATACACGCTTAATTAACTAATTAATTTGTTTCTGAAATTACATATTTTCTAAATTTCGATTCTGTTAATAATTAAAATAAATAAAATAATAAACAAAAAAAAGTAATAAAAATAAAATAAAAAGAATGTTTGCAGATGATAGGTACAGTGGCGTAGGTAGGCAGGGGGGGGTGTTAGGAGGGGTCATAACCCCCATAGACCCCCTGGTATATATATATATATATATATATATATATATATAAAGTATGAGGGTGGTGCAAATCGAAAGTTAGAGGGGGGTGCAAATCGAAAGTTTGAGGGGGGTGCAAATCGAAAGTTTGAGAGGGGGGGGGGGTTGCAGATCGAAATATTGAGGGCGGGGGGTGCAAATCGAAAGTTTGTCCCCGGGTACACATTGGAACACCCCCCCCCCCCCTTGAGACGATCCTGGCTACGCCACTGGATTGGTATAAATGAAAAGTATGAATGCTAATAATCACCTATTGTATATAATATTTTGTGATTCATGTATATTTTGTATAAATAACAATACCTGTTCCCTCTTTAGGAAACCCACACCAACTTCTGAAGCCAAATTCGCCAATATGAATTTTTTATAACTTTTATTTAATGTTCACACACAAAAAAACCAACATTTCATTACGGCCATAATAAAAATAAAACAAGAGTTATGTCATTTTAATTACGTTATTAAAACAGCAAGGAATGAAAATAATAAGAACAGTGATGTTTTTGTAATAAGTTGTATTTATTTAGTGTCAGTATAATAGATTTTATTTCTGCATTGGCTCGTGAGGCGCACTACATCTTTGTAATACAGACATTTCTTTCTTACAAGTATTTTTTTTTATTAAAAGGTATCACAATTAATCAGACAGTGGACAAGCAAGCTGAACACTGTTTAAACGGAACTCAACGAAACTAGCTAGACTAGAATATTACATTTACGGTGATATTAACATTTCGGCGGTCATCTTTAGATCAATGGTTTGGAATATAAAGAGAAAAAAAAAAGATAAACCGAAAATACGTTTATAATCAATACACAATTTCAATATTTAAATCAAGACATTGGTATCAGCGATATTTATCTGTAGAAGTATTATTGTGTAAATTATCTAACGTTGCCTCTCTATTAAAACATGTGTTTAGTGTTGACTAAGATTTTAGCGACTTAAAATAAACTATCCCTAGTCTATTGATTATTTATTATTTTAACAATTTTCATAGATACATTTTAATGTGTGAATTAATGAATGAAATAAATACAATTCCTTTAGCCACAATTTCTTATAAATGTATTAGATCTCAAAGTAACAAACGAAGTGTGTACTGTTCCGTAGCTATACAATCCAACAAACCCAGTTGGTAAAAGGTTGCTTACTATAAACAGTTATCTACTTAGCTAGTCTGTAGTTTTAGTTGCTAATAACATTCATCTTCTATAAAAAAGCTGAACTGCCTTTAGCGCATGTTCTGACAAGCCAAACCTTATCTGAGATTTCTGTTTAGTGTATTTTACTGACATAGTTGACACATGCGTGAGGCCTGACGTGGGCTGGACAACACACATAAGAAGAAACTAAACACAGAATAACATTTACTTACGAGGAAAGTAACGAAATAAATACAAAAGCATTACATAAAGAAACATTTAAGTTTCATTGTTTGTAAAAATAATTTTGCGAATGATATATTGAGTAAATAAGCATATGCATTACTGCCCATATTTACATTATATAGAAATAAATTGAAATAACTCAAATTTTATCTTCAAAATTATTTATATTTAGAAAAATTCAATGTCTATATAGTTACAAACAAAGTTTATTATTATTTTATTATACGGTAGTGTCTGTTAAGTTATTTAGTATTAGTGTTATTCGGTGACAGGACAAATGATCTCAGTACAATTGATCTCAGACAAAATATCTCAGACAAAATATCTCAAGGACAAATGATCTCAGGACAAATGATCTCAGGACAAATGATCTCAAGGACAAATGATCTCACGGACAAAAGATACCAGGACAAAATATATCAGGACAAATGATACCACGGACAATTGATCTCAGACAAAATATCTCAGACAAAATATCTCACACCTAAATATTAATAGTGTAGTTGATGATTTTAGCTGATCTGAAATATTTTTTTATTGATTGTCATATCGATGGTCTCGGTCGCAAACCGTCTAACTCCGAAAAAGTAAATTTTACAGGAGAGACAAAAAACTGATTATTTCTTTGTTGATCGCTCTAAAACAATTTTTTTAATGATATATGCGAAGAAACTCTCTACCGACTATACTGTAGCGTTTTAAATTGAGTATTGTTAATATTTACAAAATTATAGTAAATTTTAAAAGATAGACGGTTTGCTCGGTCTAAAACTCTCGGTGCAAACCGTCTATCTGTGCGCGCGCATACTTGGCCGTTTTGAACCGAGAATTTCGGTCTCAGCCGCGTTCGTTCGTTTTGTCCAATGAACGTGTTTAAGTAATGTTTATGTTTTTAAGTTATAATTAACACTTCATAATATTTAGATTATAGTTTTGAGCTCATATTTTAATTATTTGAGTTTATTCTACTTTATGGGGTCAGTTTAATTTTAGTAGAGATGTTTTAGTATGGCTTTATCGCTTTCGACTGTTAATTCATTATGGCTGTATTTAGCACTAGACTTATTAACTGTTGAAGGTTATGCTTTATTTATTACATATTTCTATTCTCACTGTTTATTTTACTAAATCTGGTGGGTGCTGGGTTTGTAGAATGATAATAATAAAAATATCAACCTTATTGTCAGATACATTATGAATGAGACAACACAATAATTACATTAACAATGACTTAATTTTTACTTATTTTACAAAATGTAACAAAAAAAATGTGTTTATTTTTAAAATTTATTTTTTAAATAAAAGTCACATGAAGAAACATTAAAATGGCAACATATTTTTAAAATCAGGCAATTCATCATAAAAATGTGTATTTATGACTAGCTTTAGTTGCTCATATATGACCGCTTTTTTCTGCTCTTGTACAACTTGACAAGGGCTACAGATGAGATCAAAATCTTACGACCCTAGCTTAGCAATTTTTAGCTATCTGCTAATTCACTTTGAAGTAGACAGTAGCACCAGGATTGTACTGCAGTGCACGAATATTTGTCGCTTTGAATTCTTGATACGTCTGACTGGTCTTTTTGAGAGAGGTTGGTGTCTATTATGTGAGGCTGGTCTGTTGAGAAAGGCTGGTGTCTTGTATGGTAAGACTGGTGTGCTGAGAGAGGATTGTCTATTGTATGTTAAGACTAATATTTTGAGAGAAGCTGGTTTCTTGTATGGTAAGAATGATCTGTTGAGAGAGGCTGGTCTGTTGAGTTGCTGGTGTCTAAGAGGGTTAGACTAGTTTGTTGAGATATTCTTGTGCCCTGTATTGTAAGAGAGTTTGGTCTTTTGTATGTTACGACTGGTATGTTGTGAAAGGCTGGTGTGTTAAGAGATGCTGATGTCTTGTATGGTAAGACTGGTCTGTTGAGAGAGGCTGATCTGTTGAAAGAGGTTGTTTGTTGAGAGAGGCTGGTCTATTGGGAGAGACTGGTGTCTTAAATGGTAAGACTGGTCTGTTGAGAGAGGCTGATCTGTTGAGAGAGGCTGGTATGTCGAGAGAGGCTGGTCTGTTGAGAGAAGCTGGTTTGTTGAGAGATGATGATCTGTTGAGAGAGGCTGGTACGTCGAGAGAGGCTGGTATGTTGAGAGAGGCTGGTATTTTGAGAGAGGCTGATCTGTTGAGAGAGGCTGATCTGTTGACAGAGGCTGATTTGTTGAGAGAGGCTGGTATATTGAGAGAGCCTGTTCTGATGTATGGTAAGATTGGTATGTTGAGAAAGACTGGTATGTCGAGAGAGACTGGTATGTTGAGAGAGACTAGTGTGTTTAGAGAGGCTGATCTGTTGAGAGAGGCTGGTATGTTGAGAAAAGCTGGTCTGTGGAGAGAGGCTGGTCTGTTTAGAGAGGCTGATCTGTTGAGAGAGGCTGGTATGTTGAGAAAAGCTGGTCTGTGGAGAGAGGCTGGTCTGTTTAGAGAGGCTGATCTGTTGAGAGAGGCTGGTATGTTGAGAAAAGCTGGTCTGTGGAGAGAGGCTGGTCTGTTTAGAGGGGCTGATCTGTTGAGAGAGAGGCTGGTATCTTGAAAAAATAAAACTGAATTTTTCGTTGGTCAGTCAGACTGGAATCTTTTTTTGACTTATAAAATGACATCATTTTGTTACATGACAGCTTGAGCTAGCTTAGTTTAAATAGCCTTCTCCTTCTTCTATATGGTAGCATCCAATACGATTTCATATCATGTGATTAAATAATTTCAATTTTGATCTGAAATCTAAACATGTAATACTCATCACTATAGTGAGCTAATTGCTAAGCTCATGTTTTAATGCGTTATACATTGAAGCATGCTTATTATTTATTGAACTGAATAGCCATCTCAATAGTTGATCATTAATATTAAAATTAATCATACAGGCATTTACTAAAGACAACTCACCATGTCGTTTAACATGTACGCCAAACATTTTGTGACCTACTATATAAACATTTCTTAACACATAGCTAAACCCTCAATATAAAGCTATTAGTGAATTAACAATAATTAAATGTATTGCACAAGCTTGTGGAAATGTAATTCTAACAATATTGTTTTAATTTATCTCTAGATTTAGATTCTAGAATTAAGATCTAGTTTCAAAGCATTGTGTTAGCGTAATAAAAATGTAAACAAATCAGTTTGGTTCTTCTCGAAAATCTACTGGAAATAGGCTAATTTAAATAAATACTCTATGTTTATTATTTTTTTAAATGATAAAATATAATAGAATAGATGAAAATAATCAATAAAATAGTCTTACCAATAAGTAATTTGACTGCTGTGGTGTAAAATCGTGTGATTGCAGCGTGCGACTATGTTTCTGATCAAAAGTGTACTGACAAATATAGCGGTATTCGTTTTGCGCCGAGATTTTTAGCGCTAGAAATAATAGGCGGTTTGTTCAAATGATTATATCTCGATAATCATTCAACAGATTTCTATAATATTTTCATGCATCATGGGGAATGATACTGGCTTTTGATTTATGTAAAAAAAAGAAAATTGAATTTTTTTGAGTTAGACGGTTTGCGACCGAGACCATGGATATGGTTTTGTTTATTATGTTTTAATATTGTTTATAGACCTATATAATAATTGTAAGAAATGTTTGGCGTATAAATTTGTCATTTTGCACTAAACATTTTAAAGTTAGTATTAGTAATATAGTATACGAAGATTAAAGATTATTTTTCTATAGACAGCGTAGGTGAGCTTGCCAAACATGTCAGGTGGACGAAACTAGATCAAAGGGGATGAAATAACAATAACGACACACCTTCGTATCAAGGTGGCCGCCCGCTTTGATGGCACAGACCTGCCTTAAGGGAAAAACATCCGCTCTCCATGGACAATACAACTAGCATCAACAGTCAATAGTTATGCGTCGGTCACACCTTAGTGATCAGGTGACAAATCCTTATTTAAACAAACATCGAACATGTCGAGCAAGAGTTAACGCAATAGATGATCACATAATATTGGAGAGGAGTGATCATATTGATGTACGTGCCAGCAAAGAAACGTAAACTTTATGTTTGTGTTGATGGTGCAATAAAAACAATAGTTTAACGTTACGAACCTGAAGACCCATTCACATTTTTAAAAAATATTTCGCGTGTTTTGAACCTTAATGTTGTATAACAACCATTACTTTATTTGTTTTATACAACATCATTTATTGTACCTTTCAGGCTAAAGGAGTAAGTTTGTTATAATTTTTTCCCTTTTCGAATCAAATGCTACGACAAAGTTTAATAAATCTTTTGATGGCTTGTTAGGTTTAACAAATTCATTTTATTCACAATTATTATGCGTAAAAAAGTAAACAACCGATATTAACTGTCAATAAAAAAAAGTTCAAATCAACTAAAATCATCGTACATACTATTAAAATTTCCCTGTGAGATATTTTGTCTGAGATATTTTGTCTGAGATCATTTGTCCATGATATCATTTGTCCTGATATATTTTGTCCTGGTATCTTTTGTCCGTGAGATCATTTGTCCTTGAGATCATTTGTCCTGAGATCATTTGTCCTGAGATCATTTGTCCGTGAGATATTTTGTCTGAGATATTTTGTCTGAGATCATTTGTCCTGAGATCATTTGTCATGGAACCGTGTTATTCTGTACTTTATATACGTAATGGTTTTCAATATTATTTTTTCCCTCATATATACACATAAACTAATCTATTTGATTGATATATTTTTAAACATTAGTTAACAGCTCCGTTTGAAAAGCGTTTCTTTGCAATTTTACATTTGTGATTTATTGTGATACATTTTAATAAAAGAAAATACAAAAAATAAAAAAAAATAAAAATTAAAAAAAAAAAAAAAAAAAAAGAAAATACATGTAAGAAAGAAATATCTTTATTACAAAGATGTAGTGCTCCTCACGAGCCAATGCAGAAATAAAATCGATCAAACTGACAATGTAAATAACAGGCTATAAACAAGTCCCCGTTAGTCGATAGAATCAGACCTAATTCCCCCCCCCCCCCCCCCACTCCCTTCAGAAACTAAAACATAATCTTTTTAGTACTCAGACAGTTGTGGGAAGTTTGTCAATGTTCAATAAAGAGCACCTGGTTCTGACATGAAAGCTGTTGTATAAACATTATAGGTTGTATCTTACAATTGTTATTAATATAACACTAAACTAAGTCAACAGTAGATAATTTATTAAAAAAAAAAATTAGCGACAATTACCATAAAGTTATGTAATATTTATGTTATAAAAATGACATTAAAAATATTAAATATGACATATGTAAACCTTTTGATCTGACGCCTCGTGCAATTTGCGTTTCTTTCTGTTGAACTAAATTTTGAAAGTGCTGCTGATGTAATAAGCCAAGAGACAATGTCTTTCAATATTTAGTCAACGCGGGCAGCATGTCAAATAAATAAAAAAAAAAAACAATTGACCCGTGATTGTACATGAGTAGCTTTTGTGTTTTAAATAGTTTTTCTGTTTTGATACAATTATATATTAATACATCTTTCTTATATGTAGCCTACTTTTATTTATTTAAGACGGTTTACTTGCACATAGATCTTATACAAAACGTCTATTTACAATTAAAAATAAAAATAAAAATGCAAATGTGTAATTAAATGATGATTCAATGGATTTTTCAATACATTTTATGAGTAGCCGGAAAGATGTTCATTACAATGATACACATCAATTCAAACATTCTTCCTTTTTAAACGTCTATATCTATAGCAGTTGTTCCACCGTTTTCTTTTTAATACATTTATTTTAAACATTTGAAATTATAATGATCATTTATTGTGTAGTTTTATAGTTTCAAACATATGAAAGTAAATTGTATATATAGTAGCTAAATGGGGAATTTAAAACTCTATAAATACTGGACTACAATAGGGTGTGCTACCATGTTTCTTCTGACTTCTCAGTTTACTGTGTCCCATTTCGACTGTGAAGCCAAATGATAACATTTTGGTAACCTATGGCCAAGTAAAAGAAAAGTATTTTATTTTTTTTTTTTTTATTTTTTTTTTATTTTTTTTTTTAAATACTTTTATTTGCAATTTAAAACAAGTACATCAACATCAAATTCTTACATAATTTCGAACATCAAATGAAAACGAAATAGTAATACAATATATTACAATATATTACAATAGTAATATTTCTTTCTTACTTGTAGCCTACTTTCATTCATTTAAGATGGTTTACATATACATAGATGTAATACAAAACGTCTAAATATAAAGAAAAATTAAAAATTAAAAACCAACCTGAAACTGAAAATGCAAATGTGTAATTAAAATTAAATGATGATTCAATGGATTTTTTTTTCTCGGCGTGGTGGGCTGAGGGGACGAGGGGGGGGGGGGAGAGGGGGAATTTGTTTTTTTTTTAAAGTAGAGCTAAAATGAATTTGGGATTACAGAGAATTAAAATGATACAAATTTTAAGCAATCGGAAAAGTTATGTTATTACAATGAGACGTAAAAGCAAACACTCTTCCCTTTCAAACATCTATATCTATACAGTCCTCAATTAGTTTTTTTTTTTCCTTTTTTTTTTTTTGTTTTTGTTTTATTAATTCAATTGTTTTAAACCTTTAAATCAGTAATAATTATATATTTGATAGATTTTACACAGCATCAAAGACATGAACATCAATTTCATATATAATAATCAAATGGAGAAAATAAAATGGCATAAGAACTAGACTAAAATAAGGTGTGCAAACTAGGTTTCTCTTGACTGCTTAGTTTACTGTGCTTTGTCCTTAGCTGAGGAGTCAAAAGTTCACATTGTAGCCGCCCATGGACAGAAATAGAAACGACTTTGGGAGAAGTGTCTCTGCAGTACACATACTGATCCATCATTCCAAAACTTTCCATGACATAAAATTGACCCTTGGCAAAGAGGTCACGCTACCTTGAAAAATCCGCCAGTCCGGTTGAGTGGGGGGAAGTGTGTGTGTGGGGGGGGGTGAGGTGTGTATCTTTTTCTACCATTCAGGTTGTGCACTTTTAAAAACCTGGGAAACAGAAGACTGTTCTAATGTTAATTTACTTGAGGGCTGATCGAGTGATGTTTAGCTTGAGACTGTCGATATTAATTATGCATCTAGTTTATTTGCTTCTTCTGTAGTTCAAATGTTAGTTTCCTGTAAAAGTAGGATGTCAATATTGTGTTTATTTATTATGTTGTTTATATAATGTGTTTGTCCCTAGCCCCCCTGATGTTCAATGTTGCCAGAGTTAGCATGAATTATTTGGGGTTTTCTTTCGAACATCTGTTTCTGGAGGGCTGGATGGTGGTGGTCTTTTAACGCCAAACTTTCCAGGCGCTGGTTTGCTATCCCGTTGGGCCCTGGTCACGACCCTTTGAGGTGGCTTTACTGTAGGTAATTGATTTTTACTTGAACTGATTGCTTGACTATATGACAGTTGACCTGATACCTTTGTTGCTGATATACTTTGTGAGCTTTTAATTTTCTTTAGCGGTTTCGTTATGTTTTCTGAACTAGTGTTATCTTGTAGAATATCATTTATTGTTTCGTCGACAGCCTCCAAATTTTCTTGATTCCCATCTTTTTGAGACCCTGTTACTATGAATTTCTGATCGCCATTGTCTCCATGGCTTCGGCCTCTATGGTGGTTTCTGTTACGCTTTCGTTAACTTGCTGTGATGCTGCAGTAGTATGATGTGCTTCAGTTTGGCCATCTACTCCAAAGGCATCTTCTACCTCTCTATGCCTTGCTTCTCTAAGCATTTCATTTTGTCTTTCTCCGTCAACATCATAACTGTCCCAATGCTTTAAGAAATTTCTATTGTTACTTAGATGCTCCCTAACTTCTTCTTTATCATTTGCATCCCAAGGCTCAATTGCCCTGTACTGTCCATCTACTAGCTGGACGCCGTCAAGAGCGCGAGTCCTCAAATGCTCACACATTTTAGGCAGGTGTCTGTCTGTGTTGCAGTGGCAACATTGCACCCTCCTCCCATTGAGGATTATAAGGACTCTGCTCTCCTTGTTGGCCTCATTTGTAAGTATAATATAGTGTGGCACACTCTCCACATCTTCTTTCTCCAGAGAGATGGTGAATTGGACCACATTTGATTGGTCTATTCTCTTAAATGTTGGTGTTGAGTCCTGACTGCTTATAGATTTCAGAATCGCCATTATATCATCGTCGCTTGTCTTGGAAGGCAGCCATTTCAGCATGCCCCTTTGCCCAGATTTATCGGCGTGGGTTATTGATATTCTCTGCACTCTGTATCTGGATGTTACCCCAGGTGGCAAATCTCTGTGAAATTCTTTTAGGTGCATTTTCTCATATAATTCCTTTGATCTAATGGTGACATACCATTTACGCAGTGTCCCATAGTTATACAGACCTTCAAATTCAGCTGGTGATAGGCTACATAACATACATAGCTCTCTTTTTAGTTCGTCAGCTGTGAGTGTAGCTAAAGAAAAACCCTCTTCTATGAAAATCTCTAAAGAAAAGTATTTTATTAACAGCGATTTCAATGTTGAAAATAATTATCGTTAACCAAAAGATTTCGCTTATTTTCAGTTTGTATAAAACGAATCATAAGGCTTTTATGGCATTTAATGTCAAAAAAAATATAATTTTTGGGTAAAAGTAGAGGTTTGAGAATATAATGTATTGCACTGCTGTAGAAGATCTAAGAAAAGTAAAATGTAAAATTGTTAACTTGTTTATCTCTATGCAGGAAATGAAATTCGCTAAACTTAAACAATTTTAAGGACTAAAACAAAGTTGTCTCCCTTAGTTTTTATAAAGAACACATTGGTAGAAATTAAACTACTAATATTAGATTTTTGAATTCTAGATTTGTTTAACGCTGTTGTAGAATGTCTTTTATGTTTAATAGTGTTACATTGAAATACGATTTTAATTCCTTCTGTAGCATAGCTCGTACGTCAAACTGCTCGTATATCAAAACGATTTTCCTCATTGAAGAAATCAATTAAAATGCCAAGTATCCGCTGTGTCTCCAAATGTAACCGCGATTGTTTCGTTACGTGTTTTAAAAAGAATAATTGTGTATCTATAAATAAAAAATGGTGTTTGATAAAACATCAAACGATAATGCAATTATATAATCTAGTTTTTATAAATTGTAGTTACCTAGAAAATCAACTTACTTGAGCTCACATAAGATGCTGGTGGAGGTGTAGGCCCTGTGTAGGGGGGATGAGATAGGCGACGGCGCTTCACTTCGTTCACTCACTCACAGTTAATGCTAAAATTGTTCGGTCACTTAACATTACAATCTGTATACTTCACCGAACATAATGAAACCTAAATGTTCCTTTATCATGATTTATTAATTTCGCTTAATTTGCGTCACTGTTTTCTCTTCGGTGGTAGTTTCACTTTTCTCCAGGCTTTGCTCACTATCTCCATTTTTAAATTCAGAATGTACATATGTATACATATATTTCTGCACGATAATGTTTGTCGTATCCTTCGTTTAAGATTTCTTTTTACAATATAGTCCTTTCATATGACGTCACGTCCGTTCGTGAATGTAAACATCCGCCATCTGGGTGTACAGATCTACATTCAAAATGGTGATCTGTGCGGTGAAAGGTTGTGATACTCGAAGTGGCAGATCTAAAGGGATTCCTTTATTTCGACTGCCAAGGGTTATAATAAACCAAGATGATAGAGATCGACAGTTAACAGAACGTAGACGCCGTCAATTTTTAGCCAATATTTATCGCAGCGGTGTGTGTGAAGCAGCGGCGAATATGTTCTCGACACTTTGTTTCAGGTAAGGACAGTTTTAATTATCTATAAAAGATAACTAATAATACAACAAAATGCTCGGCCTTCACAAATACTAATAGTAAAAGACAAAGTCAAAATTAATAATAAGAATAATAAGATACATAGTGTTTTAACGTCTAGATCTAGAATCTAGCTCTAAACATAGCGTAAACAAAATTCGTAGCACATAATATTCTGGATAGACATAGAATCTAGAATCTACTTATTTACTTAAATTTGATTACAAATTTAGATCTACATTCGATTCAAAATACAGCCATAATCAATCAAAAGTAGTCATAATAGGCATAAAAAAGCATTTAATTGTCTCTAAGATCTAAAATCTCGCTCTATAAATCCAATAATTATTTTAGCAAACGAAATTTTCTGAAATTGAAATAGATTGTATGACTAGACTTAGATCTAGAATCTGCTACTTAAATTAAATTTTAAAAAGTTTATACAAGCATGTAGTTGATATTATTGTAGTAGAAGGCCTACCTACTTTGTGTCTTTTTACAGTAATATGTATCTGATACTGAACTGAGTTTAATTAAATTCAAATGCATATCTAGTAATTAGTCTACTAAGTTTATGTAGCCTAGTAGTAGAATCTAGATCATACCAGCCAACAACAAAAAAACCACATTATTATTATTAGGTTAATGATAGGGCTAATTTTTTTTTTAAATCCACTGTTTATAAAAGAAACAAATCAAGTTAGAAACATTATAAGTGAGATGGTTTAGAACAATAACAATGGACTCAGTCTACAATTGATACAATTGCAGGTCTACATATGGCCTACAGTCTAGTAGTTTACAGTGTGTAGCTAGTATACTAGTGTGTAGCTGTCCAGAGTTAAGATTGTTGGATGTAAATAGGGATGATACTAACTAGGCCTAATCTGCCTTAATGCTTTCCCTGATAAGCCATGTGTGTTATAAATGACATAACATGACATCGAGGTGAGAAATGTTGAGGGGAGAGCAGTGGGACTTTCCCTTTGTTCTCCGTGCTGGGCCCTGAGGGTCAAAATTATATCAGAGCTACTATCTCCGTGGGGCTGAGTATCACGGAGGTGAGAAATGTTCAGGGAAGGGTAGTGGTACTGGCTCCGCTTTGGTTTCATTGTGGGCTAGAAAAAGGTAGTGCTGGCCATCATGAGGGTTGAACATCAGTATTAATGTGTCTGATCACTTCCCTGCTGGGTTATAAGGGTTTTAAATTGTATAACATGCTACCCAGATTGGCTGAGATCTAAGAACAGCAGTGGTTATTACCCATGAATTATATTAGCCGTTGTAGTGTGGGTTTTTGTAGGAGTTAAGTGGTCTCACGTTTACTACAGTAGTGTGGTTGTACTAGATCTATTGCTACTAAATCGTGTACTTAACAGAGAAACTAAAATCTACATTAACCAGATCTAGATAACCTATAATATATTACTGCATTTGATCAGATTCGTCTACTTAAACTGTAAACGCAAACAATATTACTAACAGTATTTTTATTTAGAAATTTCGGCCACATATTTATATTATCCACGAAACTATCAGTATAAGGATCTTCAATTCCTAAGAGACCAAGTTTTTTAATGTATTTTTCCTTTTCCGCGGGTGTGGTTCTTTACATACAGTGAACGCGTCCAGCGCTGGTGAACAGCTGATTGTGTTTACGTCTGGTGTACACCGGACGTAGGTATTACGTCATTTAGGTCACGTGTTTGCAAGGACTCTATTGAGTTCTACAGGTGTCATTAAATAGTTCCGATGCACAATACATATAATTCTACATTACAAATAAGGGGACTCTAGATGCATGCATCTTTGAAGTTGTTTATGTAAAGAACACAGCACTTCTGAAAATAGAGCTTTAAATAAACCACAAATACAAGATACCATAAATATCAAAACTAGAAATGGAACACGAAACACTTGGGGTGGGGGTGGGGGTGGGGTCTTTTAATGCCCATTTTGTCGAGTTTTGATTTATTTTGTCAAATAGTTCATGTTTTAAAGTGTCTCTAACAATCGACATAATCATCGTGTATCTTCTCTTTAATGATGCGTTATCACGCAGTCATGAACCTTGTGTGTAAGTTTTCTACTCACTGGCCTCTTGATGTGTTTATACTTGCTTCTTCTATCTTGATACATGTCACCTAAACTGACTTCTACAATTCATCTGTAGATTTTTTGTTTATAAGCATTCGGACATCTTGATTTCATTCACCCAAACAATAGTCTTTTAATGAAAATAGTGTCGTCGGAAATAAGAGTGTTTACATCCGCATCAAATGTTTATATTTGGAGTGTTAGTAATAGATTTATAATGCAAAACATCCCCCCCCCCCACTCAAGTTAAACGCTTTAAAAAAATACGAGAAAAGCGGGGACGGAGTGGTCTAACGGTAGAGAACTGGACTACAAACCCGTAAGTCCCGAGTTAGAATCTGGGTGCAAGTCAGTAGACCGTCCCTGAGTACTGACCACACTATGACGTATGTATCTAGAACCCCGTAATTGTTATGTAGAATTGCCATGTTTTTATGGTGCAATCATATGTTGTTCAAACCACATTTATTTTACTTTATTTTAGTTATAGTTACTTCTTATAAACTTTTTAATTTAACTTAAGGGAAACAACCTAAATATTTGATTTAAAATTATGTGGGAATTATTTGTTATAAAACTTCATACGACATTAAATGTTTGATATAACAGTAAAAGTAGGTTTTAAATTACATATATGAAAGTGTGTCAATAGTATACGTTTCATGGAGATTAGATTTAACAAGTTACATAACTTGACTGAGAAAACTGAAAACGTTTTAACAAATATATTACAAGACACAAGAACACTTCGATTTTTACAGTACTGCTTGGTTGTTTTACTCGGTGGAATTTATTAATTTGTGTATTCCAGGGGTCGGCAACCTGCGGCTCGCGAGCCGCATGCAGCTCTTTTGATATCAAGATGCGGCTCTCCGGCTCCTTGCAAAAATACTAATAATCTTAATAAAAAAAATATTTGAAATAAATAAATGTTAGTGGCTCTTTAAAACCAGGGAAATTTTGAAAATTGTAACTTTTGGCTCTTCCGCCTCAAAAGGTTGCCGACCCCTGGTGTATTCACTTAAAAAATTATACATCCTGAAATGTAACAACCACAGTATTCAGTGGACAAAGTGGCAAGACAAAATAACTCTGTAAATCAAATGTGTGAGCTTAAGAAATGTGTTTGTTTACTACGGTAGTTCTTAACGTCCTAGATGCAATACTACATAGGGTGTCTTGGGCTAAACTTTACAATGATCAAATTTGCAACGATGACCTCCGACATGAACTCAACCATTATCGTTCATTTAGAAAGGGAGTGTGTTGGTATTAGCAATATACATTATTTGTAAGATCACAACCAGGTATTGTTCATTTAAAAAGGAGCAACACACAACTCTATAACTATTAAATTGACAATACTCTAAAAAAAAATGCGTTTCTATGAAAACATAGGTTTAGTGTTTGACTAAGATTTTAGGGACACAAAATAAACTACCCCATAGCTAATGATTATTTATGATTTAAACACTTTATATAAATACATAGTCATGTGTATATTATTGAATACTTAATAATACTTAGCTCATTTTGCTAAACTTAAACACTTTTAAGGACCAAAAGTAACTTGTCTCCCTTATGTTTTTTAAAAGTACACATTGGTAGACATTAAACGACTAATATATTAGATTTTAAACTTCTAGATTTTTTCAACACTGTTGTAGAATGACTATTATGTATGTATAGTGTTTCCTTGAAATACGTTTTTAATTCGTTCTGTAGCATTGCTCGTACGTCAAACTGCTCGTATATATAAGCGATTTTCTTCATTGAAGAAATCAATAATTTTAAAATCTAAGTATCCGTTGTATCTTCAAATGTCAACCCTAATTGTTTATGGTATATGTTTTAAAATAATAATCGTGTATCTATAAATGACAAAGTAAGTTTCATAACACAATGAAGGATAATGCAAATAAATAAACTACTTTTATTGCGTGTATAGTTACCTAGAAAATCAGTTTACTGGAGCTCACAGAAGATGCTGGTGGAGGTGTAGGCCCTGTGTAGGGGGATGAGAAAGGCGGTGGCGCTTCACTTCGTTCACTCACTCACAGTTAATGTTAAAATTGTTCGGTCACTTAACATTACACTTAATCCCTATACTTCACACAACATAATTAAACATGAATGTTACCATTTAATGTTTTATTACTTTCGCTATATTTTCCTCACTGTTTTCTCTTCGATGGTCGTTTCACTTTTCTCCAGGCTTTCCTCACTATCGCCACTTTTTCATGCAGGATGTACAAATAAGGTTTGATTTTTTCTCATTATAACGAATTATTTGGAAATGAGTTAGGCAAGTGTCATTATACAGCTCCGATACACAATCATTTGCAAGGTTTTAGAGAAGTTTTTTTTATGTACGCACCGTTAAAACCGCTACACTGTTTACACGTATCTCAAATGTAGCTCAATCGATAGTCTGTGTATGAAAAATCTCGTATATTGAGGCACTCGTATGTCAAAATATCACTGTATGTGTATATAGATATTTAAAAATATTTTGTGTTACGAGTGTGTTTTAATAATTATTAAATCACTAATAGCACACTACTAAGATGCTAGGAAGAAGGGTGAACAATTGAGTTTCGTTTAAAACAACTGTTCAAATTGTTATCCATGTTTACATACATACCATCATTTATTAATACCGCTTTACACCATCAACAGTGGAGTTGCTCCTTCTAATGTTGACTGTAAGAAGAGAGCTAGTTAGTGGAGCCACTTGAGCCACGGCTTAAATGGCTTAATGAAATCATAGGCCCAAACCTTTTTAGATACAGCAAACTCAACAAAGCGCATCTGAAAAAAAGAGAGTTATAAATAAACAACAAATACAATATACCATTAACATTAAAACTAGAGGTGGAGAACGAAACTCTAGGGTTTTGGTGTGGTGTTGGGTGTGGGGGTGGGTGGGGGCGATTTATTTCGTCAACTTGTAATGCCCATTATGTCTAGTTCCTATTGATTTCGTCAAATAGTTCATGTGAAGTAACTAAAGGTGTGCCTTGTGTGAAATAAGCAACCATACATCTTTTTTTTTTCAAATATTATTATGTCTTTGTATAAACAATAAATATTAATATTACGAATATTACTACATTTGCATAAGCTAAATTAAAAAAAAATTGTTTAATCCCGCTTATAACAATTAAGCTACAAAGCAGAATGATCGATTGCGTTTCGTTTATAACAACAAACTTATCTCAATGTGTGAATACATAACATCAGTGTTTCTTCCAGACTTTTTTCTCCGGGGGGGGGGGGGGGGGGGAGGCACTTAAAATTTTCGGGAGGGCGGTAGACTTTCTTCGGGGGGGGGGGGGGCGGACACTGTTAAAAGTATATATTTTCTATATAAATTATATAAAATTCCAAAATTCGTGTGTTGTGTGCTTTTCGCTTTAATCATAAATTTGCCCGACCCACGTCTTTTGTCATTAATTGTATGAACAGTCATCACAAGAACCTGCACAGCTCGAGGAAGCACAAAATCTACGAGCAGTCATTAGTAGATCACCTAGGGTCGGAAGAAAAAATTATTTTCTACTTTTTAGTCCACAAGAAAAACGTGGTTTTTTAAAAAGTTTGTTTTAAGTATTTTATTTTCTCCTTTTTAGTCCGTTGCTACACATGAAAAACGTGGTTTTTAAAACAGTTTTTATATAGTTTATTTTCTACTTTATCTAATGACTTGATTTAAGTATGACTTGACTAAGTGTTTTTAAATACATAAAAATTTAGAGGATTGTTTAGGTACCCATCAGAGTTGGGTGGACTCAGGGACGGTCTACTGACTTAAACCCGGATTCGAACTCGAGACAAACGGGTTAGCAGTCCAACTCTCTACCGCTAGACCACTCCGCCACAGATAAAACCTCTTAATTTTGTTTTGTTAACTCTGGATTGATAATTTTTGCTTTTGAAATCATGTCCTCAATTTTAGGGTCCTTGGGGCGTAATTTAATTAAGCTAATTTATGTCTCTAATTGCTAGTTTGTATGATTGCATCTGAAATTGTTAGGCGAAAATAGCCTGCATGTTAAATTTCAGATGTCTAGAGCAATCAGAAGTGGGCTAATTTTCGTTGTCAGTTTTAACAACAAACAAATCCATAAACAAACAAACAAATAAACGCGAATCTGAGTTAAGAAAAACGTGTTAAAAAGTGGCCAAACTTGACAACCACGAAGAAATATATTTCTATATGTTTATAGACACAATCAAAGAAACACTACATAGAAACAGTAACAATAAACGGCTAGCTAGAAAAAGCTACAATAAGAAACAAGTATGCATGGTATTCAAATAATTAGCAGTTATTTAAATCGAATATTCATCTGACTATATTTATACTCTAGCACATATCTGCTCCTGTCATAAGAAGTGGATAGTTTCACCTACCTTGGAAGTGTTGTTGATAAGTACTGTGGGACAGAAGCAGACATAAAAATAAGGATGAGAAAGGCAAGAGCAGTCTTCAACCTACTAATAAATGTTTGGGGTTCTGGAGATTAAACCCTTGGAATAAACATCCGGATCTTCAAAACTGAATTTACACTATGGAGACATGGAGAATAACTGCTATAAATAAGAAGAAAAAATAATAATTTAAAACGCATGCCCAGAAAGATCCGGCAATTTTTGCTGGCCTAAAACCATCAGAAATGATGTTCTATGGCAATGGACAAATCAACTGCCAGCTGAAGTAGAGATCCACCAGAGAAAATGGAAAAGGATTGGCCACACACTCAGGAAGCCTGTATCCAGCATAACAAGACAGGCCCTCACCTGGAATCCACAGGGCAAAAAAAAGAGGCAGACCAAGAAAGACCTGGGGACGTGACCTGGACGAAGACACCAATAAGATTGGATACACCTGGGGACAGTTGGAGAGACTAGCCCAGGACAGAGATTCCTGGAAAGCTCTTGTCACCGGCATATGTATAGCAGGGACGACAGGCAAACCTAAACTAACGTTTATGGTTAGGACTAGAACAAAATACTTAAACATTATAAAAGAGTCAGAATTAAGCCAGCTGAACTACGTTATACTGTTAGCTGTGTTTAAACATGCACGTATTCAAGTATTACATTTTTTTGTATTAACCACCCATACATATAGAAAGAATAACAATTACACATAATGAGTTAACGAACTTAATAATAGAGCAAAAAACAAAATCAACTGTGTAACTATTTAATCATAGAATTTCGCTATATGTAAATACTTTTGAATCGATTGTATTATAATGTACCTATGGGAAGCAGTTCACACACAAAGGGCATGGTTATATGCTTAATGAATTTATGAATGAATATATCGTTCGCAAAATGCCTTTGTTTAATGGATGGTTTTGTAATTATTCATTATTATACTGCTGAGTATTTTATAATGCCTTTAATTTATTCTTATGTGTATTGCCAGACCCCGTCAGGCCTTACGCATGTATCAACTATGTCGGTCAAGGACACGTAACAGGCAGTCCTGATAAGGTTAGGCTTGGCAGAACATGCGCTAATGGAAGCTGCAAATTATATGAAGGAAACACAAACTGCTGACTAACTAGATATAGAACCGTGCATGGTATGCAACCTTTCACCATTCACCAATATATTTGTTGGATTGTATAACTATATAATAATGCAAACATTTGTACTTTGAGATCAAATAATTTCTACGAAAAACTAAAAGGAGTGTAATATTAATACGTCTTCAATACTGTACACATGACTATGTATCTATAAAATGTGTTTCAATCATAAATACTTATTAGCTATGTGATTATTTATTTTGAGTCGCTAAAATCTTAGTTAAACACTAAACATAACTTCATAGATACGCATTGTTATCGTATTGTCAAGATAATATGAAGGTGTATATTTTTAATATCAACACACTCCATTCTAAATGAACGATACCTGCTTGGGATCTTACAAAGAATGTATATGACACGTGTCCATTCGGGAAAGTGTCTTTTGGGAAAACGTCCGGCTCCCAGCTCACACATGTCATTTACAGAGTTCTTCTTCTTCTTCTTCTTATACGGAAACCGGCTCAGAAGGTTGACTTCCATTAGCCAGGCAGGCCTCAGTGTAGCAAACCCCGACCACTGGAGTTCCCCACACCTCGGTCGCTACTTCCGTGGGCTCTCACCGGGCTTTCCTTCCCCACCCACCAGACGCGGGACGTCGTCCTACCGCCTGGTACCCAGCTTGATCGTGGGGGGGCATTCTGCCAGATCAAAACCCTCTAGCTGCTGTTATCTGCTACCGGCCATTCCGCACCCACTAGGGGGGACATGAGTTTGGTCGGACCAGTGGCATTATTCCGAAGCCCCGTTAAGGCCGCAGCTTAAAGTCAAAATATCTGACTCTTTTGGTTCCCGGCAGTCTTGCACCTCTCCTCCCCCACGCTATTATGTGGGGGACTTGGGAGTCCGACGTACCAGGCTCTTCGGAAGAGCCGAACGCATACAGCAGTTCTACTCGGCCAGATCAAAAACCTCTAGCTGCTGTTGGCTACCACTAGCCATCCCGCACCCACTAGGGGGGGTCATGAGCTTGGTCCGACTAGTGGCACACATCCGAAGCCACGTGAGGGCCGCAGCTTAAAGTCAAAACATCTGGTTAGGGTCGATAGCAAAACCCTTCTTGGTTCCCGGCAGTCTTGCACCTCTCCTCCCCCACGCTATTTAGAGCAAGCGACGGAGATTCGCCCGTCTAGTGCGGACAAATCTCCTGGCTCGCTATCATGTAGGGGACTTGGGAGTCCGACGTACCAGGCTCTTCGGACATTGTACAGAGTTAGTTTGTCTTGCCACCTTGTCAACTGAATGCTGTTGTTGCCACAATTCAGTATGTACAATTTTATAAATGAATACAAACATACGTATATTCAAGCATCCCGAAGTGAGGGAACTTAGACTGCTGTTACATCGAAGTGCTCAAGTGTCTTGTAATATATCATTTAATTACGCTTTCAGTTTTCTTTCTCAAGTTTTGTAACTTGTTAAATCTAATCTCCATGAAACCTATACTTTGGACAGACTGTTATATATCTAATTTAAAACTAACTCTTACTGTGTTTACAAACATTAAATGTCATATTCAGTTTTATAATAAACAATGCCCACACAATTTTGATTCAAATATTTAGGTTGTTTCCCATTAAGTTTATTTAAAATTATAATGGGAAGTAACTAAAACTAAAATAGAGTGAAAGAGATGTATTTTAACAACATGTGCATTATAAAAACATGTAATTCTACATAACAATTACGGGAATATAGATACATCAGGGGCGTAGCGAGGGGGGCGGGGGGTGCGGACCGCACCGGGTGACACCATTTAGGGGGGTGACACCAAGGCGAAAAATAGCAAAATATATAGAGAAAAACTCGAGGGGGGGTGCAAATCGAAAGTTTAAGGGGGGGGGGGTGCAAATCGAAAACTTGAGGGAGGGGGCGGTGCAAATCGAAAGTTTGAGGGGGGTGGTGCAAATCGAAAATTTGAAAGTTTGTCCCCGGGAAGGGTCGCTACGCCTCTGGGGGGCTGACACCATTAAGTGCCGCACCGGGTGACACCCGACCTCGCTACGCCACTGAGATACATACACCATTAATGTGTTTATATACTATTGTTTCCACTTCACTGGTCTTTTGTTTCTATCAACGTTTGCCTGTGGTTTTTCATCTTGGGATTTAAGGTTGTTTTTTTTTTATTCCAGATTTTAATCTAAGTCACAACCTTGCCATCTAAGCTAGTCAACATTTGGCACAAAACAAATACTAAAAGTAAAATTTGTATGCCTATTGCCAGATGATATTTCTGATCAAACCTCTCAAATGTGTTTATCTTTGTCATCTTCTTCTTCGTTCTTAATTATTAGTGTTGATCGGGATCGATATTTATCTGCCAGTGGGTTTGAACTCGAGACTTTGTTCGAATTTATCAACCATGAGCTTTTTGCCGACTCGACCACGCCTCCAACACAATTAAGCGTTACGTGTCAACTGGTTATGCGCCATTGAGGCCATTGACTCCGATTTCAGCCTTCTTTTCTTTTCAGATTTGCTTCCATAGCCTTTGTCCAACCAAGAACAAACTACAAGGCAGCAGTTGTTTAATTTTGGAGTTGTCTCTGCTAGAAGAGTGTATTTTGAAGCTAATGTTTTTAATGAGTAAAACTATTTAGTCCGATATTTTAAGTTGATGCTAATGTTGTGGCACAATTCTTTTTAGCAGCAATATACGAGCTATCTTCAAAATTGTATAATTAGTAATAAAATACACACCGTGAAGCAATTATTATTTTCATTAAAATACTATTGTTTTGGGTAAATGTAATCAATAAGTCTGAATGCATATAGGCTCAAACAAATCTACAGATAAAATTATAGACATTAGTGTGGATGACATTTATCAACATAGAAGAAGTAAGTATATCTACATCAAGAGGCCAGTGGGTAGAAAACGTGCACACACAGTTAATGAGCTTACATTTTTAAGAAAACGGACGAGTAGGTACACTGTTAACACCACACCACATTACTTCACACACTGCTTCGTTCACACACTTGTTTTCACGCTAGCACACCACTTTCAAGGGGAGGACACTCTCACACACACTCTCTCCGCGCTACACATTTTAGTTATAGACATCTACGTTTTCTATTAGATCCATATATAAGTAAACCTGCTTAAATGAAAGCAAGTAAACTACATTCCAAAAATAAGTATTACTGTTTTACGTCTGTGTCAGTTTTTTGAATTAGTTTTTTTTTTAATTGTGTTATTGTACACATAAGAAAAGACTGGCTATCAATCATGTTTTATATTATTGATTATTTCAAGGCTAAATAAAAGTGTTTTAATTACAATTATTTGAATCTCCCCCCCCCCCCCCCCCCGCTTTGTATCGAATTTTATTCTTCTCTCTTTTATGTTCGTCAATTTCTGTAGGCCTTAATATTCCCTTTAAATTCTGACACAAAAAAAACTCAGTGAATATTCCGGACATCTTCACGTTTGTCTCCCCTCCCCTAACTCACATCCAACAAAAGTAACACACATCTTACAAAACACATAACGAACCATTCAGGACACGCATCACTGCCCCTGTATTCTCATCTAAACTCTCTGTATCATTTAATCGCTCAGTCCCCATGAACCCTACAATTATACATTTTTCTATTTCCTTATTTATTTCAGTAATATATTACATTCCCTTATCATTAGTCATCACCCACCGATTCCCTCGCTGTTCATAATGTAAAATAAATTATTTCTTGATGTCGCTTACATCCATATCTTAAATTGTATTTTTGATTTGTAAGACATATTTTTACTTACATACTAGAACACATATACACATGTTGATTTAATATGTTTTATTAATTTACAAAGTATTTAACCACAATTATTTGAATTTTTCATTTAAGAACATAATAACTGCAATCCATCTGCTCTATGAAAATGCTGTCCCCGTGGTTAGTATATGTGGAAAATTCAAAATAAATGTTCCAGGTCTTAAATTTTCGGACGGGGTTTCTTAAGCTAAGTGTGACCTATATATAAAGAATATCAGAATTAGTCATCTGCAAAATTCATATACTTAAATAGACTCAATGATCAGACCGATGGTATTGTTTACAAAACAAAGTGGGTTAGATTTCATCAGCTGAGCTGAGCTGATCTAAAGTATATTATTTAAAAAAAGGCATGTATTTAAAGGCTTGTTAGTAATACTTACTTCCCATGTACATGTATAATAGAGCTAAGGGAAACGACTATAGATTCGATTACTATATGTGTGCAAAATAATGTTTAACAAAAATATATAAGACATTTAATGTAAATTGTGAAATTGCAAGTGCAATGTAATCATCAAATATAAAAATGTTTTAACATTATATGTTGCTTGGAGATTAGATTTACCAACAGACACAACTCGAATAAGAAAACCGAAAGAATAATTAAATGAAGGATCACATAACGTAGGAATTCATCCAATTCATAGCAGTTATTTGTGTGTAGCATAGTGGTTACAAAAATATATTTACTTCAGTATTTTTTACTTCAAACACAAATGTGTAAGTACTGAACTGCGATACAACAGCAATCATTAGTAATAAGTAACGACAAAATGAAATGTAAAATTTTAATAACAAGGATGTAGCATACAATAAACGTATTGCATACGTATTGCGTATTGCATACACAATTATGGTGCTGACAAGCATAGCATAACAAAAAAAAAGCTATTCCCTAGCCTAGTCTTATCTTGATAGCTGAGCTTAATTGAACGTCCACATCATGAGCAGTGCCGGCGCCAGGTTATTTAGCGCTCTAGGCAAAACTTATTAAAATGCCCCCTTTCACACAAAATAATTACTAAAACATATATATATATATATATATATATATATATATATATATATATATATGTATATATATATATTACAAATACAATTAGGTATCATGTACTGTTTTCTGATGTTTCTTAGGAAATATAAAACTCATCTACAATATATAATATACATTTCAAGAAATGAAAATTATTTCTTTTTAATAAAAAAATTGTATGCAAAACTATGCATTTCGTGTATTTAAATTTTTGTGATGTGCAACATAGGATCTACATTATCTACATTATTTATTAAAAAAACATCACTGTTCTTACTATTTTCATTCCTTTTCAATATAGTAATTAAAATGACATACCTCTTGTTTTATTTGTATTGTGGCAGTAATGAATTTTTTTTTTTTTTTTGTGAACATTAAATAGAAGTTATAAAGATCCACAAACGGTGATATGACAGTAGCAGTTCATTGAACTTTAGAGTCAACATATCTACAACTACTCTGTTATTACAGTTCAATGATGTTTAATTGGTAACATTAGCTTTATTTAAATATCATTTGGCTGGGTGTTTTTATACAAAACGACCAAACTTAACCATAGTTCAACATCTTTAAAGGCACAATCCAAGTAATGTTTCATGTAAACAGATACCTTAACACAGCAGCCCATGTAATTATCAATGAAAGACAAACCATCATGATATACACATACACTGGTTGAGTGTATTCTAAAGTAATTGAAATGGGCGAAATAATACAGTTAATAATTGCTTATATCACGAGGATTGAGTTGTCGTGAATGTGTTTTTTTTTTTTTTTTTTTTTTTTAATTTTCATAATTCTTTAATCCAATAATTAAAGCAAATTTGTCTAAGTATTAACGAAATCAAGTCTACTTCTTTTCTGTTGAAATAATTCAATGCAAACAAGAGAAGTCTATTTAGTAGAAACACGAGTCCTGCTGCTCCATGAGAAGTTAGCACCATACGACTACTTGGGCTGTTTGGTTTTCTTCTTTTCCTCTTCTACAAACCAACTCCAGCCATTTTTCTCACAAAAGGCGATGGCATCTTCTTTGCTGCAGAAGTTGACTTCAGTGTTTGACAAAGGGTCCCCTGTAGAGATCCATCCCATCAAAGGATTATCCCATCTTTCTCTTTCATCAAACTCCATGCGCCACCTGCGTGTGTTATAGCTGCCAGACTGCATGGCATTGCGAGCTGGGACAAAAATTCTCACTGTCCGTGTTTTGATGTGTTCTTCAGGAACTCCACTGATAGCTGAGATGTCAATCTTCTCATTGACAGTGATGGTGATGTCTTTGTTTGTTGATTCCTTGTTCTCCACATCTGAGCCACTAGAAACTGTTACATTAGAGCTAGCCATTGATCCTATTAAGCGGCTTGATAGACGAAGATGTTGAAAAATCTTCGACGACAAATTTGTTATTTTTTCACTGTTCTGTTTAATATTAATGTACGAAAAAACATTGTTTTCTTCACAGATTTGAGTAATGATAGCACACGTTGTTAACCGTAAGTGTTTGAATGTCTCCAATTTGATTGTACAAAAATGTAAAGGTTGCATTTATTTTAAGTACAACAATGATTTAATGTTATTGGATTACAAAGAGAACAAATTTTAATAATATTGCATAAACTGTATTATCAAATTTAAAATAAATTGTCAGTTTTATTAAAATTAAGTAACATTTTAATCGCGCTACATCGAAATTTTTTTTTATATAAAGATAAGTTATCTCCCATATATATATATATATATATATATTTATATATATATATATATATATATATATATATATATATATATATATATATATATATATATATATATATATATATATATATATATATATATATATATATATATATATATATATATATATATATATATATATATATATATATATATATATATATATATATATATATATATATATATATATATATATATATATATATATATATATATATATTTATATATATATATATGTGTGTGTGTGTTTTCAATTCATATTGATTTATTTTCTATATTTGAACATTATTCTTAATTAATTATTTTTAATGAATACAATAACTATATAGGTATAACTACAGGCATGTCTATGGTTTTCTCTCTCTCTCTCTATCCATCTCTCTCGACTTACAAGCGGTCAGAGTAAATCGGATTTCATGCGTGTTGCACGGGTTCTAGACACGTCAATGTTAATTTTGTTTTTTAATTTTAATTTTATTTTTTTTAATTTTTGAGATGTGAATGATAAAGTTGCCTATCTGAACGCGGGATACAGGGAAGGTGAAGTAGAGTTCATCTATTTCTTTGTCCTAAGCATATGAAGGGATAGTGTAGTCAGATACATGCTTGGCTGGAATCGTTTTTTAAACTATAAAAACATGTTGTCTTAGACTTGGCGGGACACTGGGCAGGTGAAGTAGAGTTGAGTAGGTCACCTGTGACGTCAAAATATGAAGGCATAGTCGGAAATCAGTGTTTTTAAAAGATAAAAAACATTTTTTTTTGAATGTGGGGGTCTGGTTTTTTTTTTTGTGACGATAAGTGACAGACGTAATGGGTTTTTTTTTTATGGATGACCCCCGAAACCCACAGTTATCCAAGGGATGACGGGTAATCTAGTGTTATTATAAAGTACAAATATATTGCTAAAAATACATTTATTTTACTGTTTTTTAGTTTTAATTACTTCCCATTTATTAATTTGATGAAGTAAAGGGCATAACACTGAAATTTTGTATTTTAAATTATAAGGAAATAATTTGTTATAAAACTGTATATGACATCCAAGGTTTGGTATGACAAAAAATGACTTTTTAAATAACATATATAAAATTAGTCAAAAACTTATATTTAATAGATATGAAATTTAATAATTGATAAAATTAACTGAAAAACATGAAAGTGTAATTACATAATATATTACAAGACAATTGGCAAATTTAAATAAATCGTGTTGTTAGTCCCACCCGTCATGGACGGCTACTTATTTTTGTATGAACTTAAAATAATGCTTCATACTGAATTTTAACAACAACAGCAAACATAAATTAGTTCCGACTAAATAAAATGTACGATTCTAAAAAATAGGAAATACCATTTGATAAACGTATTGCATACATAATGATGGTGAGGCCAAAAGTGAAAAAAAAAATCAAAGAAAAAAAAAGAAAATGCTTTGCTCGTCATATCTTAATAGTTAAGCTTAATTAATCAACCACATCATGTGACCACTTAAGGGGTCATCCAACTATGGCGTCCACAAAAGTTTAGGGGTTTAGCCCCATTACCCCACTCCACGTCCACACACATTTAGTAAACCACTCAATACATGTAAAATTACTAATTCATTTACATGCAATGTGTACATTAACTAATAATGTAATATACGAATTAGATATTTTCGGTAACATCTATTACTAGGCCTAAATAATAATTGGCAGTTGAACTTTTCCAAGATGTCCGTAAGTTTACTGCGTGTTAACTTACCGTATGAATGTACTAAGATTATCTAAACTTGTTCTTTATTGAAAGAGGTCGGGCATGCACGCTGTGTACCCTGCCTAAAATCTTTTTTTACCCACTGTTTGATATAAAGAGTGGTCGGGCATGTACGCTGTGTACCCTCCCTAAAGGATTTTTTTACCCACTGTTTGATATAAAGAGTGGTCGGGCATGTACGCTGTGTACCCTCCCTAAAGGATTTTTTTACCCACTGTTTGATATAAAGAGTGGTCGGGCATGTACGCTGTGTACCCTGCCTAAAAGCTTTTTTTACTCACTGTTTGATATAAAGATTCAGAGTTTGCAGTCAGTCATGCAACCAGTTTTTTAATTGAAGATGCTGTCGACCGAACTTTTTACTGTCATGTATGGCTGTCTTGCTATCAACGACTATATGGGTTACGGTAAATTTGGCTAATCAACGTGACGTCATATTATTTTTACTCAACTACGCTGCATGCTTTTCCATAACTAACCGCCCCTCCCCATTTTTCTGGTTGCGCTGATCGTTAGCCCTACACACACGACCAAGCGAGCACATTATACACGAGCTGTTATTTAAATATCTAATTTTAACGTGGTTGTTTTGAGTTTTTTACTTGAAAAAAAAAAATGGCTAGATCTACATCATCTTAGGCGTTGACACAAAATAATGATGTAGGCCTACTATGATTTAGTTACAGTTGTTGGAAATGTTTAAAAATAAACTTGAAATACCATACATTGTTTTATAAAATTGCCGCGGTCATTGCCCCTTCTCATCCCGCTTGTAAAAAAAAATGTTTTTTTCTTTGGCGGGTGGTAAACAGCAGCATTACTGATACATTTACCATGAGAACTGCAGATTTAATTTATATGCATTTTAAAAATATATTTTTAAAATATTAAATTTAAGTATGTTGTGGTTTAATTCCGCATGTGGACGTCCACATTGACCCCCCCCCCCCTCTCCCATCCACACGCGTCCACAAAAGTCGATTTTTTTCGGACCCCCCGTGTGGGCGTCTTAAATGGATGACCCCTAATTTAGTATTAAGTAATATACTTAATATGGACGGAGTGGTCTAGTGGTAGAGAGCTGGACTGCTAACCCGTAAGTCTCGAGTTCGTTTCTGGGTTCATGTCAGCAGACCGTCCGAGTCCACCCAGTTTTGATGGGTACCTAATTCACTTTGCGCTAGGTAAAGGCGGTGGGGCACAGTGCTGACCACACTATCTCTTCATATGCCGAATTCACATAAGCAGGTGAACTCTACGTCACCTGCCCCAAAGACCGTCATAAAGAACTTAACATAAAGAGGTTAATATGTCACACTGAACGTTATTTAACAAAAGTTTACAGTTGTCTTCAAAATATATATTAAATAAAACTATTGGTTTCAATTTAAGCTTCACTCACTGTTTACTTCTTACGCTATGCAATGTAACTTGTTTGATACAACAGTAAGAATCAATTTTGAAATACGTATATGAAAGTCTGTCAAAAGTATTTGTTACATGGAGATTAGATTTAACAAATGACACAACGTGAATGAGAAAACTGAAAACGTAATTAAATCATATATTACAAGACACTTGAGCACTTCGTTTTTATACTATTCTTTTGAACGCTTCAGTAGAATATAACGTATTCTTTTCACGCTTTTAGCTGCTTTAATAGAGTAACTTTGAATTCAATTGAAAAATCGAACATACTGAATTGTGACAACAACAGCATTCAGTGTACAAGGTAGTTCTTAACTTCCTAAGTGAAATGCTAACGATCGACTTTGTAGCGATGACCGCCGACATGAACTCACCCAGTGTTCATTTAGAAAGGAGCGTGTTGGCAGGGGCGGAACTACAGTGCCGCCAGACCCCGCAATGCGGGGGGGGGGCCACGCCATTTAGGGGCCCACGGCCGACCCTAATAATTTTTATTATAGTTTAAAAAAAATCTAATTTTCTTGCAATTTTTGACTTGATGTTTGTTTTGTAAAGCGATTACTATAGCTGTGGTTTGATTATCTTTATTCTATAGACACCATCCCCACGCCCTTGTATATTCTTTTTCCCTTTCTTTTTAAACCACTGTGAAAGCCAAGTCCTCTCTTCTACAATTAAACGTAGCAAAGATAAGCAAACGTTCAAACCACTTCCATGACTTATTTCCCTTTTTAAATAGTCAAATTGGGAGCTCGTTTTAATAGATTTGTACTAAACAAATTAAAAAGCAATTACTTCTCTTACTAAATATTTTTTCACAAAAAACTTACTAAAGAATGACCTTGTATAAAAAGGAAATGTATTTAAAATTAATAATATAAATATAAAAAAACAAAAAAATAATCATAACATAAGACACCATTACTTCTACAAAGATTTCATGTTTTATATTCGTTTGGCCAAATAGACATTAAGAGAACCTAGATCTATAGCATATAAAATGAAACTGATTTTCTCAAAACACACTAATGCACTTTTACACATGACATGATGTAGTAATTTGTTTTAATTGAAAAAATCTTTTTTTTCATAACCCGAACAGGCCAGCAATGGGTATCCTATGCTCTGTTCTTATTATGTGTTTGTATATAAATATATATAAATATATAAATATATATATATATATATATATATATATATATATATATATATATATATATATATACATATATATATATATATATATATATATATATATATATATATATATATATATATATATATATATATATATATATATATATGGGTGGGGGGCCTAAAAATTTTTTTTGCGGGGTGGCCATTTTTTTCTAGTTCCGCCACTGCGTGTTGGTATTACCAACACACATCTCTGTAACTATTATCTTGACAATACTCTAAAAAATCTTTTCTATGAAAACATAGGTTTAGTGTTTAACTAAGATGCTATCGACACAAAATAAACTACCCCATAGCTAATAAGTATTTATGATTTTAACACTTCGTATTATATACATAATCATATACTTAATGCTTAGAATAATATTAAGCATTCTGACTTATAAAATTGCAGACTAACAGACACAACAATTTTTATTTGCACAATAAAATCTTACACCAGAAAGATTAACTTTTTTTAACTATTAAATCTTTGAACTTCGCTAAATAAAAAAAAAATGGAAAATATATTTTGAGTTAGTTCAACAAACTAAGTTATATTAACTATATGGGAAATAACTCTTGCACTGACGACATGCCAAGTAACGAATTTTATCATTCGCATTTCATTTTAAAAAGACAACCTGAATTATTCACCGATGTTGTGTTTTTGTCCTTATTTCGTTTCTTACTTTTTATTCTCTGTTTAATTTCTTCTTCTGTGTGTTGTCAGACCCCGTCAGGCCTCACGCATGTGTCCACTATATCAGTAAAATACATTAAACGGACACTTGCGATAAGGTTTGGCTTGGCAGAACATGCGCTTTGTGGCATTGTTTTTTATTTGAACTTTCATACCGATATGTTTTAATCTATTCAAAACCACAAAACCAAAAGTGTTACATGTGTTTATATTATCTTTTATAAGCGTATATTGTTTAAGATTATATATAGCCTTGATTGTAATTTAACACATAAATGACAACAGAAGATGATACCAATTTGATTATATGTCGTTTAGCATTGTTGTATTATACTATGTACTTGGCCTATTACCCTGTCAAGTAATTGATGTTTTTATTTTCATGGTTGGATTTTTAATATTGCCCAAATCCAGTGTTAGGTCAATCTGCAAGCGACCGTTTCATGATGGTGGTGTATTTCTGAGTGTTCAAAAGATCATCGTATGTTTCCTAATAATGTCTCTTTTTAATTGCATGGTACTATGTTTCTTGCTTGCAATATCCTCTGTAGTAATCGGGGTTGATTTAACTGAAGCGTATTTTTACATTCTGTAGATGTTTAGAATTATCTTATATTTGGCTATATACTGTGTATGAGGTAGTAAACGTATACTCAACATGTCAAGTGTTGAGTATAAGTTTACTACCCCATACACAGTATACAGCCAAATATAAGATAATTCTAAACATCTACACAACGTAAATACGCTTCAATTATGTTAACCCCGAGGAATACAGAAGATATGGCAAGTAAGAAGCATATTACCATGCATGTAAAAAAAATGCGGAAACAATATGTAACAACCGCTTAAAAAAATGCTTGGTACTAGAAAGTGCCAAACCACATCTTTCCTTATGTCCAAACGTGATGCATTACGTGCTAACCTTGTTTTAGTAATTCGTTATAGTCTTTGTTTGATTTAAAAGCTATAATTATATTAGAATTTATTTAGTTGTTTTATTTTCTACTTTTCAGTAATTCATAATTTGTGAATTCGACAGTACCAATGCTGCCACTGAAAATATTTGCTTTAAAACACTAACCCCCCTTTCCCCTAACCCCGACCCTACACCCCCCTCCCCCCCCCCCCCCCCCCCGTGAAAGCAGCCTCCTCTTAGTTATTTCTTAGTTACCTCCTGTAAGTTTAAAATCTAACTAAATTATCTGCCCCTAATAGAAACCCGGCTCTACGGCTCTACGATTTGTAAACATTTAGCTTTGTAAACAATTAGCGTGACCACAGCTCACCAGACAATGTGGGGGTGGGGTGGGGGTGGTAGTGATAGTGATAGAGAGAGAAAGAGAGGGAAATGCAAGGAGGCGCTTGCAGCTTGTTTTCTAACGGCTCCCAGAAGAGAATTATATATATAGATAATATACAAATGCTAAACGACACAGAATCACATGTGTATCATCTTCTGTTGTCATGTATGTGTTAAATTACAATCATGACTATGTATAATCTTAATCAATATACTCTTATAAATAAAAATATAAACGCATGTAACACTATTGGTTTTGTCGTTTTGAATCAAAGAAAACATACATCGGTATGAAAGTTCAAATAAAAATAAAGCCACACCTCTAATAATGCTTCTCTTTGAAGACATGTGTTTAAAGTTTCACTAAAATTTTAGCCACTGAAAACAGACTATCCCATATCTAATGATTATTTATGATTAAAACACAGTTTATAGATACATATGCATTACACTTTCCTTAAGCACATGTTCTGCCAAGCAAAAACGTATCGGTAATGTCCGTTTTATTTATTTTACTGATATAGTGGACACTTGCATGAGGCCTGATGAGGTCTGACAATACACGTAAGAAGAAATTAAATACAGAATAAACAAATATTTAGCAAGAAAGATTCGAAAAAAAATAAACACATAAAAAAAAATGAATAACTCAGGTTGTCTTTTAAAAGTAATGTTGCGAATGATATATTAGGTAAGTTAGCATGTTGTTAGAGTAAGAGTTATTTCCCATATACTTTCAACAATGAAATTGATTAAAGTAACTCAAATTGTAATTCTAAAATTAGTTTAATTAAGCAAAATCCCATAATTTAATTGATAAAAAGAATAATGATCTATCTCAGTCCTTTTTTTATTTTTAAAATAAAAATTGATTTGTTTTTTTAACTGCACTTTCTAGAGTAGTAAATATTATTCTAAGCATTAAATTTATACCGAAGACCATCTTTATTAATAGATACATTTTTAAAGACTTTCTAACCTTTAAAATTCTTAACATATTGCGTTCGGACAGTGTTTCAGTTTTAGTTCCATACATTTTATTTAAAAAAATAAAATTAAAAAAAATAAAATAAAGTGAAACTGTGTGAGGACTGTATAGATGTATACATGTTTGAAAGGGAAGAGTGTTTGCTTTGATGTGTCTCATTATAATAACATAACTTTTCCGATTGCTTAGAATTTGTATAATTTTAATTCTCGGTAATCCCAATTTTTTTTTTCCAGCTCTACTTAAAAACCCAAATTCCACCCACCTCCCCCCTCCCCTCAGCCCACCACGCACGCCAGGAAAAAAATCCCTTGAATCATCATTTAAT
Source organism: Physella acuta (assembly GCF_028476545.2). Taxonomy (NCBI): domain Eukaryota; kingdom Metazoa; phylum Mollusca; class Gastropoda; family Physidae; genus Physella; species Physella acuta. The sequence continues at coordinate 348,253 of NW_026731704.1, read as the reverse complement.
TACACATTTGCATTTTCAGTATCAGGTTGGTTTTTAATTTTAATTTTTCTTTATATTTAGACGTTTTGTATTAGATCTATGTATAAGTAAACCATCTTAAACGAATGAAAGCAGGCTACAAGTAAGAAAGAAATATTACTATTGTAAATCTGTATCAGTCCTCACAAGCCGATGATGAAAACTGTAATACTAAAGCGAACACACAACTGACGCTTTAAATTACGTGTCTCAGGCAAAAAAAAAATACGTTTTATTTAAATAAAATACATGTCAGAATTAAGTATGCATTTCGCAAATATGTATTAGTCATCACGAGCCGATGATGGAAAGTTTAATACTAAATTTAAGAAAGTGAGGTTGTATCTTACAAGTGTTTATTATAACACCAAACTAAAGCAACAGTAGACTCGCTATTTTACAAGGAAATAAGCGAGTTCCGTTAAATTTTAAAAAAAAAATTGTGTTATAAAAATGACATAAATAATATTAAATATGGCATATGTACACATTTTTTATCTAACGCCTCGTGCATTTTGCGTATGGTTCTGCTGAACAAACATTTGAAAGTGCTGCTGCTGTAGTAAACCCAGAGACAAGATCAATCAAGATTTATTCAATACACGCAACGCAGTACGTGATTAAAAAATATTTTTTTAAGAATACAATTATAATTGCTATGGATACAGGTTTAAAACTCTGGAAAAGCGAAACCATTTCAACTAGGCCGTAAAAAACTACCACACTAAACACAGCTTTTTTTTTAATAACACATGCAATTAACAGCTTCAGTTTTTTTTTATAACACGTATAATTAATCGCGTCAGTTTGTATTGTCTCACTGTTAGCTTTAGTTTTGCAGTGTTTATCATTGGCTTGTGAGCTCGGATAGAGATTCACAATAGTAAAATTTATTTCTGACATTTAACTGACCTTGTAATTAGGTCACCTTCTTGTCGTTTTCATACTAACCAGATGACATTTGTATGGTTTCAAACGGAATGTGAATATTAAAATTAGTTCACTAAATTTAGTGTATCAAAGAAGTGAGAAACTAGAATAAAGGAAACAACTATGATATCCAGCTTTAAGATTTACTCGTTTATGTCCCTTATAAATTTAGTGCATTACAATAAAAAGAAGGGGGGTGGTAGATAATAGAATTACTGCTCAAATTTGAACCAAAGTTGGAAATGGCTGAAGATTCGACAGGAAATTTAGATTATATTCCACCCACTTGAGACTATAATATGTTGTTATTGTGCATCTAATATGTATTATACACAAGCAAATCAATAACATTATGTTAAAACTTTATTTCAAACTTTTAGCTAGAACTAATAATGAGTTGACTTTATTGCCCAGCTTTGATGATTTAACTTAGAATAACCAACACTGTTGAATGTTTTATTTTTTTCTCAGTGTTTAAGTTAATTGCTTCCTATTTGAAGATTGGAAAGAGAATTAAAGTAAAACATTCTTCATAATTAATCATAGAATCAGATTTCTATCGTTATATTGTTTTGCTCACACAACAATATTCGACGTTTTTAATCGTATTATACTTTAGATTAAGCTGGAAGATGCTGGACAAATTTGCAACAAAACACCAACATAACGTAGAGTTGACATTGTGAAGCCCCAGACTCTTTCTTTACAACAAATACATCGCTAAAAGCACACCTTAAAAGAGGCAACCATTCAACGAGCCTACACACAACGCACTCTTAAACGACTATACATAAACTAGGAACTAAAAATACATTTATAAAGGCATACAATTACATCCAACACTCGATGGATATAAATGGGAGCCGTATTTTTTGTCAGAAAGACACTTTCCCAGATGCCGTTTGCCCGAAGGCTGATTTCCCGAATGGACACTTTCCCGAATGCGATAAAAGCCCGAATGGACACTTGCCCGTACGAGACAAAAGCCCGAATGTGACAAATGCCCGAATGTGACAAAAGCCCAAATAGACACTAAAATGCATTAAAATAAACTCATCTGTATTATCACTTAGTTACAGGTTTGGCGCCCAAATAAGTATCACTGAAGTAGCAAATAAGAAAACGTTAAAATAACATACCATGCATGGAAACATAGCACAGTGGCCTAGCTAGGATTTTCGGGACCTTATGCAAAAATTATCAGTGGGCCCCTTCGGAGTATGAAGTCAAGATATCTACTACTACATAATTATGAGGGAGAGATTTTGAATCATTTAAATAACCTTCACATTTTGCATTTGTATACGCACTGACAGTAAATTTATTTTTGCATTTTTATGTAGTATCCCGTAAAATAAGTGTTTTGTTTTCATTTTATGTATTTTTTAGGGATTTTAAAAAAATAATATGTTCCTTAGCAGAAAAGAAAGTTAATTTCCATTTTCTATTTTCTATTTTAAATTATCAAAAAATAATTCAATATTAAAATTCCAATGTTGAAGTATTTTTTTTTTCAAAGAGGGAAAATGGCCTCTAGATACCTTGGGTCCATAAGTCTTGCTTATGTTAGATTTACAGTAACTACGCCGTAGACACAACATAAAATACAAGCAACATTTTTTTAATATACTTTTAGACAATTTAATTTATTCAGCAAAATGGAAATAAAAAACACAAAAAACAACAGTTATTACACCAAAAACTGTGACACTCAACGGAATTAGATAATACTGAAAATTACATTTACCGTGTAATTAAAATTGCGGCGGCCATCTTTAGATCAATGGTTTGGAATTTAAAGAGAAAAAGAAAGATACACCGAAAATACGTTTATAATCATTACACAATTTTAATATTTGGATCACGACATTGGTATTAGCAATACTCACCGGTAGAAGTATTATCGTGTAAATTCTCTAACTATGCCTCACTATGAAAACATGTGTTTAGTGTTGACCAAGATTTTAGCGACTCAAAATAAACTTTCCGACATCTATTGATTATTTATTATTTTAACAATTTCCATAGATACCTTCTAATTTGTGAACTATTGAATAAAATAAATAAAATTCCTCTAGCCACAATTTCTTATAAATGTATTCGATTTCAAAGTAACAAACGATGTGTGTACTGTTCCGCAGCTATACTATCCAACAAATCCAACAAATCGAGTTGGTGACAGGTTGCATACTATAAACAGTTATCTACTTAGCTGGTCTGTAGTTTTGGTTGCTATTAACAGTCATCTTCTATAAAATGCTCAACTGTTTAGCGCTTGTTCTGACAAGCCCAAGCTTATCTGTGATTTATGTGGGCTGAATAAATTAAAGACAGAATAAAATTTACTTACGAGGAAAATAACGAAATAAATACAAAAACATTAAAAAAGGAAAAATTTAAATTTCATTTTTAAAAATAATTTTGCGAAGGATTTATTAAGTAAATAAGCATAAGAGTTACTTCCCATATATAAAGTATAATGAAATAAATTGACATAACTCAAATTTTATTTTCAAAATTATTTATATTTAGAAAAAAAAAATGAATAGATAGTTACAAACAAAGTTTAAGATTATTTTGTTTCACTGTTTTGTCTGTTAACTTATTTTATATTACTGTTATTCTGCACTTTTTATATATTAAGGTTTTGAATATTACTTGTTGCCTCAAATATACACATAAACTAATCTATTTAATGGATATATTTTTAAACACTAGCTAACAGCTGCGTCTGATTTGACATTACAGGATTCTGATTTCTTTTGATACCTTTTAATTTTAATAAAAAAACATACATGTAAGAGAGAAATGTCTTTATTTCAAAGATGTAGTGCTCCTCACGAGCCAATGCAGCAATAAAATCGATTAACCTGACACTGTAAACAAGTCCCAGTTACCTGTTGTCGATATAATCAGGCGACATCACTCCCCCCCCTGCCCCCCCACCCCCCACCCCTTTCCCATACCTATAGAAACTAAAACAATCTTTTCAATACTCAGACAAGTGTGGGAAGTTTGTCAATGTTGAATAAAGAACAACTTGTTCTGTTATGAGAGCTCTTGTATAAACCTTGTGGGTTGTATCTTATAACTTGTATTAATATAACACTAAACTAAGTCAAGAGTAGACACTGTATTAAAAAAAAGAATTAGCGACAATTACCTTAAAGTTATATAATATTTATGTTATAAAATGACAATAAAAATATTAAATATGACATATGTACATCGTTTTATCTGACGTCACGCGGAATTTGCTGATAGTTCTGTTGAACTTAATTTTTAAAGTGCTGCTGATGTAATAAGCCAAGAGACAACGTCTATCAAGATTTAGTCAATGCGCGTAGCATTTCAAATATAAAAATAAAAAACCACTTAACCTGTGATTTTAAATGAGTAGCTTTTTTTGTAATAATGCATGTTGTCTATTAAGTATAAACGTTCAATAGAATGTCTTAACGTGGATATTACTATAATAGCCAAAGATATTTGCATATTGGCATTTAAATTGGAAATGTAGTATATTTCCTAAATCCGGACAAAGCCGGATGCATGTTGCTTATTAAACACACAAGTCACGGACCTTTACAGTATAAACCTTCAAGACAGTGTAATCAAGTGGCCGTTACTGTGATAGGCAGGCACGAGTCGATAAATTAATGTACACGACACGAAACTGTTAGGTTTCCACATCTAATAAAAGTTCACATTTGTTACTAAACCATAAACTTCTCTAAGTAAATATTTAAATGTGTTTCGTTCATTTTGGCAGACATTATTACCATGGTTACACTTGTAAAACATAGGGCCCGAAGTGATGCCTATGAAAGGGGGTGGGCTGGTCATCGTTGAAATCAGAATCGTGTGGACATTGTAGAGGGGTTTGTCTAAAATCCGAAATGTGTGTGGACGTCACACACCTTGTAAATCCATCAGATAATCCACATGCTATCGAATTAAACTACAGAGACAAAACAATGGACACTACCATAGCTATTTCAGGCAGAAAACAAACTTGCCAACATATATCGTCCACACATCGCTGGTCTAACCCAAACAAAAGCCACAAACAATTTTAGACATATTATGCTTCAATCATGTTCGGTGAATAATTAGTTTCTGGATAAAGTGTATCGTTATTAGTGTAACGAGTAAATTAATGAGTGAACGAAATAGTTTAGCATTAAAAATGAGTAAATGAACCAAATTAAGTTCCGCCGTCTATCTCCTTCACATTACACAGGCCTACACCTCAACCAGTACCTTAAGTGAGCTCACGTATGCTGATGTTCAGGGTAAATTCAGTTTATCAGACCAGTTCATTTCATAGCATTATCCTTCATTGTGTTATTAAAAAAAAATATTTGTCATTTTATATTTGACCGTTTAACAAGCATTACAGTCAGGCATAGTTTAAAAAATGCAACTTATTAAAAAAACATCACTGTTCTTATTATTTTCATTCCTTGCTGTTTCAATAAATTAATTAAAATGATATAACTCTTGTTTTATTTTTATTGTGGCCGTAATGACATGTTTTTTTTTGTGAAGATTAAATAGAAGTTATAAAGATCCACAAAATGTTATATGACAGTAGCAGTTCATTGAACGTTAGCGTCAACATATCTGCTACTACTCTGTTATTACAGTTCAAAGACGTTTAATTGGAAATATTAGCTTTATTAACTATCATTTGCCGGGGTGTTGTCATAAAAAACGACCAAACTTAACCATAGCCCAACCTCTTTAAAGGCAAAATCCAGGTAAAGCTAAATATAAACAGTAAACTTAACACACTAGCCCATGTAATTATCAATGAAAGACAAACCATCATGATACGCATATACACATACACTAGTTGAGTTTTTAATTCATGATATATTCAGCTATCTGTATAAATGTACCGCATTTATAAGAAATTCAGAAATAAGCGCATACTATAAAGTATGCTTATTTATAACAATGTGTAACCCCTGTTCTATACACAAATACAGCCAGGTGTCTAAAAATATACATCAAGATTTTAAACATTAAAAATAAACTGCGAGATTATTTTAACACCTACTCCTCCACAGGTGGTTTGTGATACAACTCTAGTTTTTAATATTACGGGCATCTTTCATTTGTTGTTTATTATATCTCTTCCCATGTGTGTTTTGTTCTTTACATAAACAACTTAATGATGTATGTATAGTAGAGTCCAGTAATCATATTGTAGAATTAGCATGCTTTATCTTTTTTAATAACACAGATTGTTGTAAATTCATTTTTTTTTCTACTTCCAACCTGTTTTAGTTAACTCCCACTTATACTTTTAGAAATGTCTAAGGGAGATCATCTTATCATTTGATTACAATTTGAGAAGAATTATTTGTGTCGAAACATTATGTGATATTTAAGGTTCGATATAGAATTACTTGTCAATTGTAAATTGCATATACGAATGTGAGTCCAAAGTATAAGTTTCTTGGAGATTAGATTTATAAAGTGACAAAAATTGAATGTTCAAACTAAAATCGTAATTAAAACATGCATTTCAAGACACATGCACACCTCACTTTAAGCTACGTTGACCTTGTTGGCCTTATAGGATGACTATTTTATATAATTTTATTTTTTTACCAAAAAAAAATATATATATATATATTTATTTAATGTAAGAAATAAGAAACACCATTGTAAAACAGTTTTAGTCCTAACAAAAAGATAATCAAAATTGTAAAACAAAAGTGATCCTGCAAGGCAAAAGGTCGCTCTAAAAACGTGTCTTGAACGGGAAAATAAAAAAAAAAATAAAAAAAATACATTTAAAAACATTTAAATTTGCCTACTGAACTGTGACAACAACAATCATTAACTGGATACGATGAATTAAAATTTATAATTCTAAACACAATCATGTATCATTCTATAAACGTATTGCACACATAACTATGGTGTCAACAAAAAGGGAATAACATATTACTTGCTAAGCTTAATTAAACAATCATACAATGAGATCAATTAAGCAGTCTACATGACATGATTTAATTAATAAATCAAAACAGTCAATAATCTGTCATCACTCATTAAAATAATAAATGTGATACCGGAATTAGACTTTTATTTTAAATATACCAATCAATCAATAATTTAATGTGTAATAAAAAACTAAAATAAAAGCGGAGTGATTAAGAAATAACATAATAAAAAAGTGCACCAATTACCCGTATAGCGGTCCTAAAAGAAGCACTGACAAAGCAAAAAAGTATTAAATGGTAGACGGATATGTTTTCCACTGTTCAGTTTATTTTGATATTGCTATTTTAATTCTTCAGATATAGTTGTCGAGATAAATATGATAATACATATTTCTAGCTCAAAAATAGTTTCCAAAATATAAACATAAAACCAGGATATATCTCAAACGTTCTTCTGTCATTGTCAATTGTGTTGTCTCTATCAACATGTGGCTAGTATGGATTTTTTTGTTTTTATTTGATTAAACATATCCCCCCCCCCCCCCGCCCGCCCCCCCCCCCCCCCATCCTGTCCCAACTGTCACATATCGCCACAAAAAGCCAGATGTTCACATCTAAAAAGACGTTGAGTTTGCTATATCTAAAAAGGTCTGGGTCCCTGATGTCATTAAGCCATTATTGCAGAACATGTGAAACGGTTGAATTTGGGTCCATGATTTCATTAAGCCATTATTGCAGATCATGTGAAACGGTTGAATTTGGGTCCATGATTTCATTAAGCCATTATTGCAGATCATGTGAAACGGTTGAATTTGGGCCCATGATTTCATTAAGCTTTTTAAAACTATTGTTTTAAACAGAATAAAATTGATCAGCCTGCTTCTTAACATCTTAGTAGCATTATATTAGTGGTGTAATATATACTTGTTTAAAAGAGAACACCCCTGGAATTATAAAATCGTTTATCGTCAAAGGTGTTTGTGTGTAGCAGAATTAAAGTTCGAAAGTAAAGAAAATAAAACATAAAACAATAAAAAATTAGAACTAAGCATATCGGTTAGCGTTATTTCAGCTAATGTTAGCTTTTATTAGACTATAATTTGAACTCACAAATCGAGTGTATAGAGAATACATGCATTATGTCCAAAAAACATAACCTCAGAAAAATGAGTTTATAATATTCCATTAAATAGTGCTAAATATTTTGTTTAAACATTGTATTATCAACAATATAACTAGAAATGTACATCGATTTCACAAAAAAACTGACATACTGCATTTGTCCTTAATACACTTGACATGCTGAGTATACGATTATTACCCATACACAGTGTAGGCCTATAGCAAAATATAAGATAATTATAAACATCTAAAAAAGTAAAATACGCTTCAATTGTGTCAACCGCGATGCATACAGAAGATATCGCAGGCAAGATGCATAGTACTTTACAATTTAAAAAAAAAACACAATTTGGAAACAAAATGTAACAACCGTTTTAAAAAAAAATGTGGTACCAAAAGTACCCAGACACATATTTCCTTATTTCCAAAAGTGCTTAATTACGTGCTAACCTTGTTTTAGTAATTCGTTATAGTCATTGTTTTATTTTTAAAGCTATACATAATTAAGCGAGAAAAAGGTGATGCTTATTTTTCAGTACTAACGTTTTTAGCATGACACACGTATGCAAGTATAATAAAACATAAGATAACATTAAAACAAGCGCGTGTTAGTGAAACAGAAGCCACATGCACTGTGTGCAAAACCAATTAGTTGACAGGGTGATAGGCCAAGTACATGGCATAATATAAAAACTGCTAAACCAAACATAAGCAAATAGGTGTCATCTTCTGTTGGCATATTTGTTTTTAATTACAATCAAGACTCTTTATAATCTTAAACAATATACGCCTATAACAACACACAGAAGAAGAAATTAAACAGATAATAAAAAGTAAAGAACGAAATAAGGACAAAAACACAAATAATAATTCAGGTTGTCTTTTTAAAATAAAGTGCGAATGATATAATTAGTAAATTTGCATGTCATCAGTGCAAGAGTTATTTCCCATATAGTTACTATAATTAAGTTGATTGATCTAACTAAAATTTTATTTTCCATTTCTTTTAATTTAGCAACATTCAAAGATTTAAAGGTAAAAAAGAAAGTTAATCTTTCTTGTGTAAGATTGTATTGTGCAAAAAAAAAAAAATGTTTGTGTCTGATAGTCTGCAACTTTTTTTTTTACGTCAGAGTGCTTAATATTATTCTAAGCATTAAGTATAAATCATAAACCAAATTCTTTAACAGATTTATTTTTTAAGACTATCTAACAGTTAACTTTGAACAATGTTTCCCTGTCGATGTAGATTGCAGATTTATTATAATACCTTTTATCGAAATGAAATGCATGTCTAAATGAAATATTATTTTTACAAAGATGTATTGGTCCTCACCAGCCGATAATGGAAAGTTGAATACTAAATCGAACAAACTAATGTTGTATCTTACAAGTGTTATTATTATAACACCAAACTAAAGCAACGGTAGACACGCTATTAAACAAGGAATTAGCTACATTTACATTAACGTTCAATAATATTTATGTTTTAAAAATGACATTAAAATATTTAATACGACATATTACACATTTTTATCTAACGTCTTGTGCATTTTGCATATGGTTCTGTTGAACTAAAATTTGAAAGAGCTTCTGATGTAGTAAGAACAGAGACAAGATATATTAAGATCTAGTCAATACGCACCTTCTAAGTAAACATGATTGTGTTTCCTTCATTTCGTCAGTCATATTTGTTGCCATGGTAACAGGACACGGGTTAAAACACAAGACAACGACACCATAGTCTTATATTATGTGGATGTCTTTTAACTAGGCCGTACAGAACTACCATAATAAACAAATCATTTTTTTTTCTTACAACATACATGCAATTAGCAGCGTAATAGTGTATTGTCTAAGTGTTAGCTTTAGTATTTCAGTGTTTGTTATTGGCTTGTGAGCAGGGATAGAGATTCACAAGAGTAAATCTTATTTCTGACATTTAATTGACCTTGTAAGTAGGTCACCAACTTGTCGTTTTCATACTTGCCAGATGGCATTTTTCTTGTTACAAACGTAATGTGAATATTAAAATGAGCATACCATTTTAGCTAAACGTTGTGTATCAAAGAAGGAAAAAAACAAAAAAAAAACAACAAAACAACTATGATATTCTGCTTTAAGATTTACTGTTTATATCCCTTATAAATTTAGTGCATTACAATAAAAAGAGAGGAGGGGGGGGGGGGGGTTGCGGTTGATAATAGAATTACTACGAAAATGTAGACGCTAAGTGACTAAGACAAAAAGGGTGAAAGTAAGCCCTGCATCTGCAAAATATCAAGAGAGATAAACATTCTAGGACAATAAAAAACCTGAATAACCTAGTTGTTACATTGTAAGGATTAGGCTATGTCTTTACAACAAATACATTGCTAAAAGCACACCTTAAAATCTGGCATCCATTCAAGGAGCCAGCACACAACACAGTCTAAAATGTCTAGACCTGAACGAGGATGTAAAAATACATCTATAAAGGCGACGATTACATCCAACCACCGATGCAATTCAAATAATATCTCTTGAACGACAACCAACAGCTACCACAATAACTTAAGTTTTGTATTATATCCAGTCATTTTATATGTACACACAATAATATACAAAACATCTCTCTATAGTATGTTTGAATAGTACAGTACTATAACTAAATTGTTTGAGTAATAGGGAAATAATCATTTAATGTTTTATTTTATCCGTTTCGTATGTACACACATGATCTCAACATACATAATCTCAGACGAAATAAATAACACACACACATATATATATATCTATATATATATATATATATATATATATATATATATATATATATATATATATATATATATATATATATATATATATATATATATATAACGGTACACTATCGGTAATATTTAGGGCGATGTTCATCGTATTTTATTGTATTGATGATTACAAGTAGCAAGTGCGTTTTGATTTAGTTTTCTAACCTTTATAATCATGTCTGGTAAAAGAGCTTGTAAAACTTAGCAACACATTAACAATAACACTAATCCCCTAGCTTAGATAAATCATACACACGCTTTTAATAACACAAAATACCAGTCAAGATTACAGACAATAAAATTATGTTATATGTTATATGTTATAATTGTATATCTAGCCATTGGTCAAGTCTGAATGAACCAATGAGGATGACCCATTGACTAACCAAAGAGAGTCACGTGACAAACACCAAACACACATCAGTGGATGTAATTTACATCGCAAAACACAATAAAACAAATACAATATTTACCCACGTGACGTATACCTTTAAACATAAATCTGTCACTAATAAGTTGAAACATAAAGACACCATGCCCACCTGTTCGAAAAGAAATCAACCACTAATAAGTTGAAACATAAAGACACCATGAACAACTGATCAAAAAGAAATCAATCACTAATAAGTTGAAACATAAAGACACCATGACCAACTGATCAAAAAGAAATCAATGCCCACCTGATCAAAAAGAAATCAACCACTAATAAGTTGAAACATAAAGACACCATGACCAACTGATCAAAAAGAAATCAATGCCCACCTGATCAAAAAGAAATCAACCACGAATAAGTTGAAACATAAAGACACCATGCCGGCCTGATCAAAAAGAAATCAATCACTAATAAGTTGAAACATAAAGACACCATGACCAACTGATCAAAAAGAAATCAATGCCCACCTGATTAAAAAGAAATCAACCACTAATAAGTTGAAACATAAAGACACCATGCCAACCTGATCAAAAAGAAATCAATCACTAATAAGTTGAAACATAAAGACACCATGACCAACTGATCAAAAAGAAATCAATGGCCACCTGATTAAAAAGAAATCAACCACTAATAAGTTGAAACATAAAGACACCATGACCAACTGATCAAAAAGAAAGCAATGCCCACCTGATCAAAAAGAAATCAACCACTAATAAGTTGAAACATAAAGACACCATGCCCACCTGATCAAAAAGAAATCAATCACTAATAAGTTGAAACATAAAGACACCATGACCAACTGATCAAAAATAAATCAACCACTAATAAGTTGAAACATAAAGACACCATGACCAACTGATCAAAAAGAAATCAACCACTAATAATTTGAAACATAAAGACACCATGCCCACCTGGTCACAAAACTAACTAATTCACCACAGAACAGATTTCAAAACTAAAACAGATTACGTTTATACTATTGTTAAAAATATTAAATAGTACTTATTAACGTCTAACTACAATAACTTTCTAGATTGAAAACGCCAACATCTATTTGACAAGCATTGATCGTCAAATACAACTATAAATTACATGAATTCATACGTCTTGTAATCCTTCATTTAATTATCTTTTCAGTTTTCTCATTCAAGTCGTGTCAGTTGATAAATCTAATCTCTAAGAAACATATAATGTTAACACAGTTTAATCTATGATAATTAAATTTCACTTTTAATTTCACATTTTGCATTGAATGTCTTATATAGTTAAGTGACAAATCATTTCAACAAAAGTTGTAAACAAATATATAGGTGTATTCCCTTACCGCTTTTATAAATTGACATGGGAAACAACTCAAACTAACAAGAAGTTAAATACATTAATTTTTTTAACAATATACTTTAGTTCAACTGAGCTCAGTTCAATTCATGACATCTAAGCCACATTGTTACAAAAACAAAACCAACGCCCCGATCATTCAGTATATTTAAGCATATTAATTTAGGAGATGACTGGTTCTGATATTGTTTATGTTCAAGTCACATTTATCTTAAGAAACATCATCCGAAAATTTAAGACCTGGTACATTTATTTTTAATTTACCACAGTAACCTCGGGGACAGCATCTTCATATAGAAGATGTATTGCAGTGATTATGTTCTTAAACGAAAAAATCAAACGACGCTTGGGTAAATACTCTTTTTTTATCAATAAAACTAATAACATCAGCAAGTGTATGTGTAATCTAGTATGTAAAATAATAAGTAAAATAAAATATCACATTTAAAAAAATTGATGTAAGCGAAATCAAAAGACTTATTATATTCATGAAGTTATGTTAGTATGAAGAGAGAGGAAATCCGTCGGGGATGAATAATAATAATGGAAGGTAATATGTTATGAACATAAATAAGGAAGTGAAGAAATGTAAGGGCACGGTGCGAAGTTTGGGGGGGGGGGGTCATGAGGACAGGGCGATAAAAAGAAAGGGGAGTGTTGAGATGAGACTACTGGGGCAGTGATGCGTGTCCTGAGCGGTTGTTATGCTTTGTAGGACGTGTGTTACTTTTGTTGGATGTGAGTTAGGGGAGGGGAGACAAACGTTAAGAGGTCCGTAAGATTCACTCGGTTTTTTTTTTAATCTTTTTTTTTATTCCCCCAAACTTGAATTAATGTGTTGAATCTAGACTTTGCTTGTTTATACCGCAGTTTAAAGGGAGTTATAAAAGTTATACGAGTGGATATAAACATACATTAATGGATAGATACGAGAGAAGAATACAATTCGATACGAATTTTTTTTTTTTAATGTATGACTGACTGTAAAGCTTGGTTAAACGGTCGAATATATAATGACAAATATATATTTTTTTAATAACACAGTTTTAATCATCAGTCTGTGAGGGCTGATACAGATTTACTATAGTAATACTTCTTTCTGACATGTAGCATGATTTAATTCATATAAGATGGTTAACTTCTACATACGTCTAATACATGTTATGCGAACGGGAACATACATCTAATATAATCAAAGTTGATCGTTGTAAAGTATAATACCGTGTGTATTATTTCATCTAGGCCGTTAGGATCTACCGCTGTAAGCAAACACATTTCTCAGGCAGAGACTTATACTTTACGGTTTGTTTTCCACCTTATCCACTGAATGCTGTTGTTGTCACACTTAAGTATGTACACTTTGTTTAGTGAATTCAAAAGGTAGCATATTCAAGCAGCCAACGAAGAAAAACTATGAATCTTATTAAAACTACCGAATCGAAGTGTTCAAGCTATGGGGTAGTTTATCTTGTGTCGCTAAAATCTTAGTCAGACAATAAACCTAATACTATGTTTTCATAGAAACGTATTTTTTTTTAGATTATTTTCAAATAATAGTTATAGAGATATCTAAGAGATATATAGAGTTATCTAACATTAGAACTCTAGGGGAAGGGCACACGTAATACAAAGGATTATTATATTGAACTAGAGGCGTCGCTAGGCGAGGGCGGGGGTGCAAATTGCACCGGGTGATAACATTAAGGGGGGGGGGTGACACCAAGACAAAAAAATGCAAGATGTAGAAGAAATATATATTTTTCGAGTTCAATGAGTGGTTCATTAGAATTAAAAATTATTTTAAGGACATAATTACAATCCTAACGAGGGAGGGATGGGTTACACCATGACGTTAACATGCAAGCTATAGAGAAAACAACGCTACACCCAGCTGTATTAACATGCCGACTATAGACAAAACATTATTGGTATTAGATGTGAGCACTTTAAAATTGTACCGGGGGGGGGGGGGGCAATATATTCAAAATAAGGGGAGTGACACCATAAGTTGCCACACCGGGTAACACCCAACCTGGCGTTGCCACTGACTGAAACTGATGGAATACACGTTAAACTGCTTTCGATAGGGCAGACGTTAGATGTCCCATAAGTGTATTCCTAAGCTATATTTGAACTTGCTTGTTTATTTTTCGTAGTGGTTTTAAAGTTATGAAATGCAGCGGGTCGATTTAGCATGCAATTAATGTTATTTTGGTAGTTGTCCATTTAACAATCGATGGGTCTAGTATTTAAAGAAGCATTTTTTTTGGTCAAATCTAACATGTTTTAAAGGTCTATTGTAGAAATGAAGACAATTTAAAATGCACCCATTTAAGGGGAACATCACCCAAGATAAATTCCCAATTATTCTAATTTTTTATTTTCATGTTTTCATTCTGTGTATAATATTTTTTCTATGTTTTGATGTGTTATTTGAATTGTGAATGTTGGAGTGTCAAATCGGTGGCTAACTATTTCAATGTTGATGTTAAGCCCAGAAATATTAAACACTTTTGTTTTATTTCATAAAACTAATATATTCATTTAGCATAATCGTTATATCAAGCTATCCGTCGCATTTTACAATACTGTCTATAAATGCAATAAAAAAATAATAAAAAACGTTTTAATAACAAGCTTTTATGTAATAATGCAGTAAAAAGTAGAAAATAAATTATAGACTGCGTATTGTCCTAAATTGTTTGCTTCTAAGATTTTGTGAAGGTATTTGTGAGCTACACGGTCGAAAGCTTTTTCTTGATCTAAATTTAGTATGCATGCTTGAGTGTTTTTCTCGTGTGTGTAGTGGAAGATGTCTATAATTAAGTGATTGTGATTTTGTATGTTCCTACCTGTGATGTTGCATTATTGATCTACATTTATAATTTTATGCAAGTGTGGTTCAATTTTGGAGACTAAAGCTTTGGTTAGGATTTTGGAATCAGTGTTTAAGAGAGAGATAGGTCTATAGTTTTGGGTTAGTTTAGGATCGGTTATGGGTTTGCGTATTAATGTTATGTATGATCTGTTGAAATTTTCGTGGCATTGTTCTAGCAGAAACATTTCTCTAAAGGTATCTAAAAAGGAGGGGAGTTAGGTCGGCTGAAAAGACTTTAAAAAATTGCTTTGTATGTTGAGGGTTATGATTGTAAGGTAACTTACACTGCTTTTAACATCTGGTCTGCCTTAGTCTGTTTTTGGATTAGTGGAGGCGGTGTAAAAGTTTTCCTTTTTGTTGTGGTTCTTTCCTTTGTCGTTAGGCGTGTTGGGGTTGGTCGTGTAGGGCTATAGATGGTGTCGGTTTCAATGATGTGTTCATTTTCTTTGCTACGAAAACTATCTTTTTACTTTCTCGTATATACGAAGTATAGAGAAAGTCTTGTAATCGTGCAAAAAAAAACGAGATTTTTACAAATCTCGACGTTTTACACCTCACTGATACGGAAAAACATAATATTGCAATCTTGTCCGTATGTCTGTGTGTGTGTCTGTGTGTGTGTCTGTGTGTGTAACCTTGAGTTATGTTACAGCTAGGTTGATGAAATTTCGTATATATGTATTTTATCAAAATTGTAGATACGTATAAACTTTTGAGCGATTTCCGATAACCAGAAGTGGTATTTTTTCTACTTTGATTTTTTCAAAAGCGTATAACGTGAGTATTATTTCAAATAGATATATGAAATTTCACATGTAAGTAAAAGATCTAATTATCTACCTTTTGTAAAATTTTGAGTAATTTCCATTGACTGGAAGTACTAATTTACGCTATTTCTCAAAAAACGCATGTAAATTTATAAAGTACTGATAATATTGCGCACTATTATGCACATTTCATTTGGCGTTCACTTGGTGTGCAATTCTTTTTTCTATGAGATTTTATTCTATTTTAAAAACTTTTAGTGTTTAAAATGGAGTTCCCATTTCCTGTTGTTTTATATAAAAATATTCGAGAAAGTTTTGGGGAGATCACTCCCGGTTTATTTATTTTTTTCCGTGAAGGCTTATTTCTTTTCCCCTGAACTTTTGTCCATTCATCTTCTGTTGTAGAGGCTGTAGCTGTAGCTGATTCTTGGGCTGGTTCTTGGGCTGGTTCAATTTTAGCGGCGTCGTCAGACACATCTTCGCTGTCGTCAATAAGTAGATCATTGTAGTAATAAGTTCCTTCGTTGTCTATATATATATATATATATATATATATATATATATATATATATATATATATATATATATATATATATATATATATATATATATATATATATATATTGTATCTCTCCCTTACATAGAGGCTTCGGCAGGCGGCCGGTCCATGTTTGGTTGTGCCACAAACGGGGCATATCGACCTCCTGCCGTTGAGTTGTAGTAACAGGGTGTAGGTTTCCCCACCGAATTCTAGGTCAATGTAATGGGGTAGATCCTTTAGGGGAGCGTTTGGGCTGAAATCGACTGCCCACTTGTCGCTTTTGCCAATTTTGAGAGTTGACAAAATTGTGCCTGGTTCTGATATTTCAATCATAATTTTGTTGATCATAATGGTAGGGGGGTACCCATTTTAGGTGACCCCTCTGGCCATTTTTATCCACATGCAACAGCAACATGCTACTACAATAATCTGAATGTTCACATATCACTGCCAGATGTAGAGAGTTATACATTTCATCAGAGTTTAGTGAGACAAACCATTCGCTTGGTTTACCTAAGTTGTAGACATTAATAATTTGAGAACGGTTTATATTCAGTTCACAAGTAAACAGATCCTCTAAGATAAACTCATCGAGTCGACGTTCTTTTTTTCCTTTAATCACCACACGTAAAGTGTTTTTGGGATACCGCCCAGGTGCAGACCCCGTAAGCGTGATTTTTTTGAAGAGTGTACTTACAGGTACAGGTACATGGACCGTTCTCTCAATTTGCAACACATCTCCGGTTTCTTTCCCACTTTGAAGAACATTTACAGTTTCATTTGAATTTTGTTAATTGTAAAGTTGTTTATTTGTATCTTTTACTACTCTTTACAGTGTCAAGATTGTTGTAAACTAATGAGTTTTTATTAACCTGAATGATTAATATAAATATGACTGTGCAAATGTGTGATATAGATAATGCACTAAAATATTTAAATACCGTATATTTAGTAAGTTTGCATAATTTGGATATTATGCTTTCTTGTATTTGTTCATGTCCAATTCTAATTAAATAACATTTCAATATTATGTTTTCTTTTCTTTACAGATGTTTTTGTTTAAAGAAGTAATTTAATAATTAAGTCTAGAGTGCAACTTTTTTGAGATCTTGGCATTTATAAACAAGCATTAATTTTACTTAATGCAATCATAAAATCAATAACTTTGGTTAAGTTTACAGTTTTCATAAAATTGAAATCAGTTTGGTTTAGATTTCTCAACTTTGATGCAAATAGAATATGAGATCAGTTTAGTTTTGTAGTTTAACCATGGTTTGTAAATCTTTTATGTTGTAACTTTGTGAGCAAAACTTACACTAAATGGAATTCTTAACAGGTTAATTCACAAATCTAACCACATTCATCCATGTATGTTTTGTACCTCCAGAGGTAATACTGTATGGAATTAATTCACTTATTTATAGATAATTTTATCCTTCTCTATGGATAAAACCAAACATTGGCGATTTAATCTCATGGTTGTAATTTACATCTTGCTTCCTTATTCTTTACAACATCAATATGTTTTCTGCCCTTGAAATCTGTTATACTGGAAGCTTTGGGTTCACTGCTCATTAGGATGTCTACAGTATCAATGTGTCCATTTACTGCAGCCTTGTGTAATGGTGTTATTCCATCACAATCAACTGCCAAAGGATCTGCCCATGTTGCAAGAGTAAACTCACAATATTTGCATGGCCCATATATGCAGCTCTGTGCAGTGGGGTGGCTCTGCTGGATTTGGTGGCGACATTCACATCAGCATGATGGTCAAGCAATGTCTGACATACTTGGATGTGCCCATTTCTGCAGGCATAGTGCAAAGCGGTAAAGCCCGACTTGTCAGCTTTGTTAACTACTAATCCGCCACTCAAAGCTAATTTATGTTCGACACCTAAGTTATCTCCAGTTTGAGCAGATGTCCATATCCCCTTTTCAAAGCCTAATTCGTCTAGGGTTTGATGTTCTGATGGGTTGGAGACTTCAATGTGGCATTTGCAACTTGGTGATTCTTTGCAACTATGGACGCCGCTATGTTCAGACATATTTCATACAAAGTTTATTACAATATTAAAACTCAACATAACTACACGTTCAACAATTTCCACGCTAAATTTCTGATGCATTTATTTAACTTTTGAAAGCTATAAGAACATTAGAGCTAGCAAATTTTTAACTAAGCTCTGGGAGAGTCATTTTTAACATCACAAAATTATTCAATATTTTTCTGCCACTGCTAACACTGGAATTATTGATCAAATATAAGGATCAATGCGTTTTATAACAGTAGAAACAAAAAGATATGCATGGCAAAAATAAGTTCCCTGGGCTTGTAATAAAATTAAATATTTTCACTACAGTGAGGAAAAAATTACTTGATAACTTTAATTTAATGTACTTTATAAATTATTAAAATAAAAGATCGACAAAGAGTTCGACCAAAATGCTGTTGAAACTGGACTATAAGTTTATATGTAAATATGTATCTACTAAAGTTATGGGTTTAAAGCTAAGAATAATATTAATTCCTCTGAAATATCAAAAGTGTAGACTAATAAACACAAACAATTTATTTTTAAACAATAAAGTGTTACAATAAATCAATTATATTTCTTTATAACTATTGAATTATTGAATTGTTCTAAATTAGAATAATTGTGAACTTAAAATTCGAGTTATTTCAATAAAATTTATTGCATTAAATATAATGGGAAATAACTCTTACTCTAACGACACGCTTATATACCTAATATTATTATTATACTCGAAAAAATAAAAATAAAAAATAAAAGCATGTATTATTCATTTTATGTGTGTTTTTGTCTTTATTTTGTTCTTTTCCTGCTAAGTATTTTTAATATGTCTTTAATTTATTCTAATGTGTGTTGTCAGACCCCGTCAGATCTCACGCAAGTGTCAACTATGTCAGTAAAATACACGTAACAGACACTCGCGATAAGGTTAGGCTTGTCAGGACATGATCTAAAGGAAGTTGATATTTTTATAGAAAAAGGTATGTTATCGGCAACTCAAACACCTGACTAACCAAACATAGAACTGTGTATAATATGCAGCCTTTCACCAAACAAATTTGTTGAATTTATAACTTAGGAATAATGCACACATGTATGTCTTTATAAAAAGTGTTTCATAAACATGTATTAACTATTGAATGGTTTATAGTTTCTCGCTAACAATAAATATGTTTTCATATACACGATTTATTAGAATGTTGTGAAGATAACATGAAGATGTTTACTTTTAATACCAACATACTCCATTCTAAATGAACGATACCTTGTTGGGATCTTACAAAAAATGTAGGCCCTACATTGCTAATACCAACTCAGTCCTTCCTAAATGAACGCTAATGCTTGGCGGTCATCATTCTGAGATGTACATATTATTTACAGAATAAAGGGTAGGTTTTGTGTGTGTGTGTGGGGGGGGGGGGTTGTATCCAGTGTTTCTTCCAGACTTTTTTTTCCGATGGGGCACTTGAAATCTTCGGGGGGCGGTGAATTTTCTTCGGGGGGGGGGGGGGCGGACACTGTTAAAAGTATATATTTTCTATATAAATTATATAAATTTCATTTCGTTCGGGGGGGGGGGGGGGGGGGGCGGTAAAAATTTTTCGGGGGGGCGGTAAAAAATTTTCGGGGGGGCTAAGCCCCCCCCCCCAAAGAGATGCCTGGAAGAAACTGGTTGTATCCTGGAACATTAGTGCTTTGCTATTTCTGAAAGATAAAAGTTATAAATTTGAATATAATAATACACGTGGTGGGTTATAGTAAACTTTATCTTAGCGAATTTGGCTCCAAAAAGTTGGTATTAGTTATACATGAAATATACATGAAACACAATATAATATACACAATACGTGATCATTAGCATTCCCAATTTTCATGTTTTCGATTTGCACCCCCCCTCTCGAGTTTTTCTCTATATATTTTGCTATTTTATGCCTTGGTGTCACCCTTCTAAATGGTGTCACCCGGTGCGGTCCGCACCCCCCCCCCCCCTCGCTACGCCCCTGAGTTAATGATATAATTAGTATTGTTAGTTGGGATTTAAGTGGGAATAAAGGTAAATAACTGCATGCAGATTAAATAACTCACTATAAAACTTGTTTGCTTCCAGTATAGGTGGAGAAAGAGTGAAAAACAAATACGACTTATGTGGGTTTCCCCGTGTCAGAGAGAAACATACTGACTGTGCATACAAGTATGAGACAAGAAAATTTAGAATTTAAATAAATTATAAACATAATCAATAAGAGGTTATTGACATTTATTTTCTGTCTACCCGACTCAAACCTAAAACATTAAAGGAATGAGATTAGTGTAGAATGGGCAGATACTTAGGTTGTAATTATGTCACCAAGTCTTTTGGTAACTACTGCTCGGAATATGGCATCTATGTCAGTGTCGCTGTACGTCTTTGATTCAAATTTACTTTTGTTTCTCGTGGTCCATACTGTCTGTCTAAAAATAGCTGTAGCGGTAATTTTATTGTCATTGTCTGTTTTATTATTGGATTTGTGTATGTAGTTTAGGATGATTGCTTTGTTTAAGGTATCAGTATTGGAAGTTTCTAAAATTGATCCTAGGGTTTGTGTTATGTACGAAGTCATCAGTATGGTTAGGATTGATGGTGGTGATGACTGCAGTGAGAGGTTAAACAGTTGTGTGGCGAACTAGACACTGTATATTACTTGATTGTTGAAGAAGACACCAACACAATTTCAGCTGAACAACTTTAATAACATAGATAATGGAACTACACCCTATATGGTAGTCTTACTATCGTCTAAGGAAGCAGAACTAGTTCATTAATAGTGGCTGGCCTAATAGGGGCCAGCCCTACCACACTTTACAAGAACACAAAAAAAACACGACTACATTCTAACCAGCCTAACGTTCAACTGTCCTATCTTTCTGGCCCAAGCTTGACCCTGGGTTCCTTAACCCCTGCATGACCCCAGCATTCCAGCGAGGGGGAGGGACGGGCGCCAGCAAATGCTAGGTGGGACTGATGCATTGTGTCCCAGTTCAGGGGGGGAGGGGAGCTGCGGAGGGGCAGTACACGCTGTCACAGTTCAGGTGTAGGGCAGGAGGGGGTGGGGTAGATACCCACTAGCGGTGGGACGAGGGGGGGGGGGGTTGGACTCATAACATCTCCCCTCTCCTTTGACAAGCTGGCAAAGCCAGCGAGGCTTACACTCTACATACATGATCTATCACATGCAACAAACTACAAACTAATACACTAAGAGCAGTAATAACATATGTAGGAAAGCAACACTTCAAACATCTAAGTACGATAAAAAATAATAAAGCTTCCTCAATAGGTGACACTACTGTGTCTTAACTCTAAACAATCAACAGCTAACAAAGTTCAATAATAAATGCTACTGGGTAATGCTAAATCTAAAGCAGTTTGTACAACATGATATAGTTCGTGTCTAGAATTTGTCGCTATAGCATATACAAATGAACTCTTTCATGTCATCTATTTCAGTAGTTTTTTTTTTTTTTTTTAAACTGTACGACTCTATGTATCTAATGGGGAAAAAAAATGGTTATAGATCTATAAATTTCAGCGTAATATAAGGTTAAGAAATCCTCAATATAGGCTACCACAAGCAACACTTCATTATTTCTCCAAGATAAAACTTCACAAGTTGGTAAAACTAAGTAATATGGCCACAATTATAATTAGTTTCTCTACAACATACAAAATATCTTAGAGGAATATTTTCCAACAAAACCCAAAAAAATCAATAGACAAGATATACTCGGCAACACATCATCGAGATACCATCATAAAAACCCATTAAAAGCATAGACTACATCATCAGTCTCTAAACATCATCTCATTCTTGTCCTATCTATCTATCTAGCGGAAACTCAACCGTCGCAAGCTTACCGTCAAGTAAGTGGAACGATTGACCGCTTCACACATCATCGTCCTATCTAGCTATCTAGCGGTAACTCAACCGTCACAAGCTTACCGTCATGTAAGTGGATCGATTGACCGCTTCAAAATTTCACAACATAAAGAAACAATAACTCTAAGCTACAGGGTTCAATCATCACACGATTAAGAAAATAAATCCTCCAAGGATAGTGTATATCATAGGCATCTCGTTATTTAAACATTTTGTCAACTGGTTGATAATAGAAAATTTTTAACAAATCAGGTTATAAAAATTATGATTGTCTTGTAAAGGATCCTAACTTTATGATTGGTATATAAGCTTTTAGCTGGTACATCGAAAAAATAAAGACAGAAATGATTTAAAAGTGCATTGATTAAATGTAAACAATCTCTAGCACAACACAAAATTCAATCTAAAAAAAAAAAATTCAACAAACAATCCTTAAATGCAAACTTCTAACAATTGCAGCTAATAGACCTAAACTAAAGAATTATAGACTTAACTGACTGCTGGACTTTGGCATACGACTTACAGAAGAGGAACAACGCCTTTTATTATTGTTACAACAAATTGGAGCTTAACATTTCTAAATCTACATTCGTCGGCTTGGACATCTGGAACTGCTGTGAGATGACATCGACACATGAACACTTCATTTTAACATCATTAGGGTAGGGTACTTCATTACTTCATATCGTCATTAGGGGTACACGAATACTCCATATCATCACGGGACATCAGGGGTGTAGGGATATTTCACATCATCATGGGTGGAGGGGTACTTCATATCATAACAGTTCAGATGCCATTAGACTATAAACAATGACGATTTAGTCAGTAGTCACTCTCACTAATCACTGTCACTTACTTCAATGTTGGAAAAATAAATTCTTCAATTCTAACAAGTCACCAAAGGCAATTAAAGTAGGTAGTCCAAGCTAATCAAAGTCCTAATTCATGTTATCTCAGAAATTGCACAAAACTTGACATTAACTAATAGTGACCGTTCTGTCTCACGGATTTTGAAACAAAAGTTCCATCCACTTATGTAGATCTACGTAAAACTTGACAACAACGAACTTGACGACAAACAGAGACGATGTGTGGCAGTGGCGTGACAAAAAAATAATAGATCTGTACCTCTTCTAGAATCACCGAAGTTAAAAAAAGTTTCACAATATATTTTCGCAAAGTTCTTTTACACTGTTCCGACGTTGTTTAAAAGTCAGTTTGCTACTCAACCAAAAACGTTATGAATAATTTTAGCTGCTCTATCAAAATATCGTAAGTCGGTTCGCTGTTAGAGAAATCTAGATAGTTTTGCTCCTTGATCCCAATGTTATGAATGTCCTTTTTGCTACTCCACCAAAATGTAATAAGGTAGTTTTGCTGCTCCACCAAATGTTATGTACGAAGTCATCAGTATGGTTAGGATTGATGGTGGTGATGACTGCAGTGAGAGGTTAAACAGTTGTGTGGCGAACTAGACACTGTATATTACTTGATTGTTGAAGAAGACACCAACACAATTTCAGCTGAACAACTTTAATAACATAGATAATGGAACTACACCCTATATGGTAGTCTTACTATCGTCTAAGGAAGCAGAACTAGTTCATTAATAGTGGCTGGCCTAATAGGGGCCAGCCCTACCACACTTTACAAGAACACAAAAAAAACACGACTACATTCTAACCAGCCTAACGTTCAACTGTCCTATCTTTCTGGCCCAAGCTTGACCCTGGGTTCCTTAACCCCTGCATGACCCCAGCATTCCAGCGAGGGGGAGGGACGGGCGCCAGCAAATGCTAGGTGGGACTGATGCATTGTGTCCCAGTTCAGGGGGGGAGGGGAGCTGCGGAGGGGCAGTACACGCTGTCACAGTTCAGGTGTAGGGCAGGAGGGGGTGGGGTAGATACCCACTAGCGGTGGGACGAGGGGGGGGGGGGGGGTTGGACTCATAACAGTTTGTCTGGCTTTTAGTAGTGTTGGGCATTCTAGGTATATGTGTTTTTTTGTTTCTTGTTTATGTTGTTTACATATTTGACAAGTTATTTTAGTGTTTGTGTTTGCTTTGGTGTTTCTGGAAATGGGTGTAGTGTTGTAAATGAGTCGGTATCCTATTTCTTTTTATTTGTGTGTGTTATTTCTGTTGTGTAAGTTTTTGAATGTGTCGCTAATGTCTACTGTGATAAAATCTTTTGCCCATTTAATTCTATTTTGCAGGGGCTGAAGTTGTCGCTCGACTAAAGTACTGTAGATTTTCTTTGTTTTCTCCCCTATTATGTTTTTGTTGTATTTGAATAGTTTTAAAACCTCTTTGTAGAAGCTGCCTATTTCTATTCCCCCATAGTGTGGTGTCGTATTACTTGTCTTTAAAATCGTGTTGATTATGTGACCAATGTAATATTGTGCTAAGGGGTGGTAATGTGGTTCAGTTCTGATTCTATCTAGGTGTTTGATTCTGAAGGCGTTAATTTTAGTGTTTATGTCGTGCAAGGCTATTCCCCCATTTAATTTGTTCTGTATTAGTGTTTGATGGTTAATATTCCTAATTGTGCCTTTGAAAATGAAATCCCTAATGTTTTTGTTTGTTTCCTTGATGAATGTGTTGGGTTTGTACTGTTTGTTGCGATGTAGATTATTTTGGGAATGACGTATCTGTTGACTAGAGCTGCCCTAGTGAATATTGTTGTGTTACAGTTTTTATATTTGGTTAGTGTATGGTTGATTTTACCCGTCAGTTTAGTCCATGTGTCGTTGTTTTCTGTCTCCGGGTTGTCTGAATATGTTATGCCGTATAGTTTTAATTTGTCCGTTACAATAACAGGCAAGTTAAAGTTGTTTTTCCCCGCCCATTTGCCTACTCCCATAATTTGTTTTATTTCTGTGCGTTAATTCTCCCTCCGCTGACCTTTCTAAAGTCTATGAATGTTACCATGACTGTTTTAATCTCCCTTTCTGTTTGTACTAGTAAGATCGTATCATCTGCGTATGATAGGGATTTCCTAGGTATTGAGTTGGGTATTTGCAGACCCTTGATTCTGTTGTCCTGTCTGATAGATTCCAGAAGGGGCTCAATGCTCAGGATGTAGAGGAGCGGGGACAGTGGGCATCCCTGTCTTACCGATTTATTTATTAGAATGGGGTCTGTGAGTGTGTTGTTAATGATGAGGTGACTGTGCGCATTTTTGTAAAGTGTTGTTATCCATGTCTTGAGGTTGGGACCTAACATGTATGCGTCTATAATTTTTGTAAGCCAGGTGTGATCGACTCGATCAAAGGCTTTTTGTTGATCTACGCTTAGGAATGCTAATTGGGCATTTTTCTGTGTGCTGTGGTGTATTATGTCTTATTAGGTGTGTGTGATTTTGTATGTTCCTTCCAGGCGTGCTGTACTGTTGGTCCGTGTGAATGATTTTGTCGATGTAGGGTTCAATTTTCTTGACTAGAGTTTTTGTCAGTATTTTTTAGTCACAGTTAAGTAGGGATATGGGTCTATAGCTTGTCACCTTTGTTTTGTCAGCGTCAGGTTTGGGAATAAGGGTTATGTAGGCTCTATTGAAATCTGTCGCACAATATTCCCTGTCGTGAATTTCCTGAAAGGTAGCCTTCATTATTGGGAGTAGATCGTTTTTGAAGGCCTTGTAGAATTCATTAGTTAGACCATCAGGCCCAGGTGATTTGTTTAATTTTAGGTTATCTATAGTGTTTGTTATTTCGTTACGTTACTATTGATTGGGCTGTTTAGATTGTCTCTGTCTATGTCCTCTAGTCTGCGTGCAAAGGTAAAGTATTTGTCTTGCGTGTCATTGTCAATGTCTTCTTTTTCAAACAGTCGTCGGTAGTGGTCTAAAAAGCAGGTTTGTATAGTTTCAATGTCCGTATCGTTTGTGCCGTCGTCCTGTGTTATGCTTTGTATGTGTCTGCCGATAACTTTGGCTCGTAATATTGGATAGTAGCTTCATCAATGTGGGTGTAGGTGGGTGGAGCCTCAGATGCATCCTTTGTGTTGGCCAAATTGGGCTTCACAGTTCTGAGTCTGGCCAGGTACGTTGTAAGTGAGAGTGTGGGTGGTTAGGGGCGGTAAGTGAGAGTGTGGGTGGTTAGGGGCGGTAAGTGAGAGTGTGGGTGGTTAGGGGCGGTAAGTGAGAGTGTGGGTGGTTAGGGGTGGTAAGTTCTGGGTCTGGCAGGTACGCAGTAAGTGAGAGTATGGGTGGTTAGGGGCGGTAAGTGAGAGTGTGGGTGGTTAGGGGCGGTAAGTGAGAGTGTGGGTGGTTAGGGGCGGTACGTGAGAGTGTGGGTGGTTAGGGGCGGTAAGTGAGAGTGTGGGTGGTTAGGGGCGGTACGTGAGCGTGTGGGTGATTAGGGGCGGTAAATTCTAAGTCTGGCCAGGTACGCAGTAAGTGAAACATTAGAAACATTATATTTACTTCCTCACATGTGGTAGTGCGTGTTAAAGTCCTTAGTTTACTCTGACATATTTTAACATTATTACATAAATATAATGCTACACAATTATAACCCTACATTGTATTGCAATTGATTTTAGAATTTTAATCCTCACACATTTATAATTTTGATTTAAAATTGTGTTCAAATTTCATATTTTTTTTCTTTAAAGTTTACGCTGTAATTTCCATCCACTGATGTGTGTTTGGTGTAGACATTTTTAGTAGAGCCGTGGTGCCTATGAAATTCAGGATAGATCGTTGTATGGTCTTCATGCTTACAGTCGGGGCATGCAGAAAACCATCACATATTGAGCCAATTTCTCCCAATCCCCAACATTTGTTCACTCTGTAATCAGATTATTAAGCCCACCAATGAGGCCCACAATATGTAGGCGAACATGCTTGTTCATATTTCAGTTGAATATATTTTGTTTTATAAAATGAACTTTAACTATCTTAGCCACCTAATATTTTACTTATTCGAAAGTTTCAATTGTCTTCAAATCTATTACATAGTAAAGCTATTAGTTTCAATTTAAACTAAAATCATATTATAATAGTTACTGATAAGCAGTATACATTTTTGACGATACGCTTGTATGGAGAAAATATGTGTCTAAATGTTAAGGCCCATTTGTAAATATTATGTTTCATTATATATGTTTGAGTTTTATTTACTGCATTTTGGATTATTTCCCTTTTAAACATGTTTAGCTTGAAAAACAGAAAGCACTAAGATATATGCAAAAAACTATGGGTATGCAAACATTTTTTATATTAGAAAGAGAATATTTATCCTGATTTTAATTCGAATGTGTAAGTTTACTGCCATTTCGTTTTTTTAAAGCAATATAAATTGTTTTTTTTTTATTATTTTCTTTAACATATAATGTCAGCCATGGGGAATGTGTGATTGATTTTAAAAAAGCCGGGTAACACGTAGATGTATATTGAACCAATGGCCATAGAATAACACATCTGGTTAACGTTGGTTTGTCGCTTGTACCATCCAATGTTTCTATAAGTTTATATGTAGCCTTTATGTAATTTAGCCGACAAGTTGTCAATATGGTCTACTTCAGGCCTTGTTTCATGCTTGCTTTGGTCAGTATGTATACCAAAATGTAATGTCTCTTTGGCCAGAATATTATGTAATTGATCACGTGATCGACCAAAACTGTTGGTAAACAAAACAAAATAAATTTACTTTATTATTTTGGTGCAAAAAATAATGTTATTATAACAGTATTTATAATATTTTTATTTCCTATTTATATATGCTTTGGTAAATATGTTAGACATTAGTGCGTATGTAATATATCGTTTATCGATGACTTTCTTAGTTACATTCTTAACATAAGCAATCGGTTTTGTTTTAGTTTTGTAATATGTTATAGTGTGCGTTTGATAATTTTTTGATCAGGTGGGCATTGTGTCTTTATATTTCAATGTGTTAGTGATTTATTTTTCTTGTAAACAAGTACCTAACCTGGGTGAATACATATTCTTGTTTGTTTTTTTTTTGGTCTACGGTGTAATTTGCATCAACTAACGTGTATTTGGTGTAAATAGATTTAATAGAGCCGTGTTTTAATGTAATTCATGATATATCGCGATATAGTCTTCATGTTCAAAGCAATGCCGTGTAGAAAACCAGAAAACAATAACCCAATTTCTTCCATTCCCCAACATTGCTTGACTGTGTTATCAGATTATTCCATCAGCGCTACACCCAGCATCTCTATCTATTAGATCAGATTATTCCATCAGCGCTACACCCAACATTTATATCCATTAGATCTCGGTTGACACAGAGACCCCTACTGCTGTAGTTTGCAAGGTGTTGCTACACATACGAAAATGGCGGGCGAGTAATTATAACATTTCAATACGAATAACGCACATTGTAAAATTTGAATTTTGAGAGAACTAAAAGAAATAGTGAACAAAAAGGACAAATTGCTACTTTACTTAGAACCAACTTACTAAAGAAAAAGTCAACTGTTGCTCAAATGTTTTGTTTCTATCAGCTAAATGTGTCGCGTGGAAATGTAGGTTCGGATCCCGTTGTGTTTAAACTGATCTGTCTTTACTCGGACGTTATTCTGTACCATTGTCTACCCTTATTGTTAGTTGTTCATTCGAGCGTGTAGTAGTCAGTCGAGTGTTTGTAGCACTTAAAGCAGAGATTGTCTAGATTGTTGTATTGTAGAAAGATCAAGTCTGACAGTTATATAGTTTGTGTATAAGAAAAAAACATTCTAAATAGGAGGATGGTGGTGTTTTCTTTTGTTCTTTGGAAATGAAATTATTCCATTTTAACTTATCGATGGAGAGGCATGCGGTATTCTACTTACTACGTCTTAAAAAGACATACGCCACTGAAGTAGGGAGAAAAGTGTAATGATTGTTTAAGGCCGTATTTGACACTTTCTCTTTTAAAGAAAATTATAAGGAAAGCGTTCAAAGCTACTTTTGACACGTCTTAGATATGGCGCATTAAAACGTACACAGTACACTTGAGTCTGCTCTTGGCCTAGTAGAAATAAATCCTGATCAAGGCCAAATTTGGATCTTTTATTAGGGCTTTATTTTGCTTTATTATTTCGTTATTACCAAACTAGTGCTCTACCAGCAAGGGTAGGAGTTGGTTGTGTCATTTGTAGGTGAGAGAGGTTGGCAAAGTTAAGAGCCTTCAACATCTCCTATGTAACTAAATCAATCTCAAATATATAAAGTTCCAGGGCTGATATATCAGGTACATAGTCATCTCTTCTCTCTTTCTTATTCTTAAAGTTTAATAGAGATGTTGCGAACTGGGCCTTTCTGGATCCTCTTTATCAAATGTGTAACAAACCCAGCAATCTTGTTCCTGAGCTTGTTGCTTGGTACAATGGCTATTTCTTCACATACTTGTTGCTTGGTACAATGGCTATTTCTTCACATACTCTCTTGTTGCTTGGTACAATGGCTATTTCTTCACATACTCTCTTGTTGCTTGGTACAATGGCTATTTCTTCACATACTCTCTTGTTGCTTGGTACAATGGCTATCTCTTCACATGCTCTCTTGTTGATTGGTACAATGGCTATTTCTTCACATACTCTCTTGTTGCTTGGTACAATGGCTATTTCTTCACATACTCTCTTGTTGCTTGGTACAATGGCTATTTCTTCACATACTCTCTTGTTGTTTGGTACAATGGCTATTTCTTCACATACTTGTTGCTTGGTACAATGGCTATTTCTTCACATACTCTCTTGTTGCTTGGTACAATGGCTATTTCTTCACATACTCTCTTGTTGCTTGGTACAAAGGCTATTTCTTCACATACTTGTTGCTTGGTACAATGGCTATTTCTTCACATACTCTCTTGTTGCTTGGTACAATGGCTATTTCTTCACATACTCTCTTGTTACTTGGTACAATGGCTATTTCTTCACATACTCTCTTGTTGCTTGGTACAATGGCTATTTCTTCACATACTCTCTTGTTGCTTGGTACAATGACTATTTCTTCACATACTCTCTTGTTGCTTGGTACAATGACTATTTCTTCACATACTCTCTTGTTGCTTGGTACAATGGCTATTTCTTCACATACTCTCTTGTTGCTTGGTACAATGGCTATTTCTTCACATACTCTCTTGGTGCTTGGTACAATGGCTATTTCTTCACAAATTCTTTTGGTGTAAAAGTGAGCTGTGAGTCTTGTGTAATATTTGTCAATAAACACTCTGGCAGCCTTTTTCACTGTTTTGGTCCTCACACGAGACATTTTGGTTGTTCGAAACTGAAAGAGTTTAATATAAATTTAGCTATTGGCCAATTTAGCAAAACACAAATAAAGTATTAGGTTGTCGTTAAATTTGTAATTAATTGGGTTGTTAGTTTTACTTATAATATATTTCTACTGTAAAATAAGTAATGCTACGTAATAACGACTATTTGCAACTAGTTGTTATAAGGGACTATTTGTGTTGTATTATTGTAAAATAAACATACCAACACTGTTTTTATAACTGTGGAACAATTGAATTTCTTTGCCTTTTATATTTATTGGTTACACAATATATAAGTTGTTTCCCTTGCATACTGTTGATGGGAAGAAATCATACAATTTGTGTAGACGGTTTAGTTTAACAAGCCGATTTTATATTAAATCACTTTCTTTATATTAGTCATTTGTTAAAATTGCTAATTGCTGTTATTTTTTTATTTAAAAATGCAGTGTAGAAAATAATTATTGGCAAAAGAAAAAAGGTTGAAGAGTCGTTTAATGTTTTACTAAGTTTTACAAGTTTGTTCATATAACAATATTACAATAGGCAACAAAAGTAAATCAAAACAAACTTTGTAGAAATCATAGTAAAAAACAATTAAATCGATGAAAATGACCATAAATACTGATGTTATTTTACCGTGAGATATTTTGCTGTGATGTATTTCGTCTGAGATTATGTGTCTTGAGTTCATATTTGTACTTACGAAAAAAATTAAAACAAAACAGTGCATGGTTGTTTTTTTCCGATTACACATACTTTTTTATTTACAGTACTCTACTATTCAAACATATTATGGTGACATGTTTTGTATTGTATTATGTGTACATATAAAAAGGACTGGGTTTAAATAGAAAAAAGTTTACATTACTTAAGTCATTGTGGCCGTTATTGATTGTCGTTCAAAATAAAGTATTAAATTGCGTTGGTGGTTGAATATAATCTTCGCCTTTATAGATTTATTTTTTACTTCCTAGTTTAAGTCTAGTCATTTTAGACTGCGTTGTTTGCTGGCTCGTGGAATGGATGCCAGCTTTTAAGGTGTTTTTAGCGATGTATTTGTTCTAAAGAAAGAGTCTGTGGCTTCATAATTTGAACACTGTGTTATTTGGGTGTTTTGTTGCAAATTCTTCTAGCATCTTTATCTTTATTGATATTTTGCAGATGCAGGGCTTACTTTAACATTAGTTTTCTTAATCACATAGCGTCTACATTTTCGATATAATTAACTACTAAGACAAAAAAATACATACATAAAAACTTTAATCTAAAGTATAATACTACTAACATCGAGTATTCAGTAAATCATTCTACATTTAAACCTTCATGTTTCAATCAACAAACAATTTTAAACTGTTGCCTGTGCCTAGTACTGACCATAGCTGGGCAATGAATTCAACTCATTATTAGTTCTAGCTTAATGTTTGAAATAAATGTTAGATGCACAATAACACAATTTGGTCTCAAGTGGGTATAATAAATATAACCAGTCGAATCTTCTCTCATTTCGAAGAGAGGATTTACGCTGAGGGTGTCAACATTAAGCAATGATTATATAATTAGGAAATCTCAAATTTTTTGTCGGCTTAACAAAGAAACATGTACAAAGGGAAATAAACGAGTAAATCTGGAATCATGTTGGATACCAGAGTTTTAGTTCCTTTCTCACTGATTTTTATAAACGTAGTAGTTATACATTGTCCTTACTTCTCTTTTTTCTAGTAATGCTTAACTCGAATGTTCTGTTCATTTTAATAATCAAATTAGTATTGAAACAAAAAGTGATCTGACTAGTATAAAAATGACAAATTGTTGACCTACTCAATTAAGTGTCAGAAATAAGTGTTACTCTTGTGAATCTCTATACGTGCTCACAAGCCAATGATAAACATTGACATACTAAAGCTAACAGTGAGACAACACAAACCCACGTTGTATTTTGTTATTAAACAAAATTAATATGGTCGTTTTTTACGGCCTGGTTGAAATACATCAACATATGGTAACAAAGGCAACGATGATGAACAAAAGGCATGCTAGTTTACAAAGAGCGATTCTAAAAGCAGTATACTAAACCAGAAGATTAAATTCGACACATAGCATTGTTAGTGGATCTGTTTGTTAGTCTTTAAAAATCCATCTGTTAAAGAGTATAGTTTTATTTGTATACACAATGCTGAGAATAATATGAACCACTTTGGCATTAAGAAGTAACAATAACACATTATGGCTTTTAAAAACATAACAAGATAACTATAACAAATGTAACTTTCTTAATAGCTATTTATTTCATTCAAAATAAAATATTTGAAATAACTCTTACACTCGCTAAATTCCTTAACAAGAAAACCTGAATTATTCATTGTTTTGTGTTTTTGTTTTTATTTCGTTGTTTTCCTCTTAAGTAATTTTAATTCGGTCCTTAATTTCTTCTTCTGTGTGTTGTCAGACCCCGTCAGACCTCATGCATGTGTCTACTATGTCGGTAAAATACAGTCCTAATAAGGTATGGCTAGACAGAACATGCGCTAAAGGAAATTGTAATGCATATGAAGAAAGCTCAAACTGTTAACTAACTAAATATAGAACTGTGTAGCATGCAACCTTTCACCATTCACCAACTAAATGTGTTGGATTGTATAACTACAGAGTAAGGCACACATTGTTTGCTACTGAGATAAAATAAATTAAACGAGAATATGTGTCTACATGAGCTTAGTATTATAGAGTATTCAATAAAGTACAGATGACTATGTATCTATATAAAGTGTTTAAATCATAAGTAATTATTAGCTATGGGGTAATTTATTTTGTGTCGCTAAAATCTTAGTCAAACAGTGTTTACATAGAAACGCTTTTTCAGAGTACTGTCAAGATACTAGCTATACAGATATATGTTGCTAATACCAACAGAGTTTCTTCCAGGCATATCTTCGGGGGGGGGGGCAAAGCCCCCCCGAAATCTTTTTACCGCCCCCCCCCCCCGAACGAAATGAAATTTATATAATTTATATATAAAATATATACTTTTAACAGTGTCCGCCCCCCCCCCCCCCCCGAAGAAAGTCTACCGCCCCCCCCCCCCCCCCGAAAATTTCAAGTGCCCCCCCGGAGAAAAAAGTCTGGAAGAAACACTGAATACCAACACGCTCCTTTCTAAATAAACGATTACCGGATGAGTTCATGTCGGCGGTCATAACTACAAAGTCGATCGTTAAAAAGTTTGCTCAAGACGCAATATGTTGTATTTTATCTAGACCGTTAAGAACTACCGTAATAAACAAACACATTTCTTAGGCTCAGACATGTACTTTACAGAGTTAGTTTGTCTCTCCACCGAGTCCACTGAATGCTGTTGTTGTCACAATTCAGTATGTACAGTGAGACAGTGAGTGTTAGTTACTGTAGAACAATCACTGCTTCGGCCTACCCCCACCCCCATAGACACTGGAAGTGTTAATATAATACTCAAGGAAATAACAACATTAGGTTGCAGAAGAACATCTGATCGTGTCATATGCTTATGAAGCTACTACTTAAAGCTCGTTGAAAAAAACATGGCATTTATATCGTCCGAATCTGATTCATTTTCGTCCATGTTCAACATTCTCTCGTGTTGTTGTATTAGCAGGTATCCATTTTTTTTTTTTATTTACAGATTTTATTTTTGTTTAAAAGCACATATTTAAAAATGTAATTTATATTAAGATGAATATATTGTATAGTTTAAAATGTCAATTGTTAACTTGAATCTTGATCCTCTTCTTTATGCACCTTGTACCCTTTTGTTGAAGTCATTTGATCTTCCAGGTCATCACCTAATTTTTTGCGTTTCTTTCCTTCATTGTCAACAACTTTAATACTTGGATCAGTGACTGGTTCATATGATGAAGGTGGTGGAACAGCATTCGTCTTGAAATCTGTTATTTGTTGATCAGCATTGTCATTGTCTAGGCGTTTTTCTAGCTTGTCCCAATTCAACTCTTTGCTATCTAACACTTTTTAGAAACCAGGTGTATTTTTTGATGCAAGGCAATCATGAGCAGAAGGAAGTGTAGTTTTCATCACGTTAGTATTTTTTTTTTCTTCAGATTTCAAATCAGGTTCATGTCCACTTCCAGGATTTCTTGTACTTATATACTACTTATGTTTGGAGAAGTCGTGTCTGCACTACTGTTGGAATTATTTACATTCGATGTAGATCTATCCACTTTTTGTGACTTATTATTAGTTGATTTTATAGATTCTACTTTAGATTCGTCATCATCGCTGCTACTTAAATCACACTCATCTAAGTCTTTAAAATATCTGGATAGAGGATCGCTCTTTTTTGGTTTGGAAGCCATGTTTGTGTATCAAATTGGATACCAGCAGGTATCCAATACAATTTTATAATTTTAAAAATAAAGTATTTGGAAACATCAGCTGGTTCTCGAATGCTTCATACATCTTAAAATACCTTACATAATAAATCTATTAGTCTCCTATTAAATTATAAACATATTATAATAGTTAGAAATATGAAATGTAAATTTTAGAATATAGATTTATAATAAACATAATATGTTTGTAAAAATGTTATTGAAATGTTAAATCATTTTGCAAACATAATGTTCAATTGTATATTTATAACTTTTTTACTCAATATTTAAATTGTTTCCCTTAGTTTTTGTAATACTGGATATGGGAAGTGACTAATACATAAACACATACATTTAATGGATACACATTGATTACTTAAGTGATTACTTAAGCTAGAATTTTGAACTATAAACATATTCTTCAGTGCTGATTAGAGAAAAGTCACCTGTGAATAAGTAGCTTTTGACTATCCTTGGATTATGTTATTTTGAGTCATATGTGTAGTTGAAAAAGACAATGTGAGACAATAATTATTTCTTTATTTTTTTTTCTTTTTGTATACCAAGTGTTTATAATCATTTTTTTTTAAAATACAGGCCGAATCTTGCTGTTAGTAAATTATTCTTTATTACTATTTATCGCTATTAATTCCCAAAGGTTGTTATGTTGAAAATAGTATGTTTTAGTTTCTTACATGAGAGGACATGTAGGCTCAATACATCGGGATTAATAGATTGACATAGACTCAACTTTCGAAACATACCCATTATTTAAGAAATGGTAAATCTTATTTGGTTCATATGAGGTAACCTCATAAAAGAGCTGATATTTAATACGATATGATAATTTTTTTTTTTTGGTATGAACAACATTGTTTCAGTAATATTGTTTAAGCATGAAAGATTGTTAGTCTTCAAAGTTGCATAAAATAAAGCTTACTATTTTCTATATTTCACTTAAATCTAGAGATAATTTTTGTCAAGAGAAGACGTAGAGATCTGCAATAATATTATAAATTAACAGTATTGTTTTTTATTACTTCATTAAAAAATACTACTTCGTGCTTACCGTCGGAGCATGCAGAAAACCATCACATACAAAGCCCATTTCTCCCAAACCCCAACATTGCTTGACTCTGTTATCAGATTATTATCAGATTATCACTGGCTAACTTGGTACTATAATAAAGGGTTAACATTGGCTAACATGACGATTAGTGAATTATTGTACACGAGCCGACCGGCGGCCAATCACAGGCCGCTATTTAGTTGTTTTATTTTCTACTTATCAGTAATTCATAATTCGTGAATTCGACAGTACCACTGTTGTCACTGAAAATATTTGCTTTAAAACACTATCAGTAAGTCGTTAAGGACGATATGGGGAGGGGGGGGGGGGTTAGTATACGATTGTTGTGAACCTTATAAGTAGAAGACAATCATGTCTATTTTTTTAATGAATCAATTCTAAATTACTAATCGAATGCTAGGAAGCAGGCTAATTAAGTTGTTCTCAATGTGTGCATAGATAGCATCATTTAGTAATACAGCTTTACAGTGTCAACAGTGGAGTTGCTCCCTCTCATGTTAACTGTAAGGCGAGAGCCAGTTAGAGGAGCCACTTGAGCCACGGCTTAAATGGGTTAATGAAATCATGGGCCAAAGCCTTTTCAGATACAGCAATGAGTGTGACGTCTGTTTATATACCTATTTTTTATAACATAACATAAACCCTATAATGGTCGGGTGTTGATAGAGGCAACAGATTTGACAGTGTAAGAAGAACGTTTGTGATATATCCTGATTTTCTGTCTATATTTTGATAAAAAATACACTTTAGCCAAAGTTATGTAATGTAACAACGGTTGAACTTGTGGATGTCACAATTATAGCGAAGACTGTAGATGTAAAAAATAAAATAGCGGTATTGATATAAACTTATTTTAACTTCTTCAGTGCTACTTTTTAGACGGATATTAGACTAATTAGTGCAATTCTTAATATTGTTTTGTCTTAATCACTCAGCTCTAGTTTTTTTTTTCCTTATATGACACAGTAAAGACATGATTGTTCGGTATACTTTTTTAAAAATTCAATAAATATATTCATTTCCCTATCCTATATATCATTGTTCTTTTTTGGTATTCTTGAGTTTTTTTGGCTAATTGGCTGTTTTATTTATCAATTAAATAATGCAATGCGGTATGTTTAAATAATATAATGATGTGGTTGTTTAAATAATTTTAGTTATCAAGATTTGAGGAGCAAATCTTTTTTTTTTTACTTTCACTTTTGACAGCATAAAATGTATGTATGTAAAACGTTTATTGTATGATATATTCCATTGTGTATTTATACATTCTAGTCGGAACCTACTACTGTCCTCCTCACATCTTAGTATGTAGCATTGTTTTAAGTGAATACAACAATAAGTATGTTTATGTCAACAGGTAATTACGTCCTATCACTATTGGCAAATCGAAGTGTTGAAGTGTCTTGTAATATATAATTTAATGTCGGTCTAGGTTTGCTTAATGTATGCCACTTTTTAAATTTAAACTAAAAAAACCCATACATTTTTGACACACTTTCATATATATAATTTAAATATAACTTTTCATGTTTTATCTAAAATTGAATGTCGTATACATGTTTACAACAAATAATTTTCATCTAATTTGAAATTAAATGTTAAGGCTGTTTCCCTTATGTATATTTAAATAGTTAATTGGAAGTAACTAAAACTAATAGAAAGTAAAAGAAATGCTTTTTCTAACAGTAGGCTTCTATGTCTACATTGTACAAAGCATAATAATTCTACATTAAAATTACGGGACTATAGATACATGTATCATTAATTTGTTTTTATAAACATCACAGAATCTGTTCCATTTGTTTCATAAATAACAACATCGACCTGGCCAAACAGTCCATGGAAGCATTATTATGTACGTTGCAAATTACTTGTTCTAATTTTTTTTTTTTTTTTTTTTTTTTTTTTTTTTTTTTTTTTTTTTTTTTTTTTTTACACTCAAGTCACATTTCTACGAAACATATCTACAAAGTTAAGACCTGTATTATAACACTTTACCTTAGAGAGTATTTTCTTAGAGGGATTAATTGTAGTTCACTTGTTCTTAAATGTAAAATACGAAGTTTATTTTTTTTTTTCTCTCTTTGCTTTTTAAAAGCATTTCTTTCTTGTTTTGTTTTGTTTTCCTTTCGGTGGAGTGTGCTAATGGGATATGTGCTTATAAGAGGAGCAGAAATACATTTGGCATTTACACAAATTATATAAATATAATTTTAAAAAGACAAAATAGGTACTTGGTGGGGTTGGGTTGAGGGGGCATCGGCTTATACCTAGAGCTGAATTAAATTTGGGAGCAAAGAAAAAAAAAAGAAATAGTATAAGCATTTAGGATAACATGTTGAGTACAATGTGGAACATCAAACTAAAAGAACTATTATTCCTTAAAATAAAAAATATATATAGGCCTATATATATATATATATATATATATATATATATATATATATATATATATATATATATATATATATATATATATATATATATATATATATATATATATCTGTTTTGGCCCCATACGTGTAATTTACATCGTCAGTTTCCTTAACATGTTCGCTTTAATATTACAGTTTTCATCATCAGCTTGTGAGGAATAATACAGACTTACAATATCACTACTTCTTTTTGACATCTAGCTTACTTTCATTCAGTTAAGACGATTTATTTATACCTTTATAATATAGTAGAAAACGCTCAATTACAATTTTATTTTTAAACCTGAAAATGCAAATGTTTAATAACTAAATGATGATTCACGTAATTTTTTATCGGCGTGATGGATTAAGGGGGTATGTCTTATAAGTAGACGTGCAATACATGTGGGTTTAAAAAAATATTTTATCAGCAGCGGGAATGATATGTTGAGTCCAATGAGACACATCAAATCAAACATTCTTCCCTTGCTAACACATCTATAGCAGTCAAACCTCAGTTTTAATACATGTATGCATTTAACATAAAATATAGTGTATTGTGTAGTTTAATACCATTTCAAAAACATGAAAATACATTGTATAAAAAGTAATTAAGTGGAGAAAGTAATTAGCCATAATAACCAGATTTAACTAGGGTACGCTACTCTGTTTATTTTCACTTCTTTGTTTACCGAAGCCACATCATCAGCTGTGATGTCATAAGTTGATATTGTGGCTACCCATGGATAAGTACATACACTTGACCACAGACTGAACAGTATTAATGTATTCGGTTAAAGAAGTGTTAAAGATTTGTGTTCTATGATATGTGTTCAGCTAAATTGTGGCAATTTTTGGATTGCAACTAAAACATCATTAAATGTGACACGTATAGTTAAACTAATCGTATTATTACAGCATATTTGTTGCTACACTATTTTGCCTTAACATGCGTATAACTCGTTAATACTAAAAAGTATAACATTAATCTATCTTCTATCTTCTATCTTCTATCTATCTATATATATATATATATATAAAGCAATGTATGTCTGTGTGTGTGTCTGTGTGTCCTTTATGCATTACTACACCTCTCATCACATCGCCGTGAATCTTTGGGAAGTTGTTGAGAAAATTCCTGGGGAGGTTTTTGCGAAAAAAAAAATTCAAATTTGCAGGGGTGGCGCCCCGACAGGGCGCGATTTGTTTTTTGCAATATACGGTTTATAAAAATAAAAGTCTATTTTGGTTTGGCGTCGTTCATCCGATAGCCATGAGACTTTGGGGAGTTCATTATATCACTCTAGGGAAGGGCTCTGTAAAAAAATAATTTTTAATTTCGCAAGGGCGGCGCCACGGGAGGGTCCGATTTTTCTCTATATACGGTATATAAAAATAATAAAAGTGAATTGCAGTGACAACGTTCATCCGATAGGCATGAAACTTTGGGGAGTTCATTATAACACTCTAGGGAAGGGTTCTGTAAAAAATCATTTTTAATTTCGCAAGGGCGGCGCCACGGGAGGGTGCTATTTTTCTCTATATACTGTATATTTTTAAAAAATAGTCGATTTTGGTAAGACACCGTTATCCGATAGCCATGAGACTTTGGGGGAGTTGATTAGAACAATTCAGGGAAGGGTTCTGTGAAAAAAAAATCCTTTTTTAATTTCGCAAGGGCGGCGCCACGGGAGGCTGCAATTTTTCTCTATATACGGTTTATAAAAATAAAAGTCTATTTCGGTTTCACATCGTTCATCTGTGTACCATGTACCTTTGAGGAGATGATTAGATCTTTCAATGGTAGGGTTCTGCAAAAAAATATTGTTTAATATTGCAAGGGCGGCGCCCCCCCCCCCGCCCAGGGGGTGGAGCGATTTTTTTTTTTCTCTATACACGGTATATAAAAAAATAAAACTCGGATGCGGTTCATCTGAGTGCCATGAAACTTTAGGGAGTAGATGAGAATACTCCCGAGAATTTTTCTGCGAAAAAGAAAACTAAAGTTTCTTATGGGCAGCGCCATATAGGGTACAACTTTCGTCAATACACGGTTTGGCGCCCAGAGTTTTAGAGCGACTATGTTGGCACCCGATTATCGAGCGTCCTGCATTGCGAGTAAGGGGTACTACTATATTCAGCGGTAAAACTACAACAGTCTTCTAAAAATAACTCTGTAACGCGAGGAAATCCTTCTGTATAGTTTCGTCACCTTGCCAAAGATGAAAAAAAAAACTTTTTGAATATGAGGAGCCTACTGTAGAGTTTCGTCACTTTGCGAATGATACATTAAGCATCTACTATTAGACAATCCAGTCAGAAATTGAGATCGAGCATCTAATAATAGAACATTAGTAACGCTAGCGTATTGCATCAGTCACACTGATGTTTAAAACATGTCAAATACTTTTTTACGTGTTAAAGAAAAAAAGCCTGTTCATTTGTTTCACTTTAGCGAATGATGAAATCTGCATCATTATTAACAGGATGCTATTTGACACGATGGCGCAAATTAGAAAATGTGACATTAAATAATTATTAATAAAACAAATTAGAAAATGTTGAATTGAAATTTTAAAATGTGTCAAAACTTTATTTCTTTTAATATTATATTTATCACCAAACGCAAGTCAGGCAGGTCTCAACACGACAAACTCGGACTAACTGGCTTGAGTATCGGTTTGATTACCGTGTGGCTGGGCCTGGTGCCCAAGCGGCTGTCAGCTGTCGATATGCATTCTACCCCACCTATTCTTAATGAGTGTTTGTATCCTGTTTAAATTTATTTTTCTTTACACTATAACATATTGCATGAGTTTTTATAATGAGTAGTTTAATTACTACGATTTGTGTATGGAACTGGATAGGTCATCCTGACAGCAAGGGGGCCGCATGAGGCTCACGAGAAGCTGGATGCCGGTCCCTGATTTAGAAATAATTAAAAAAAAAAACTTTAATACAGGTTGCCATGCCCAATGTAGCAAAACAAAAATTCAAAGTGTTTGTTTGTCTTTAAATTTGTAATTAACATTGCTATTAGTTTTAAATATAAAGAATAGTTATGGTACAATAGTTAATGCTACGTAATATGGATTATTTGCAACAATTTGTAATAATGGACCGTTTGTGTTCTATTATTTCAAAATATCCAACCCAAACCCTTTTATAACTATGGAACAGTTGAATTTCTTAGCCTTTAATATTTGTGCGTTAACAAATATAGTTATGTCCCTTACCTGCAATAACAGAAGAGGTGGAAAGTGATTATACAATTAGTGTAGACGTTGATTTAGTTTAACTAGCACATTTTTAATTGAATTATTTTGTTTATGTTAGTCATTTTCTGCAATTTCTTGTTGCTGTTTTTTTAACAAATGCAGTGTAGAAAATTGTTATTGGCAAAAACAAGTTTGAAGAGTCGTTTAATGTTTCGCGAAGTTTAACAAGTTATTTCATCTAACACTATTATACTACGTAACAAAAGTAAATTAAAACAAACTTATTAAAAATCATTGAAACAAATTAAATTAAAACGAAAAAAATCACCCTGATGCATGATGCTATTTTACCGTGAGATAATCTGCCGTGATGTATTTCGTCTAAGATTATGTACCTTTAGATCATGTGTGTACATATTAAAAGGCAACAACAAAAGAATACATGATTATTTCCCTGTATACACATTTATTTTAGTTACAGTACTCTACTATTCAAACATAGTATAGTGAAATGTTTTTTATTGTATTGTGTGTACATGTAAAAGGGGCTGGGTTTAAACTGGGTTTAAAACATTAAAACGTCAAAGTTGTGCGATTAATTCAATTCATTATTAGTTCTAGCTAAATGTATAAATACAGTTTTAACATAAGGTTATGGGTTTCATTTTTTATAATACATATTAGATGCACAATAAAAAATATATGGTCTCAAGTGGATAGAATATATTAAAAGTTACCAGTCGATCTTCTAACTTTGGTTCAAATTTACGCAGTAATTTATTTCTATTTTCAACTACACTCTCCGACTCCCCCCCCCCCTCCTTTCTTTTTATATTGTAATGCACTAAATATATAAGGGAAATAAACAAGTAAATCTTCAAGCAGGATATTATAGCTGTTTCCTTTATTTATTTTAGCTTCTCCCTTTTTAGCGCAATTTCCATTCTGGAGAATTGCGTTTATTAACTCGTCATTTCTGGGAATGGATGGATGAATGAATGGATGAATGAATGAATGTATGGATGAATGTGTGTCCGGGCTTCAAGTCGTATCTCCTCCTCAACGAAGCAATATCGATGACTAGTTCCAAAAGTAATTATGTTAAGCAAGTTACGAGAATGAGCATAGGCCATAAAAAATCCGGGTTTCTTTCATGTATTTCCCGGAAAAGCCAAAAAAACCTAGAAAAAATGCAGTTTTTTGCCCATATCTCGGCAACCTGACCACTTAGCGACTTCAAACATGTACCAATCGATTCCTGCCTTAATTTAGAACAATATTGCCGAAGAAAGTTTTCAAAAATATCCTTTCGTTCGGTCACAATTTTTTTTTTTAATTAATTAAAATTTGGACCGAATTAGTAGGCATTTTTTCCAACCACACCACACGCGTCATCACGTTCAATAGCTGCGCCATCACGTTCAATGGCTGCGTCATCACGTTCAGTAGCTAGGCGCGCAATGGTTTTTAGTCATGTAACTCTATTGTAAATAAAACATGTAAAATACTGAAAAAAAAAATTAAAAAAAAAACGCTTTAATAACTAACCAATGATTTTACTAACCCTGCTCTTCATTTACGCTTCGACAGAGCTATTTTTAGATAACATAAGGAAATTGCGCTAAAATTGTCACTAGACTTTTTAATTAACTTGTTTGATACACTAAGCTGAGCTAGAATTGTATGCTAATTTCAATATTCACATTCCGTTTCAAACAAAAAAAAATGTCATCTGGCAAGTATGAAAACGGCTAGTATGTTTAATATGGTGGTTCTTTACGGCCTTGTTAAAAAAAAACAACATAATATGGTGTCGCTCGTCATATATTTTACAACTGTAACCATGGGAACGATGTATGTCGAAATGAACGAAACACATTTTAGTTAACTTAAAGAAGTTCGTGGTTTAGTTGCTTGTATCTTATGTTGTGTCTGCAGTGTAGCTATTGTAAATCTAACATAAGCAAGGCATGTGGACCCAAGGTACATGTAGGCCCTTTTCTCTCTTTGAAAAAAAAAAAACACATTTACCTTGGAATTTTAATATTTCTTTAAATTTTATAATTTAAAAAAGAAAATGGAAATTAACTTTCTTTTTTTCAGTAACATTATACATGTTATAATAGCTAGTTGCACAAGTACATAGGCTACAATGTGAAGTCAGAAAAAAATAATAGTCGTTCGCATTGCTATGTTAACCATTTAAAAAAACGATATAACGTGATTATGATTCGAATTATATATGCCCTCCTTATTTGCAGCGGATATTGACCGATAGTACAGAAGATTTTTGTGAACGTTATAAGTAGAAGACACCTATTTTTATTTTTATTTAATCAATACTAAATTACTGATTAAATGCTAGGAGGCAGGATAATCAATTTGTTCTCAATATGTGCATAGATAGCATCATTTATTAATACCGCTTTACATCATCAACAGTGGGGTTGCTCCCTCTCATGTTAACTGTATGGCGAGAGCCAGTTAGAGGAGCCACTGGAGCCACGGCTTAAATGGCTTAATGAAA
Source organism: Physella acuta (assembly GCF_028476545.2). NCBI lineage: Eukaryota > Metazoa > Mollusca > Gastropoda > Physidae > Physella > Physella acuta. The sequence goes on along the minus strand of NW_026731704.1, from coordinate 303,685 downwards.
TCATGGGCCCAAACCTTTTCAGATACAACAAACTCAACCATCTCACAAGACCTGCAATGTTGAATGAGGCGTAACGTCTTTTTTATACCTGTGTGGGTGAGGAGGGGGATGTCTGGCTTTTTGTGAAAATATGTGGCTGTTGGGAGAATAAAGGGGAAGGATGGATGATAAAATATGGTTGTTGGGAGAATAAAGGGGAAGGATGGATGATAAAATATGGCTGTTGGGAGAATAAAGGGGATGGATGGATGATAAAATGTGGTTGTTGGGAGAATAAAGGGGAAGGATGGATGATAAAATATGGTTGTTGGGAGAATAAAGGGGAAGGATGGATGATAAAATATGGTTGTTGGGAGAATAAAGGGGAAGGATGGATGATAAAATACCCAAACAAGAGTTTCACAGGACAAGGACAACATAACATAAACCCCATAGTGGCCGCGTGTTGATAACGACAACAGATTAGACAGTGTCAGAAGAACGTTTGTGATATATCCTGGTTTTATGTCTGGATTTTGAAACAATATACACATGAGTCAAACTTATGTAATGTAACAAGGTTTGAACGTGTTGATGCCATAATTATAGCGAGGACTGTATATGTTAAATTACAAAAGCGGTATTGATATAAACTTATTCTAGCTTCTTCCGTGCTACTTTTTAGACGGCTATTAGACTAATTAGTGTAATTTGTATTATTGTATGTCTTAATTACTCAGCTCTTGTTGTTTTTTTTAATATGACACAGTAAAGACATTATTGTTCGGTATAGGCTACTTTTTAAAAAAATCAATAAATATGTGCATTTCCTTATCCTATGTATCATTATTCTTTTTTTTTTGTATTCTTGAGTTTTTTAGCTAATTGGCTGTTTTACTTATTAATTAAATAATGCAATGCAGTCTGTTTTAATAGTCTAATGATGTGGTTGTTTAATTAATCCTAGTTATCAAGATATGAGGAGCAAAACTTTTTTTTCTTTCACTTTTGACAGAATAATATGTATGTATGCAATACGTTTATGGTATGCTATATTCCATTTTGTATTTATACGTTCTGGTCGGAACCTACTACTGTCCTTGTCACAACTTAGTATGTAGCATTGTTTTAAGTGAATTCAAAATTAAGTATATTTAAGAAGACCGACAGTCAGAAATGAACACTGGTGAATCGAAGTGTTAATGAGTCTTGTAATATATAATTTAATTTCGGTCTAGGTTTTCTCAATCAATGTATGCCACTTTTTAAAGTTAAACTAAAAACAACATACACTTTGACACACTTTCATATATATAATTTAAATATAACTTTTTAATTCATATCTAACATTGAATGGCGTATACATTTTTACAACACATAATTACCATCTAATTTTAAATTGAATGTTAAGGTTGTTTCCCTTATGTATATTTAAATAATTAATGGGAAGTAACTAAAACTAATAGATAGTAAAAGAAATGCCTTTTGTAACAATAGGCCCATATGTCTTCATTATAAAAAGCATGATAATTCTACATTAAAATAAAGGGACTGTAGATACATGCATAGTCGTAGCGAGGAGGGGGGGGGGGGGGGGAACGCACCTGGTGACACCATTTAGGGGGTGACACCAAGGCAAATAAATAGCAAAATATATAGAGAACAATGATAATTCCACTGAATTAAGTGATTCATTCGAGTGTTAGTCTTTTAAAAGGTGAACATCAAAAGTTTGAGGGGGGTGGGAGTGGGGGTGGGATACAAATCGAAAATTTGACGGGAGGGGTGCAAATCAAAAATTGAAAATGTGTCCCCGGGAAGGGTCGCTACGCCTCTGGGGGTGACACCATTAAGTGCCGCACCGGGTGACACCCGACCTCGCTACGCCACTGGATACATGTATCATTAATTTGTTTACTAAAAGGACAAAGCACACTAGAAAAGAGTTATAATAAAAACATCAATAATATGTGTCAGTAACAGTAGCACTAGAGATGAAGCACACGAACTAGACAAAACATGTTATTCTATTACACCTGCTGGAATAAAAAAAAAACTGCACTTCAACTGAAGACAAAACAGAAAGGGAAGGGAGTATTTGTAATCGTGGCGTCGGCAGGGGGGGGGGGAGGTTAGAGGGGTTACAAACCCCCCCCCCCCCCCACCCAACATGGAGACCTCTGTAGTTTTTTTTTTTTTTTTTTACTGTCATAATACCACTGATACTTACTTAAATCTATGTCTGAATCATTAAATATGTATAATTGTATAAGCATGCTAAGAACCATCATCTAAAAACTGTTCACTCTGAGTTGGGCAAGTGTCCATTCGGGAAATCGGCCTTCGGGCAAACGGCCTTCGGGCAAGTGTCTTTCTGGAATTTGTCGTAGACCCATATATATAATGATGGAAAAAAATGTACCCCCCCCTTCTTGAGACGATCTAGGCTACGCCACTGATTTGTACGTCCCATTATATTGAGTTCTGATAAGTGTTGTTTAACTTTCTTTTAATTTTGTATTTGTGTCAACCGCCCAATAGAGGAATACATGTGCACTTAAGATATAATTGATTACAATAGTGTTTATGTTCAGGTGGCACTCAACTTATGAAACATTAATAACATATTTAAGAATTATCAAATGAATGTTATCACACTGGAGGTGACTCATCTCAATGCTTATTTATTTTTATTATTTTTAGAATATTTTTTTTTGCTTGTTTGCCACAGCTTGTAATTTACAGCGTCAGAATGCCTATCCATGTTCGCTTTAGTATAACAGTTTTCATAATAGGTTTGTGAGTAGGGCCTACTGATGCAAATGTACAATATAATGTTCGTAACATATTTGTATTCTAAAATTTCCTGAGTGTTTTTTGTCATTGACAAGATCAGCTCATAGCTAACCAAATACACCTTAGAAATGTTCTATCAATGTGTATAGAATGTCATAAACATTCGAAATAAAAACTAATATCCGAGTGAACGTGTTGACTCATGTTATAAAAATCAAGCTATTTCTCTTTGGCTGCTTAATGACACATATTGTTTAAACAAATAGGCCTACATTTACCTTTATAATAAATGACAAATAGAAGAGCATGCATTGCATATCAACATTTATTCATAGTAATAAACAATAAAGCTCATATATATATATATATATATATATATATATATATATATATATATATATATATATATATATATATATATATATATATATATATATATATATATATATATATATATATGTTTCCCCTCATTTTAATGACTTTAGTTTAAGGATTCCAGGAGAAGTTCCCATAAAGTAGCAGAGTTTTATTGCTATTATATATTTCAGTTGATTATAATTAATCTTCTCACGCATGTCTAAATGTATACAAGCTTAGAATTATGTTTTAGAAGGCACGTAGTCAGAGGCGTAGCGACCCATCCCGGCGCCCGGGGACAAACTTTTCGATGTGAACCCCCCTCGAGATTTCGGTTTGTACGCCCCCCCCCTCTCAAACTTCGATTTGCACCCCCCTCAACCTTTCAATTTATTGTTCCAACCCTTTTGGGCGCCCCATAAGGTCGGCGCCCGGGGACTTGTGTCCCCTCCCGCCCCCCCCCCCCCTCCCCCTCGCGCGTAGTGTATCAACATCAGAGTTAATGAATAGTTGAACAGTCTTTTTACTTACATTATAAACGCCATAGAATATGTCTCACTTTGTTTCATCAACAACATCTAGGGCCTGGCCATACAGTCCGTGTAAACATTATTTGTGGGTAGCAGGTTATGAGAACATGTTGGTACCCTCAAAGCTGTAATTGACAGTGTCAGTTTGTTTGATTTAATATTAGATTTTTTGTCATTGGATCTTGAGTATCAATATACATTTTTCAATAGAAACACTTCTTTTTGACATTGAGGCCTAATTTCTTTCATTAATAATGTCAACCATTACTTTTTTTTTTATTATAACTGAAGGCTAGTTGTGATGGTACGAATGGATCTTGTTTGAAGTTCTTCTAGTTGCACCAGTTGTGAGGGTGGGGATTTTTACGAAGGCGGAACGTCGAATGAATCCAATAACACACAGTTCGAGCATAGAAATCAAACATGTTCTTTATTGCAATTATACATGTTTCTACCTAACTAGCCTATTCTATACTCTCTACTGTTTACTACTACTACTGCTAACTGTTCACTATACTACTTACTATGCACTCCCATGACCACTCCTAACACTAATTAACTGTTCTCTACATAACTACGTCTGCTCCATTCTACAACCTAACACCTTCTCTCCTCTTCGCTAGCTACCTATCAACTGCTGGCCTATCTCTCTACTGACCCACGCCTCAGTGGTCAGCTGACCGTCCCACGTGACCGGTCAGTTCACGTATTTTTATTGGTCTCTCTCTGACCAACTCGCTATAACCTGTTTCTGCTATCTACCTGGCCTCTCCAACGCAACCTTGCGTCATCACATATCTCCCTCCCTTTCTGTAGCTGACAAATTATATTTTTCAGCGTCTGCTACTAATCTATACATCAAAAATATCTATCTTACTACTCTATTCTATCCCTAACATCAATCATATAAATCAAATACAAAATGGGACAGCACAGTTTACAAAAACATAAAATCTTGTGTCTGTGTTCCTGAAAAAAAAAATGTCGTTTTAGTTCTTGTGTAAGTATCCTGACGTCTGTAGTGTCTCTGCTTGCTAATGTATGTCTATGTTATTTTATGTGTGAATCCAATCATGTGTATCTCAAGTTATGGCCAGGTTGTCGTGTACTGGCCTTGAGCTAATCTTAGTAGAATGTGTAACTGGTTAAACGGGCTCTGCGAGCAGTGTAAGTGTATGTGTAAGTGTTATGTAATTACTGGCGTTCCTCTGTGGTGGGTGGGTTATGGCGAGTTTTGATGTAAATTCCCGTGAGGCGGGTGTAGGCGTAATATCGTCATGAAAGTTTGGGAATTTGTTGTGAATATTTCTGGGGAGGTTTCTGAGAAAAAAAAAAGAAATTTCAAATTTGCAAGAGACACCACTTTAAGACCCACATACAATACCCACTTTTCAAACTCAATAATCGGTCAAAGATTACACAGACAATTAGGTATTATGAACTGTTTTCTGATATTTTGTAGGAAATATAAGACTCATCTACAATATATAATATACATTTCAAGAAATGAAAATTATTTCTTTTTAATAAAAAATTGTATGCAAAACTATGTATTTCGTGTATTTAAATGTTTGTGATGTGCAACACAGGATCTACATTATCTACATAATTATACCATACCAAGTATTAGTTTGCGTTGACGACATAATCAAAACTTCAACAGAGATATATATCCAAATCTCATTTGTTTGCCTTTCACTCACATTCATTTTTTATTGTATTTATTGCATGTGTTTTAAAATAGCTTAACTATAACTATTATGTTTTATGAATACTTAACTTTAATGAAATAAAAAAGGAAAACAAAAGTATTTAATATAGGCAACTTTATCATTCACATCTCAAAAATAACAAAAAATAAAATTAAAAATTAAAAAACAAAATTAATATAGACGTGTCTAGAACCCGTGCAACCCGCATGAAAGCCGATTTACTCTGACCGCTTGTAAGTCGCGAGAGATGGATAGAGAGAAAACCATAGACCTGCCTGTAGTTATACCTATATATTTGTTGTATTTATTTAAAATAATTAATTAAGAATAATGTTCAAAATTATTAGATTTCTAAATATGGAAAATCAATCAATATGAATTGAAAATATATATATATATGGGAGATAACTTATCTTTATATCCAAAAAAATTGCGATGTAGCCAGATTAAAATGTTACTTAATTTTAATAAAACTGACAATTTATTTTAAATTTGATAATTCAGTTTATGCAATATTATTAAAATGTGCTCTCTTTGTAATCCATAAACATTATATCCTTGTTGTACTTAAATTAAATGCAACCTTTACATTTTTGTACAATCAAATTAGAGATATTCAAACACTTACTGTTTACCACGTTTATGGATACTGCTCCATTTTGTGATGAAAAATTTTTTTTCGTACATTAATATTAAACACAACAGTGAAAAAATGGCAACAAATTTGTCGTCGAAGATTTTTCAACATCTTCGTCTATCAAGCCGCTTAATAGGATCAAGGGCTAGCTCTAATGTAACAGTTTCAAGTGGCTCAGATTTGGAGAACAAGGAATCAACAAACAAAGACATCACCATCACTGTCAATGAGAAGATCGACATCTCTGCTATTAGCGGAGTTCCTGAAGAACACATCAAAACACGGACAGTGAGAATTTTTGTCCCGATATTGCCAGATGATAATTCTGAGCATACCTCTTATTTCTTTTAGCTTTGTCCTGATAAACTTGAGTGTATATTGAAGCTAATACTTGTAATAAGTAAAACTATTTAGTCCGAGATTTTAAGTTGATGCTAATGGTGTGGCGCAAGTCTTTTTTAGCACCAATGTACGAGCTATCTTCAAAATTAAATAATTAGTACTAAAATTCCGTCCAAGCAGAAATTATTATTTTAATTGAAATACTATTGTTTGGGTGAATGTAATCAATCTGCTTGAATCTACACACTAACTTATAGACATCAGTTTGGGTGAAATTTATCAAGATAGAAGAAGCAAGTATATACACATTAAAAGGCCAGTGATTAGAAAACTTGCATACAAGGTTCACAAGACCAGAAAAAAAAACATACTTAACTTCATCTTTTTAAACAAAACAGAATGCTGACAGCCTATTTTAATGTACACAGGTTTTTTTTTTAATCAAATACATAAAGCTCAAATAGATTATGTGGTTCTTATTTTTTTAATATAGTTCCTCTCTTCCTACTTCCCCACTCGAGCAAGGGTGGGCAGCAAGAGCAGGTTTACATGGACATATACATACAATTCTATACACATGTATGCACACTATTCTGTGCTCTTGGAATTTACCTTGTCCTTCTTACTTCGTGTACATTTGTTTACACTTCCGGTTTCTTGGTTTTCTTTTTCACGTTAATACATGATCCATTCTCGTAGTTCTTTGGCCTTGCTTCTTGCGATCATTACAAACTTGGTTGGGCAGTGATTGATTCTTATTTGGTCGTATCAAATCTTGTAGAGTCGTTGCAGTTTATAGCTTCGAGAGAGAGAGAGAGTGAGGTGGTTTCGTAGAATATTCTAGAATAGTTGAAATGGGCGGAATAATACAGTAAAAGAGTGTTTATATCACGAGGATTTAGTTGTCGTGAATGTGTTGGTTAATGTACGAAAATAGTGTTTTACTAAGGACATAAAATCGTGAGATGGTAATGTGGTTTATCGTAAGTCTTTGGATTTTTTCCAATTTGATTGTACACTATTGTAAAGGTTGTATTTATTTTAAATACAACAATGATATAATGATTATGGGTAACAAAAAGAGAAACGCTTAGTAATATTGCATAAATTGAATTATCAAACTTAAAAGAAATTGTCAATTCTATTAAACATTATGCAGCATTTTAATCTCTCTACATCGCAATACTTGTTGGGGATATAAGGGTAAGTTATCTCCCATATATATGTTTTAATTCATACTGATTGATATTACATATTTAGAAATCTAATGATTTTGAACATTACTATTAATTAATTATTTTTAATAAATACAGTAAATATTGCTACATAATAATTTATAATAGTGTATATATATATATACATATATATATATATATATATATATATATATATATATATATATATATATATATATATATATATATATATATATATATATATATTTCACTCTACATTATTATATTGTAAAACCGTCTAGCTTAGACGAATAATTGCATTTTTTACCAAAACTAAACATAAGTATTTTGTTCAATCAGGTTAGCCATACCATGTTACAGAACTGTAATAAAAAAATGTATAGTGTTGGGTTATTTTTTAAGTTGTTTCCATACATATATTAGAGATGATAATAATTATTATTAAAAAAAACACACAGAAGTAACTAAAGATGTGACTTATGTAAATTAAACAATACAAGTTTAACAAAACTCCACAAAGGTTGCTCTAACTAAGACTCGAATCTCAATGTATTGATGAGACGACAACACTGTTGGCTGTATTAGGTCTAGCAGGGTACAGTAAAGGAATAAATAGTGTTGTTGTTGCATGCCTAACTGTTATGTTGAGGTTCGATACGTTGTCAACGGCTGACTAGGTTGCTGACGCTAACTTGGGCACTAGCAAATAAAGCTGTCTTTGTCTAGGGGTATGTAATCATGGTCCCTAGGCAGCTATAGTAAAATAATACAAAGGTGGCATGATACTTTTTTTTTTAGTTGCTGTCGTTTATTGGTCAAATAAACATCAGTTCTGCCGAGCGAGGATTTACTCTGACCGCTTGTAAGTCGAAAGAGATGGATAGAGAGAGAAACACATAGACCTACCTGTACTTATACCTACTTCATATTCTTTAGTTATTCCATCAGGATAATGAGAACAAAACTAGTGAGCTAACACATCATTACCATCCCCCCCCCCCCCCCACACACAATCCCCGCCCTATCGCTAATTACCCTGGCCACTAGTGAGCCTTAAGGCTACTATTGTCTTGTCCAACTTGTATGTCTGAATATTTCATTTGTTTGTCCGCGGTGTACTCTGTTGTTATATCTAAAAAGTCTAATGAAGTTTCCCAGAAATAACATGTGGAATTGATGTTAATAGACGAATCACAACAATCGGGACTTTTGTTAACCTTGTTAATTGATTACTTAAGCTAGGATTTTCAAATAACAACATATTCTTCAGTGCTGGTTAGAGAAATGTCAGCTGCTAACATGAATCTTTTGACTCTCCTTGTAATATTTTGTTTTAAGTCATATGTGTAGGTGAGGAAAATTATATGAGACATTAATTCTCTTTATAGTACTATTTTGTATGCTTACTGTATAACATATGTCTTTTAATATAGGCTGATAATTTTAATTTTCCTTAAATACTGTGTAGGCCTACCTTTGTATTTTGTAGTTGTGGTATTGAAAATAGTATGCTTTAGTTTCTTACATTAGAGGACATGTAGGCTCAATACATCGGGGTTAATAGATTGACAGACTTTTTATTACAGTTATTGATGTCATGGAATAATGTCGAAAAAAGCTGATTTATTGCAGTTTATACGATGTGACTGAAATATTGTTTTTTAATTCGACATTAAATATCAGCTAAGCATTGTTAATGCATGAAATATTGCATGTCATCAGATTGCGTTAAAAAATTCTTAAAGGTTTCTTGATAAACTTAAATCAACAGATAATTATTGGCACGAGTACACAAGAAGACTAGAAAAAGAAGTAAACGGGGATTTATGAATGTTTACTTCATAAAATAAAAAAAAAAACATTTTCTTTTATAAAACCTTAAAATGTATGTACATAAAACACATTATTTGAGTACCTGTACGAGTTAATTCCCCTACATATGTTTTAAAATCAGAAATGTGAAGTAGCTACTCAAGTAATATTTAATATACAATCTATAATAATTTTACAACACTGTTACAGATTGACAGTGACAGAAGAACGTTTGAGAAATATCGTGATTCTCTGTCCATATTAATTATTTTTTTTTTATCAGCACCATAGTTATGTAAGCAATATGTTGTCTTATGCTATTCATTGCTTTCACAAGAACTGCTTGAATAAAAGGCACATACTTTTATAATTGTTAAACCACGTATGAAAGGCAGAAAGAAAGCTAAATCACACTTTTCTGAACAGAAAACGACATTATACCCCTCCAATCAACTTGGGGGGGGGGGGGGGCGGGAAGGAGGGGGTGCAAATTGAAAGATTGAGGGGCGGGGGTGCAAATCGAAAATTGAAGGTTTGTCCCCTGGCGCCTGGAACGGCTACGCCTCTAGTGGGTGACACCATTAAGTGCCGCACCGGGTGACACCCGACCTCGCTACGCCACTGATGTTTAGCACTAGGCCTACTTAGTTTATTTCTATACAACAATTTTAGTTCTACAGGCAGGTCTATAGTAGTAGAGATAAAAAAGACGTTAATACGTTTAAGCGATGTTAAATTTCATAATTTTTTCCAAAATACATACATAAAACCAGGATATATCACCAACGCTTTTCTTTCTAATGTTTTATCTCTGTCAACACCCGGCCACTATGGGGTTTATGTTACGCTGTTCTTGTCCTGTGAAACGCTTGTTTGGGTATTTTATCATCCATCCTTCCCCTTTATTTTCCCCACAGCAATATATCGTAACAAAAATCTAGACCCCCCTCCTCCTCCCACCCAAGTATACAAAAGACGTTACGCCTCATTCAACATTGCAGGTCACGTGAGATGGTTGATTTTGTTGTATCTGAAAGGTTTTCATTAATCCATTTAAGCCGTGGCTCAAGTGGCTCCTCTAACTGGCTCTCGCCTTACAGTTAACATGAGAGGGAGTAATTCCATTGTTGATGATGTAAAGCGGTATCAATAAATGGTGATGTGTATGCACATACTGAGAATAATTAAAACCTTGGTCTTAAATGCAATCCAATTGTTCGGCCTTCTTTCTTGCATCTCAGTAGCATTATGTCAGTGATTTGATATGTATTACATACAAGTACATCCGTGAATCAAAACCATTATAACAATTATTTAATGTACAAACACTATGGTATTTTGATCTACAAACAGTAGCGTAACGAGTGGGGGGCAGGGGGCGCCAAAATGGGTAGGAAAAATAAATTGAAAGGTTGAGGGGGTGCATATGGAAAGTTTGAGGGGGGTGCAAATCGAAATCTTGAGGGGGGGGGGGGGGGAGTGCAACTCGAAAGTTTGATGGGGGGTGAGGGGTGCAAATCGAAATCTTGAGGGGGGTGCAAATCAAAAAGTTTGTCCCCGGGCGCCAGAAAGGGTCGCTACGCCTCTGCATACAAGTGCCCCGACATACATGCTTTTAAATAAACGAGCTGTCTCGATCGAGCAAAAAAAAATGCTTTAACATACGAACACAATTAAAAATTTGAGAAACAGGATTAGCGAGTTTAAAAGCTCATTAAAAAAACTGAAAAGATGAAACGGAGTGTGCATCGGATTATTTGATAAACAAAAATGCATAACTAATATACAAAGCATGTATTCAAGGGAAGAAAAAAAATCCTCCATTCACAGGTTAATTGGGTACATCCTGCATGAAAGAGAGGTTAACGTTATATTCTTTAGACTTAATTATGTTGGGTGAAGTATAAAGATTAAGTGTAATGTTAAGTGTCCGAACAATTTTAACATTAACTGTGAGTGAGTGAACAAAGTGAAGCGCCACCGTCTATCTCATCCCCCCTACACAGAGCCTTCTGTGAGCTCAAGTAAGTTGATTTTCTAGGTAACTACACGCAATAAAAGCAGTGTATTTATTTGCATTATCCTTCATTGTGTTAATAAGCATAATGTGTCATTTATAGATACAATATTCTTATTTTTAAAACACGTAACATAAACAATTACTGTGGCATTTTGAGATGCAACGGATACTCGGCATTTTATTTGGTTTTTCAAAAAGAAAAACGCTTCGATATACGAGCAGTTTGACGTACGAGCAATGCTTCAGAACGAATTAAAAACGTAATTCAAGGAAACACTATAGAGCCCTACATGCATAATATTCATTCTACAACAGTGTTGCGAAAATCTAGAATTTTAAAATCTAATATTAGTAGTTTAAATTCTACCAAAGTGTACTTTATAAAAACCTATTGGAGACAACTTACTATTGGTCCTTAAAAGTTTTTTAGTTTAGCAAAATTCATTTTTACATAGATATAAACGTGTTAACACTTTTGCATTTTATTTTTTATTGTATATGAATTAAAACTGTTCATTATATTTTATTCTTTAGCCTTTGTTTTCCCACAAACGTTTGTATTTTATTTGATATTGTATTCGATAAAAGCTATATTATTCGTTTTATACAAATTGATAAAAAGCGAAATCTTTTTGGTTGACGATGGTAGTTTCAGTTGCACTAGAATAGTTATAATAAAATAAAATAAAATATCCACAAAAATAAAAACCCTAAGTGATACTCTTTCAGAATTGTATCTTAATTACAAAGTCAAAACGGCCCAGAAAACAGAAGGGATTCAGCAACTTCTAATCGCAGAGAAAAAAGCAACAGAAAGAGTAGTCGAAGCAAGAAAACGAAAAGCTCAGAGAATCAAAACTGCAAAAAAGGAAGCAGATTCAGAAATCCTAGCCTTTAAAAACGAGAAGGGGAATCACTATAAACAGTATGAACAAGAGATCCTTGGCAAGAAAAGTAACAGTGGGGCACAGATTCAGGTAGAAACAACTAAAAAGTTTAAAGAGCTGGATGTCATGCTGAAACAAAACTGTGCTAAAGCTATGGACGCTATTCAACAAAGTCTCATTAGGATAGAAGTGCAACTTCATGAAAATGTTAAGCTGTAAATTGAGTTGTCTGTACCTTTATCTGTATATTTTATGTAAAGGGTAGAATTCTTAATGTTTATTTAATTATTGACACAGACAGCTCATGCTTTTAATTTATCCTGCAGATTCAATTTGTTCAAAGATCTACTCTTCTGCATTTATTTTTCAACATTACATAATTTGTTTCCTTCTAGGCTTTTTTTTTAGAAATTTAGGTATATTTTTTGCAGGTAAAATATTTATTAGCCTGAATTTGATTGCTGATAGTATGTGATAATGTGTAGATAAGTCTCTGTGATAGCCGAATAAATGATTGGTGTATCATTTTAGTTTTAGTGAATTGTTAGGTAAAAAACAAAATTACTCCTACCATAACTGAAGAGGTGGAGACCAATGCATTGTTAGTAATTTAGTTGAAGCTAAATATTGTGAGCATCTGCTTGTACCTCTAGTTATACTGACTTGCACACATGGGTTTTTTCCATCTATATACACTTGTATCTCATTGTTATTCGGAGTTCACTTATTCATTGTGATGTTTATTTATATGACTAGGTTTGGTGGCATTGAATGCATTCCTTGTATGGAAAGAAAGAAGCATACATACATTTTTTTCGTCATGCATTGTATCTGGAAATTTGATTAAAATCCCTTGTTTTTAGTCACATTAAAAAATAAAAAAAATGTAATAAAATACATGTCAGAATGAAATATTATTTTCGCAAATATGAATTAGTCCTCACCTGCCAAGTTGGAAAGTTTGATACAAAATTGAAGAAAGTGAGGTTGTATCTTACAAGTGTTATTATTATAACACCAAACTAAAGCAACAGTAGACCCACTTTTTTACAAGGAATTAGCACACCTTAAAAACTGGCATCCATTCAAAGAGCCAGCACACAACACACTCTTAAACGACTAGACCTAAACTAGGAACTAAAAATACATTTATAAAGGCGAAAATTACATCCAACCATCGATGGAATTAAACGGGAGCCGAATTTTTTCCCGACAGACACTTCCCCGGAAGCCGTTTGCCCCAAGGCCGATTTCCCGAATGGACCCTTGCCCGAATATGACAAATGCCCGAATGGACACTTGCCCGAATGGGACAAAAGCCCGAATGGACACTTGCCCGTACGAGACAAAAGCCCGAATGTGACAAAAGCCCGAATAGACACTAAAATGCATTAAAATAAACTCATCTGTATTATCACTTAGTTACAGGTTTGGCGCCCAAATAAGTATCACTGAAGTAGCAAATAAGAAAACGTTAAAATAACATACCATGCATGGAAACATAGCACAGTGGCCTAGCTATGATTTTCGGGACCTTATACAAAAATTATCAGTGGGCCCCTTCGGAGTGTGAAGTCAAGATATCTACTACTACATATTTATGAGGGAGAGATTTTCAATAATCTAAATAATCTTCACATTTTGCATTTGTATACGCACTGACAGTAAATTCATTTTTGTATTTTTAAGTAGTATCCCGTAAAATAAGTGTTTTGTTTTCATTTTATGAAATTTTTATGGATTTAAAAAAATAATATGTTCCTTAGCAGAAAAGAAAGTTAATTTCCATTTTCTATTTTAAATTATCAAAATTAATTAAATATTAAAATTCCTATGTTAAAGTATTTTTTTTTTCAAAGAGAGAAAATGGCCTCTAGATACCTTGGGTCCATATGTCTTGCTTATGTTAGATTTACAGTAGCTACGCCGCAGACACAACATAAAATACAAGCAACATTTTTTTAATATGCTTTTAGACAATTTAATTTATTCAGCAAAATGGAAATAAAAAATACAAAAACAACAGTTATTACACCAAAAACTGTTTTACTCAACGAAATTAGATAATACTGAAAATTACATTTACCGTGAAATTAAAATTGAGGCGGCCATCTTTAGATCAATGGTTTGGAATTTAAAGAGAAAAAGAAAGATACACCGAAAATACGTTTATAATCATTACACAATTTTAATATTTGGATCAAGACATTGGTATTAGCAATACTCATCGGTAGAAGTATTATCGTGTAAATTCTCTAACTATGCCTCACTATGAAAACATGTGTTTAGTGTTGACCAAGATTTTAGCGACTCAAAATAAACTTTCCGACATCTATTGATTATTTATTATTTTAACAATGTTCATAGATAAATTCTAATTTGTGAACTATTGAATAAAATAAATAAAATTCCTTTAGCCACAATTTCTTATAAATGTATTCGATTTCAAAGTAACGAACGATGTGTGTACTGTTCCGCAGCTATACAATCCAACAAATCGAGTTGGTGACAGGTTGCTTACTATAAACAGTTATCTACTTAGCTGGTCTGTAGTTTTGGTTGCTATTAACAGTCATCTTCTATAAAATGCTCAACTGTTTAGCGCTTGTTCTGACAAGCCCAAGCTTATCTGTGATTTATGTGGGCTGAATAAATTAAAGACAGAATAAAATTTACTTACGAGGAAAATAAGGAAATAAATACAAAAACATTAAAAAAGGAAAAATTTAAATTTCATTTTTAAAAATAATTTTGCGAAGGATTTATTAAGTAAATAAGCATAAGAGTTACTTCCCATATATAAACTATAATGAAATAAATTGACATAACTCAAATTTTATTTTCAAAATTATTTATATTTAGAAAAAAAAAATGAATAGATAGTTACAAACAAAGTTTAAGATTATTTTGTTTCACTGTTTTGTCTGTTAACTTATTTTATATTACTGTTATTCTGCACTTTTTATATATTAAGGTTTTGAATATTACTTGTTGCCTCAAATATACACATAAACTAATCTATTTAATGGATATATTTTTAAACACAAGCTAACAGCTGCGTCTGATTTGACATTACAGGATTCTGATTTCTTTTGATACCTTTTAATTTTAATAAAAAAACATACATGTAAGAGAGAAATGTCTTTATTTCAAAGATGTAGTGCTCCTCACGAGCCAATGCAGCAATAAAATCGATTAAACTGACACTGTAAACAAGTCCCAGTTACCTGTTGTCGATATAATCAGGCGACATCACTCCCCCCCCCCCCCCCCCTGCCCCCCCCCCCCCACCCCCCACCCCTTTCCCATACCTATAGAAACTAAAACAATCTTTTCAATACTCAGACAAGTGTGGGAAGTTTGTCAATGTTGAATAAAGAACAACTTGTTCTGTTATGAGAGCTCTTGTATAAACCGTGTGGGTTGTATCTTACAATTTGTATTAATATAACACTAAACTAAGTCAAGAGTAGACACTGTATTAAAAAAAAAGAATTAGCGACAATTACCTTAAAGTTATATAATATTTATGTTATAAAATGACAATAAAAATATTAAATATGACATATGTACATCGTTTTATCTGACGTCTCGTGGAATTTGCTGATAGTTCTGTTGAACTTAAATTTGAAAGTGCTGCTGATGTAATAAGCCAAGAGACAACGTCTATCAAGATTTAGTCAATGCGCGTAGCATTTCAAATATAAAAATAAAAAACCACTTAACCTGTGATTTTAAATGAGTAGCTTTTTTTGTAATAATGCATGTTGTCTATTAAGTATAAACGTTCAATAGAATGTCTTAACGTGGATATTACTATAATAGCCAAAGATATTTGCATATTGGCATTTAAATTGGAAATGTAGTATATTTCCTAAATCCGGACAAAGCCGGATGCATGTTGCTTATTAAACACACAAGTCAGAGACCTTTACAATATAAACCTTCAAGACAGTGTAATCAAGTGGCCGTTACTGTGATAGGCAGGCACGAGTCGATAAATTATTGTACACCACATGAAGCTGTTAGGTTTCCACATCTAATAAAAGTTCACATTAAATTGTTACTAAACCACAAACTTCTCTAAGTAAATTACAATGTGTTTCGTTCATTTTGGCAGACATTATTACCATGGTTACACTTGTAAAACATAGGGCCCGAAGTGATGCCTATGAAAGGGGGTGGGCTGGTCATCGTTGAAATCAGAATCGTGTGGACATTGTAGAGGGGTTTGTCTAAAATCCGAAATGTGTGTGGACGTCACACACCTTGTAAATCCATCAGATAATCCACATGCTATCGAATTAAACTACATAGACAAAACAATGGACACTATTATAGCTATTTTAGGCAGAAAACCTACTTGCCAACATATATCGTCCACACATCGCTGGTCCAACCCAAACAAAAGCCACAAACAATTTTAGAAATATTATGCTTCAATCATGTTCGGTGAATAATTAGTTTCTGAATAAAGTGTAGCGTTATGAGTGTAACGAGTAAATAAATTAGTGACCGAAATAGTTAAGCATTGAAAATGAGTAAATGAACCTAATTAAGTTACGCCGTCTATCTCCTTCACATTACACAGGCCTACACCTCAACCAGTATCTTACGTTAGCTCACGTATGCTGATGTTCAGGGTAAATTCACTTTATCAGACCAGTTCATTTCATAGCATTATCCTTCATTGTGTTATTAGAAAAATATTTGTCATTTTATATTTGACCGTTTAACCAAGCATTACAGTCAGGCATAGTTTTAAAAATAAACTTATTTAAAAAAAAGCATCACTGTTCTTACTATTTTCATTCCTTGCTGTTTCAATAAAGTAATTAAAATAATATACCTCTTGTTTTATTTTTATTGTGGCCGTAATGAAATTTTTTTTTGTGAAAATTAAATAGAAGTTATGAATATCCATAAAAAGCAGCAGTTCATTGGACGTTAGGGTCAACATATCTACAACTACTCTGTTATTACAGTTCAAAGATGTTTAATTGGAAACATTAGCTTTATTATATATCATTTGCCTGGGTGTTTTTATAAACAAGTTAATAAAAAGTCTAGTGACAGTTTAAGCGCGATTTCCTTAATTAATTTTTGTGTGACCGAACGAAAAGATATTTTTGAAAACTTTCTTCGGCAATGTTGTTCTAAATTATGGCAGGAATCGATTGGTAAATGTTTCAAGTCGCTAAGTGGTCTGGTTACAGAGATATGGGCCACAAATTCATTTTTTCTCCGAGGTTTTTTGGCTTTTCCGCGAAATCCAGGCAGGAATTCCGGGAATTTTTTTGGCCCACAATCATCCTCGGAACTTGCATAACATATTTGCTTTTGAACTAGTCCTCGATATTGCTTCGTTGAGGAGGATATACGACTTAAAGCTGCGGACACACATCCATCCATTGCGGACACACATCCATCCGAGTTAATAATCGCAATTGTCCGTATGGAAATTGCGCTAAAAACGACCAAACTTAAACATAGTTCAACATCTTTAAAGGCACAATCCAAGTAATGTTTCATATAAACAGTAACCTTAACACACTAGCACATGTAATTATCAATGAAAGACAAACCATCATGATACATATATACACATACACTGGTTGAGTTTTTAATTCATGATATATTCGCCTATCTGTATATATGTACCGTATCTGCTTAGGACTGAAACTAAAAGTATTACACTGTATAAGAAATTCAGAATTAAGCGCATACTATAAAGTATGCTTATTTATCACAATGTGTAACCATTGTTTTATACACGAAAACACCCAGGTGGTCAAAAAATATACATCAAGATTTTAAACATTAAAAATAAACTGCGAGATTATTTTAACATCTACTCCTCCACAGGTGGTTTGTGATACAACTCTAGTTTTTAATATTACGGGCATCTTTCATTTGTAGTTTATTATATCTCTTCCCATGTGTGTTTTGTTCTTTACATAAACAACTTAATGATCTATGTATAGTAGAGTCCAGTAATCATATTGTAGAGCAGGGGTCTCCAAACTTTTCAGACCGAGGGCCGCATTAACTATCAAATTTCAGTTCGGGGGCCAGTTTCTTCCAGGCATGTCTTTGATTTCTCAGGGGCAAAGTTCCTCAGCCATCACCAACAAACGATTTTTCCTTAGACAAAAAGATCTCCGCGGGCCGGATGAGAGGACTTCGCGGGCCGCATCCGGCCCGCGGGCCGTAGTTTGGAGACCCCTGTTGTAGAGTTAGCATGCTTTATATTTCTAATAACACAGATTGTTGTAAATTCATTTTTTCTACTTTCAACTAGTTTTAGTTAACTCCCACTTATAATTTAGAAACGTCTAAGGGAGATAATCGTATCATTTGATTTTAAATTTGAGAATAATTATTTGTGTCGAAACATTATGTGACATTTAAAGTTCGATATGGAATTACTTGTCAATTGTAAATTGCATATACGAATATGAGTCCAAAGTATAAGTAACTTGGAGATTAGATTTATAAAGTGATAAAAATTGAATGTGCAAACTGAAAGCGTAATTAAAACATGTATTTTAAGACACACACATACCTCACTTTGAACTATTATGTCTTCGGTTTAGTGGTGATTTACTATTATATATAATTCATTTTTTAACAACATATATATATATATATATATATATATATATATATATATATATATATACTTTTTTAATGTAAGAAATAAGAAACACTATTGTAAAACAGTTTTAGTCCTCACAAAAAGATAATGAAAATTGTAAAACAAAAGTAAATATGCACGGCAAAAGGTCGCTTTAAAAACGTGTCTTAAACGGGAAAAATAACAATCCTATAATCAGATCAATTAAACAGTCCTTATGACATGATTTAATTAATAAATAAAAACAGTCAATTATCTATAATCACACATTAAAATAATAAATGTGCTACCGGAATTAGAACTTTTATTTCAAATATACCAATCAATCAATAATTTAATGTGTAATAAAACATAAAATAAAAGCTGAGTGATTAAGAAATGACATAATAAAAAAGTGTACTAATTACCTGTACAGCGGTCCTAAAAGTAGCACTTAAGGAGGAAACAAAAATATCGAATAGTAGATGGATATGTTTTGAATTGTCTAGTTTATTTCGAAACCACTATTTTATATCTTTGGGTATAGTTGTCGAGATAAATAAGACAATACATAATTCTAGCTCCAGAATAGTTTCTAAAAATATAGACATAAAACCAGGATATATCACGAACGTTATTCTGTCACTGTCAAATTTGTTTTCTCTATCAACAAACGGCCACTAAGGGGTTTATGTTACGCTGTCGTTCGCTTGTGAAACGCTTGTTCGAATATTTAATCCCCCTCCCCCCCCCCCACCCCCACCCCCCACCCACCCTTTGTTCCCTCCATTATCACACATGAATGAGCTACTGCTTTGTGTGTCCTTTAAATATTAATGTTGACATATTAATATATGGGTTAGACAACCTCTTTATTGGTAATTGCAAAATTGTACCTGTTTTAAAAGTTTTGATTCTGATTGTAAAATAAACTATTATAGCTATTCATTTTTATTGAAGTTTCTTTATTCATCATTTGGAGGCAATTTTAACCTTATGCACATTGTTTTAACTAAATTTACCCGATGTTTTTAAGTATACTTTCGCTCAGACCATCTGTATATGCTGATCATCTTGACTTACGTTCGTGAAGTTGTGCGAGAATGTGCTTATTTTTCTGTACGTTTATTCAGTTTCTCTTCATAGTTGCAAAGTTTTGAACACGATGTATCTAAAATATTTACATATGTACAACATGTCTTTGAGAAATGCTCTATATCAGTATTGACATATCAAAGTCAATTAAAATCGTATTCTTCTAGACACACTTTTTGTAAACACATAGTTTCTTGACTGATATTAAAATCCAAGTGAATAGGTTCCTGTCTAAAAGAGTGATGGCTGAATTGAGTTTGAAAACTCAAGACAACACTTGTGGATTAAGATCGCTCTGTAGATGGTTGACAGTCTATACCCAGCAGGAATAACACAAACAGCAGAATGATGTAAAAGCACTAAAGTGACAGATCTTGTGACATAAGGCGCCTCGCACATGCCTGGCGCTGAGCTAGGCGATGTAATTAAACCAAGAAGTTGGCTGTAATTGCGATATGTTTTTTTTTTTTTTTGTTTTTTTTTATCTGGTATTTAGGGTACAAAACAGGATAGTTTATACAAAAAGAAGTCGTCTTTGTCCATAAAATGGTCGTTGGGGGAGCGGTCGTCTTAGGAACAAAGTTCAGGAGCACTGAAAATAATTACATGAATTTAGACATGGCGAAATATGAAAATGTATGCATTTGAAATTAAATGTGTACCAGTTCTATATATCTCTATAATAATAACATGTGAAGTAGGGATACACAACACAGACCATCAGAGACGGATCAGACTCCTTTAAATGAGATGTCTCATGTCTCTACGTGTGAATTTCGTACACGGATCATATAGTTAAAATAGCTGCTCTACATAATGAAATTATCTAAATGTATGAAAACGTTTAATACACCTAGGTTCAATAGGCCGGTTGGCGATACATACAAAAGAATAAAAATCCATGTGTTTTGTAAAGCCATTAACCAGAGACATTACATAAAAACGAAACTTTTCAGAAGACATTTTGTAGGCCTGTATGTAAAATGGTACCAGCTTATCACAAAATGTTCTGTGTCCAAACAAAGCACTTTAATGATGTTAAGTTTGTATTACAATTATCATCGAGGAAAATGTCAACATTTCAACCTCATTTTATTAGTATTTTTCTTAATTTCCTGTATTATTATTATTATCTTGTGTATACCAAATTAAATATATATATATATATATATATATATATATATATATATATATATATATATATATATATATATATATATATATATTTAATTCACCCAAGTCACACTTTTAGTTTCTTCTTCCTAGTGTTTTATTTTAAATTATTATCCTTAATATTTAGATGGATACACCTTTGAGAATATACTCACCATTTGAACTTACTTTTACAATTGTGTACTATGGTATGGCTAACCTGAATTAACAAGATATTTATGTTCAGTTTTGGTAAACAATGCAATCATTCGTCTAAGTTAGACGGTTTAACATCATATGTAAAATTAAAGATATATATATATATATATATATATATGTAACGAGTCCCCGAGTCTATCCTGCCGACAACGCCAAATGTAACGAGTCTCTGGCTACCCTGCCGACAACGCCAAATGTGACCTTCCCGAGTCTAACCACTCATTCCACACAACATTGACCACAGCATAGATACTCGAAGATGCAGGTTCATTATTGATCCTTTTATTACATGAATCAAAGAATGTTTCACAATAATAGTCTGAATCAACGGACCCCCAACAGTCCTCACTAGGCTTCATCTAACTGAATACACATGTCTAACGTCCTTCTTAACACAATATAACCAACTTGGTACTGCCTGACCGAGAGAGACTGACGGACTGACTGACAGACCTGCCGACTGAGAGAGACTGACTTTCTGAGACCGACTTTCTGAGAGACCTGCCGACTGAGAGAGACTTCGAGCTCAGCCGTCGCCTTCCTTATATCCCCTTCATAATCGTACTCATATTCGGTCCTATCATAATCGTAATTGTAATCGATTCTAATCGTTACATCAGACTGTTAATTACGCCGCTTCTGTCGTACAGTCCGATTTTAATAAGCCACCTGCATCCTGTCACATCAAAGTTGACAGACCGTCCTTCGTATCGCTTCCCGAGATACTACGCCTTGGCATCAGCCAACATCTGCGCTGTGACGTCAGACTGTAACACGTTATGTCTCTTGGTAACTTCCCCTAGTTACATCCACCCCTGCCTTTTTTTGTGTGTTATCAACCACAAACAACGCGTGGCAGGTGCAGTCCTTCAAAGTCCATCGCACCACCGTAAAAAAAAAAATCCATTGTTCCACTCACTGTCAATGTCGTCACATTCGTAAAAGATTGACAGTTATCCCTATTTCACATATCAAATGTGTCTACATCATCTTCCTCAGACACAAAACAGTTCTAGAATTCACATCCACCTTTTTTCGTCTGGTGCCTTCACCAGTTCACTTTTATGACTTTTTGAACAGTCTGTTCTCATACCAGCGCGACCATGAAAGAATTGATGGTTGCTGACAAAAAATTTCGTATTCTTTCTGTTTCTCAAACTTCTCCGCGGACCACTTATGTGATGGTCTACTGTCTCTCTGCTTTTGGAGGGACCGGGATCCTCCTTGTTGCCGGTATCCTCCCCTTGTGTATCGCTGTTGCGCTGTTGATGGTGACATGGTTCCGGGATGGGTATGTGAATTTCCGTTATAGTTTCCGGTTCCCTAATTGTCTTGGGTTTCCTTGTGTGTAACTGCTCTTCTTGACTATGACAATATTTCTTTAATTGAGCAATATTCGCCCACCGATCCGGTTTGGCGTGATCGATGGGTCTTATCTTAAAGGGGCCACCTGCTACTTTAGGCATCTCCACGACTTGCCATATCTCCTGTCCCCAGAGGTCGTGGATTTTGTTTCTGCCTAACGGGTGGCTACGCAGTAATACCCTGTCGTTCAGTTTGAGTGGCGGGTCCTTTGTCTGTACCGGCGGTTCCCTTCGCCGTGCTTCATGTTCTAGTCTTTCCTGTACTACCCTGTACATTTCTCTAATTCGTCTCATATGTTCATTCACATATTCCAGTGCAGTGTATGAGCCAGTCATACTCTCCTTTTTTCCTAGGAACAAGTCAAGAGGGAGTCGAGCCTCCCGTCCGAACAGCAACATGTATGGCGAAAAGCCGGTTGTGGCATGGGGTGTGCAGTTGTATAGATATACCAACTCTGGGAGAAAATCAGGCCAACGTTTTTTCTGTTCAGGTTCTAGAGTACGCAGCAAATCATGCATGCTGCGGTTGAACCGCTCGCACTGTCCGTTTCCTTTCGGATTAAATGTGGTTGTTCTAGATTTGTTGATCCCGTAGTGGCTGCACAGTTGGTTAATTACTTCTGACTCGAAGGCCCTTCCTTGGTCAGAGTGTAATTGTCTTGGTATGCCATATTTGATGAACCAATGTTCTATTAAGACCTTTGCCACTGTTTTGGCAGTCTGATCTCGTGTGGGCACCGCCACAGTCCATTTGGTGAAAACATCAGTCATTACCAACACATGTTCCGTCCCATCCGATGATTGCTCCAACGACGTAAAGTCCATAGCCACAATCTCTAGTGGTTTTGTCGCTAATAGGTGTCCCGATGGCTGTCTCATTTTGACAACTGGCATTTTCGCATGCTGACACCTCACACAAGCCTCACAATGGCGTTTGACCTCCATTTCCATATTGGGCCAGTAACACCTTCGTCGTAATATTTTGTGCGTCCTGTCCTGACCCTGGTGTCCTGCCCTGTCATGTGCCAACCTTAGCACTTCTTCTCGTAATTGTCCAGGCACCACCACCTGGTGTATTGTCCCATCAATTTGGTCATGAATTCTCCGCATGAGAACACCATCCTTTATACTGAGACGGTCCCACTGACTCAGTATTTTCTTTGTTTCTCGACCAAATTGTTCTCTTTCCCTTCTTCCTGGGAATTTTTGTTCCTGGACGTGTTTCAACAGCGGCTGTAAGCCACTATCCGTTCTCTGGGCATTTCTTATCTCTTTGTGATTAAGGCAACTAAAATCACCAATGTCCCTATGTCCGGGCTCTGTGGAAATGTGCTCCACCCCGGTCTGTCCGTTCTGCCTCACTTGCACCCCGTGAGGGATATCTGTTGACGCTCTGACCTCACATATTCCTGTCAGCGTTTCTTCCTCATCGCCCGGTCTCTCGTAAGGATTCCTTGATAAGGCGTCCGCATTGCCATTGGACCGCCCCGGGCGATATTTTATCTCTAGGTCAAAGAGTGCCAATTCTGCTGCCCATCGCTGTTCGATGGATCCCAACTTTGCTGTCTTTAGGTGACTCAAGGGGTTATTGTCAGTGTATACCACACATTTAGCACCTAATAGATAGTCCCTGAATTTTTCCGTCACAGCCCATTTTAATGTCAAAAGTTCTAGTTTCATGGCGCTGTAATTTGTCATGTTCTTCTCTGATTCCTTCAGAGCTCGACTGGCATAAGCAATAACCCTGAAGCCTTGCTTTTGTTGTTGTGATAGCACAGCTCCCAGACCTTTAGAGCTGGCGTCAATTTCTAGCCGAAATGGTTTGTCAAAGTCTGCGTATCCTAATATCGGCGCCTCTGTCAAAGCCTTTTTCAATAGCTTAAACGAGTTCAGGCATTCATCAGTCCATAATTCACCTATCCGTTGTGTTTTACCTTTCTTTTTCTCCTTACTGTGTTTCTTTGTCATTTTGTTTACCAAGTCATGCAATGGTGCGGCAATTTTTGCAAAACCAGGCACAAATTTTCTATAATAGGAAGCAAAGCCCAAGAATGATCTGACCTCTACTGTAGTTGTTGGCTGTTTCCATTCTTTAACAGCTGCAATTTTATCTGGGTCAGTGGCGATGCCATCCGACGAAATCACGTAACCCAAAAAATGTACCGATTTCAGACCGAAGCAGCATTTGTCTGGGTTCAGCTTTACTCCTATCTCCCTAAGACGGAGAAACACTTGTTCTAATCTTTCTAGATGGTCCTCCCAAGTTTTTGAATAAACTAGTATATCATCCAAGTACACCAACATTATTTGAAATAGAAAGTCACTCATAGCACTCTGCATTACTCGCTGGAATGTAGCAGGTGCATTAGTTAGACCAAACGGCATACGGGTCCACTCGTACAGTCCCAGTGGAGAAATAAATGCAGTCTTATGTTGATCGTTGGGGTGCATGGCCACTTGGTGGTAGCCACTAGCCAAATCCAAGGTAGAAAAAAATCTTGCTCCCCCCAACGCATCAAGACATTCATCAATACGAGGCAAGGGGAATGCATCCCTTCTTGTGATATTGTTCAATTTCCGGTAATCACAACACAGTCTTATCTCCCCTGACTTCTTTTTTACCACTACTATCGGTGCCGCATACGGGCTAGTGCTGGTTGTAATAATTCCCTTTTTTAGTAGATCGTTCAGGTGTGCCTTCACCGCAGAGTAGTGACTTGGTGGTAATCTTCGATAAGGTTGCGCCACCGGCTTGTCTTGTAGTAAGGGTATCTGGTGTTTTATTACTTCCGTGTAACCCAAATCACCCTCGTACGAGGCAAATATATCCCTGTACTTATTCAACAATTCATTTAGTTTTGGGTCCTCAGTTTCCGGGAATGTATATGATCGGCCATCCTCTTTCTTCACCTCGGCCGTCACATTGACCGACCTAATTGTTACTTCATTACTGCTGGTATTGCTCAGTTCGATGCACTGTGCCGACCTTTGTACCTCGACGTTCTGTGGTACTCCTACCAGAGTATTAGGCGGTATAAAAATTTCCTCATCCAAAACATTTGCCACTAATCCTTGAACTAGTCCATTTTCCGCTGATGTGTATGTCCGCAGTAACACGACGCCTGCCCTCAGTGCGGCGCCACATGGTTCTATCATCACATCACCATTCACGCTTCTATCCCCAATTTGTAATGTGATTGCCTTGACCGTGTTTGCCGGGACTGATATCCTTCCTCTGGTCTTGGCAAACCTGGCCAACTTGGATCCCCGACCTGGTGTGGTCGATCCGACAATATTTGTAAGAAATTCTGGCAACTGGCCAAGAATATTCATGCCCAACAGGCAAGGTATATTTGACACATTTGTCTCTAGGTTGTGTTTCGTAACGAACACCCCAACCTGCTTCAACCTATGTCCCGCCACCACGACATCCGCCAGAAAATAACCACAGTAAGGAATGGTTAGTCCATTAGCTGCCGTCAGGCGCATGCATGTGTCAGACCTCAACCTATGGTCTTTTCTTTTCATCCATTTGGTGTAAAAATTTTCCGTGATTGTCGTCACCTGGGAGCCTGTATCCACAATCGCCTTCACCGCGATGTCCCCAATCGTAATCACCATTTCGGGACAGACTCCCATCATTTTGCTTCTTGGGCCATAACCTCGCCCCTCTGTAGCCTGGCCCTGCCTTACAGAGGACGACCGTTTCCCTGGCAGTACCGTGCCATATGTCCGGGTTGTGAACAGGACAAGCAAATTGGTCGACCGTCAGCCGTCCACCGGAGTGATGGACCGGCGGGTCGCGGCCGTCCAACCTGTCTCTGTTTTGTCCCGTTCTTTTCCTGATTCTCAGCTGTTGACCTGCTTTCCAACCTCTCCAATCTTTGGTCAACCTTATCCAGGTGGGCCAACAGTTGAGCCATCATGGTTTCCACCGTGCCGGTCCCCGTGGGTGGGGATTGTTTCTGTTCCGGCACAGAAACTTTGTCCACCGAACAGTTCGATTGGTCCTCATCCTCGGACCTGCGGATCGCTGAGTTCCTAACCTGAAGGAAGGTCAACTGCGGGTCTTTGTGGACCTCCTCTTTCAACTCTCTCCTTAAGATCGGGGTTGCTAGCCCCTCGATGAACTGGTCCCTCAGTAGGCGTACATCAATGTCAGGTGTTTTGCCCTTTACCGAATCAAAGGCCCTGTTTATTCGGTGTGAATACTCCATCACACTCTCCGCCATTCTCTGCTTTAAGCCTACGAACCCCGTTAGAAGTTGCGATCCCGACCGTCTCTCCCCAAAGGTCTCCATAATTAGATCCAGCACCTTATCTGGATCTGATTGGACGGTTTTATCGTGGCATTTGACCTCTGCCCTAACCGTCTCTCCTATACTGCCCATCAGCAGTCTTAATCTTTCCTCTGGTGACATGTTTCTCGAGGCCCAGGCCGCTTTGACCTCCTCACTGAACCTGTTGGTTAAAGTTGGATCACCGTCCCCGTAAAATTTGTTAATGTGGGACTCTCTGGGCAGGACCACAATATGGGTCTGCTTCTCGTCCAGAGTAGACATTTTATTCCTTTAGTAAAAAAAAAGAGTTCTTTCTTACCGTGTGTGTATGAAAAATTTTTTTTCCTCGTTCCTCAATTTTCACTGTTCCTGAATGTCCGAATTCACACACACACTAAACACAGTTATGAACTAGATTGACCATGGGTGCCTAAAGCGGCAAGTCTCGTTGAATTCATCCTGATCGCAGCGCCAAATGTAACGAGTCCCCGAGTCTATCCTGCCGACAACGCCAAATGTAACGAGTCTCTGGCTACCCTGCCGACAACGCCAAATGTGACCTTCCCGAGTCTAACCACTCATTCCACACAACATTGACCACAGCATAGATACTCGAAGATGCAGGTTCATTATTGATCCTTTTATTACATGAATCAAAGAATGTTTCACAATAATAGTCTGAATCAACGGACCCCCAACAGTCCTCACTAGGCTTCATCTAACTGAATACACATGTCTAACGTCCTTCTTAACACAATATAACCAACTTGGTACTGCCTGACCGAGAGAGACTGACGGACTGACTGACAGACCTGCCGACTGAGAGAGACTGACTTTCTGAGACCGACTTTCTGAGAGACCTGCCGACTGAGAGAGACTTCGAGCTCAGCCGTCGCCTTCCTTATATCCCCTTCATAATCGTACTCATATTCGGTCCTATCATAATCGTAATTGTAATCGATTCTAATCGTTACATCAGACTGTTAATTACGCCGCTTCTGTCGTACAGTCCGATTTTAATAAGCCACCTGCATCCTGTCACATCAAAGTTGACAGACCGTCCTTCGTATCGCTTCCCGAGATACTACGCCTTGGCATCAGCCAACATCTGCGCTGTGACGTCAGACTGTAACACGTTATGTCTCTTGGTAACTTCCCCTAGTTACATATATATATATATATATATATATATATATATATATAATAAATAAAAAGCATAAAAAATGCTAGATTACTAAAAATTGAATATTAATCTTACTGTTTGTTGAAAAATATTAAGGGACATAACTTATCTTTAAATCCCCTACAATTGTTGATATGTAACACGATCCAAATGATGCATATTTGTTAAACAAATAGTAATTTCTTTTGAATTTGACAAATTAGGTTATGCAACATTATTAAGAGGTGCTCTCTTTGTTATCCATCAAAATTATATTATTGTTTTAATTAAAATATATGGAACCTTTACAATTATATACAAACAAATTGGAGACATTCAAGCAGTTGTATTGAACTACGTTCGTTCTCTGTTTCTATGTGTCCGTTATTAAAACACGTGTTTTCGTAAATCAACCAAAAAATTACGACAACTCAACTCTCTTAAAATAAACAATCTTTAACTGCACTAACCTCACTCTCTCTCTCAAGCTATAAACTATAACAACTCTTCAAGATTAGATACCACCAAATAAGAATCAATCACCGCCAAACCAAGATTGTAATAATCGCAAGAAGCAAGGCTAAAGTACTACGAGAAGAGATCATGTATTAATATGAAAAAGAAAACCGAGAAACCGGAAGTGTAAACAAATGTACAAGAAGTAAGAAGGACAATGACATTGACAATTGAAAGAGCACAGAATAATGTGCATGCCTTTGTATAAACGTGTATGTATGCATGTCCAAGTTAACCTGCTCTTGCTGCCTACCCTTGCTCGAGTGAGAAAGTAGCAACAAATTAGAAATATAAAGAGCAATCTAATCTTTATGTACTTGAATTAAAAAAAAAAAAAAAACTTTGCACATCAGAATAACCTGTAAGTTGTATGTTTTGTTTACTAAGATAAAGTGGATTATACATTGTATCGGGTCTTTCATTAGAAGTTAAGATTCTACTTGTGTATAGCTGTGACGTAGATGTCTAAAACGAAAATGTGTAGGCGCGGAGAGAGTGTGTGTGTGAGTGGCCTCCCCTTGAAAGTGGTGTGTGCGTGCTATTGTATACACATAAATATATGTTTTTATCAGTTACATCGTGCAGGAAATTATAGTCGACTATTGTTATAGTAGAATAGTGTTCCCTGTCTAGATAGTGACTTCCCATTCGAACACTTCAGATTAATACAATGTAATAGTGCATGTAAAAACTTCAGATTAATCAAAATCAAATCGTTGGAATAAAAAATTAAGCAGTACATATACTAGTATATACTACTATATACAATTATTGTACTTCTTTTGTAAAAACAAATATGTGCAGGTACTAAGTGATGCAACACCTCACTTTTTAAACTACCAGTTTACACCTCGTTGCAAGCTAACTCACAACTGCAAATATAGCCTTCTTAATGTATTAAACAATTTTATTTTACAATTAACCAACTTAGTAGTATACCTTATACATTTGCTATGATTTATAAAACTAAACTAATAACTTATTCAACATTTGTTAAAATGGCGGACCTCGATGGTCTCGACAAAAGTGGTGTACTGACATTAAGTCCAGAAAAATGAAGAAGTCATGCACAGAAAGAGAAAATGAAAATCTAAGTAATCATTCAGGATGAGAAAATATGTAATTTATTGTGTGTAATCATATTAAAAGATTATGCAAGGTAAGTTGTAGATATATCTTCTTGTCAATGACAATGTCTAATTTCTAAGAAACCATTCTTAAATCTTAATCATTCTTA
Source organism: Physella acuta (assembly GCF_028476545.2). Taxonomy (NCBI): domain Eukaryota; kingdom Metazoa; phylum Mollusca; class Gastropoda; family Physidae; genus Physella; species Physella acuta. Next base: position 273,776 of record NW_026731704.1, on the reverse strand, counting down.
GTCTTAGTCTTCTTTTTAGACTAAGTTGATTAAGTGATTAAGTCTAGACTTAGTACTAGTAGTCTAACTCAACTGTAGAGTGTAGATCTACACGAGCCTATGGCTAACGGCTAGGCACTTGTCTTGTCAAGCAGTGTTGGGGATTGGTAGAAATTGGCTTTGTATGTGATGGTTTTCTGCATGCCCCGACTGTAAGCATGAAGACCATACAACGAATCTATCCTGAATTACATAGACACCACGGCTTTACTAAATATGTCTACATTAAACACACATATGGGACGGAGTGGTCTAGCGGTAGGGAACCTCCCTGAGTCCACCCAACTCTGATGGGTACCTAATTCGCGTTAGAGAAATTAAAGGCGACTGCGCATAGCACTAACCAGGCTAGTTCTTCATATGCCGAGGTCACAGAAACAAGTGAACTTCATTTGCCCTATAAACCGTCAGGTATGAAAATTTGAACTTTACTTTAAAAACACATCAGTCGATGGAAATTACAACTTTAAAGAAAAATATCAAATATTTTAACATGATTTTTAAACAAAATTATAAACTTGTGTGGATTAATATTCTATAATTAATTGCAGTACAGTGTATGGTTATAAACTTGTAACATTGTCATTATGCAATATAGTTACAATATGTCAGAGGTAACTAAGGCCTTTAATACGCACTACCACATGTGAGGAAGTAAATATAATGTTTCTACTGTTCTAAATGATATCCAATTACCTAGCCAGCTTTCTAAAAAAAAATACATATTTGGGTACCTTTTACTAAATATTTAAATCAGTTTAAAATGTGAATGCACGCACTCGGTATATGAGGTAATTGAAAACGCTATATATATATATATATATATATATATATATATATATATATATATATATATATATATATGCCATTTAGTTTTTAGAATTATTAAAAAAAACAAGCATAATTTTAAACAATTGCCGTTTGTTTATTGATTCAAGAAAAAAAAAAAGCAAAAACGTTGTTCAAATAGTAGTTACACCTAGTAAACTTATAAATGATATTTTGTCCATAATTAGCCTATATAGTACAACTGTATTTATGTTCTTACACTACTGATTGTACACACGGTGTATATGTCAGTGTTTTTATAGGACAACGAGTTTTAGTTAAAATGTTAGCTTTATTAAATATCATGTACGAAAGCTTTGTGACACGTATTGTGCACTGTACATTTGTTTCTAAGTGTTTGGTTAATTTATTGCAGCTATAACTGTCTGGGGTGAAAAAAAAACCATTTGTTAATGTGGTTTGCCTGTAGTTTTAAAAAGTGGCCAAACTTGACAACCACGAGGAAATATAGTTCTATATGTTTATAGACACAATCAAAGTAACACTACATAGAAACAGTAACAATAAACGGCCAGCTAGAAAATCTACAATAAGAAACAAGTATGCATGGTATTCAAATAATCAGCAGTTATTTAAATCGAATATTCAGCTGTCTATAATTATACTCTAGAACATTTATGCTCCTGTCATGAGAAGTGGATAGATTCACCTACCTTGGAAGTATTGTTGATAAGCATGGTGGGACAGAAGCAGACATAAAAATAAGGATGAGCAAGGCAAGAGCAGTCTTCAACCAACTAAAAATGTTTGGGGTTCTGGAGATTTAACCCTTGGAATAAAAAATCCGGATCTTCAACACATTAGTAAAACCTAATTTACTGTATGGAGCTGAGACATGGAGAATAACTGCTATAAATAAGAAGAAAATATAATCATTTATAAAGGCATGCCCAGAAAGATCCAGCGAATTCGCTAGCCTAAAAACAACATCAGAAATGATGTTCTATGGCAACGGACACATCAAATATCAGCTGAAGTAGAGATCCTCCAGAAAAAATGGAAGCCTGTATCCAGCACAACAAGACAGGCCCTCATCTGGAATCCACAGGGTAGGAGTAGGGGAGGCAGACCAAGAACGACCTGGAGACGTGACCTGGAAGAAGACACCAATAACATTGGATACACCTGGTGACAGTTGGAGAGACTAGCCCAGGACAGAGACGCCTGGAAAGTTCTTGTCAGCGGGCTATGACCCATCGATTGCTAAATGACCAACTTCCAAAACAACAATAATTGCATGCAAAATCCGTCCACTGCATTTCATAACTTTAAAACCACTACAGAAAGAAAACAAGCAAGTTCAATCATAGTTGTATGAATACACCAGTATGGGACATCTATCTTATGTCCTATCCAAAGCAATTTTACGTTTATTCCATCAGTTTCAATATAATAATGTATTATAATGTGTGTCATTCTCCTAGTGTTCTAACGTTAGATCCCAGTAAAATTAAAATATCAATATGGTGTATTGTATAATGTATTCATTGCGTTTTTGTACCTGCCCTAAAACAAATGAATCGTTTATATTTTATGTATCTAGCGTCAGGTGATTTTAATGTTGAATTATACACATGTATAGTAACTGTCTAAATTGTTCAAAAATATATTTATTTTACTCCGAATATTTACGTTTTGGCTACTTCCACTGTTAGTTTACAGAGTGCAAGGGAAAACTTAAAACATGTATTCCAAAGTCGTGAGCAGATAGCAAAATGTAATTGTTACAGAACAGTTATCAGTATTTAAAGAAAATTGTATAGAATACAATAATGTTAATTGTTTGTTAATTGTAATGTTTATAAAATAGCATGTACAGCATATTGAAGAAAATTATATTAGGAATGTAGTGTTGTCATGCCCCGATAGTCCGATCAGACACCATCAGGGACTAGACTCACTGAGGCAACAGTGGGGTGGGGGTGTAAGTAGTATAGTAGGTCCCCTTTGGGTATCATTGAGGTGGAGGTGGTGGAGGTGGTGGAGGTGGAGGTGGAGGTGGGACAACTGTTGCATATTGAGGTGGAGGTGGAGTGGACAACTGTTGCATTTTTTGACCGTTATTGATTGATTTTTGCCCATCTGTTGCATATTTTGACCGTTATTGATTTATTTTCGACCACCTGTTGATTTTTCTTCCTGTTTTTTGCCCACCTGTTGATTATTTTTAACCCGTTGTTGATTGTTCATTAACCAACTGTTGATTGTTTTGCTTAGTAGGGTATTGTATTGATCGGTATGTTGACCACTTGACCAACTGACCACGTGTTGGTCAGAGGTGGAGGTGGAGGTGGATTCCCCTATTGATTTGTTTGTATTGAGGGTTAGGGTACCTAGTAGTTGACCAATTGACCAGTTCTTTTATTAACGGTTAAAATAAAGTTATACATTTGTTTACCAGTTGACCAACTGACCAGTTGTTGACCAGTTGACCAATTGACCAATTGGCCACTTGTTGATAAGATGTTGGTTGTTTGTATTGACCTGGACGACAGTCCAGCTTTAACAGTATATAGTAAAATAGTATTTCCCCACCTCCAATGGGGGTGTGGGTGGGGGTGACGCGGGTGGGGGGAGGTGGTAGCAGGTGGTACCCCTTCCCTTTGTGTGTTGCAATCTCATTCTCCCTTTGTCTGACGTCTGTGTGAGCATGTCCTTTTGTGTGCCGCTACTCGCGTATTACACAAAGGCAGGTGCCCTACCCCATTGTCTAATCCAACTCACGCGCCTTTACTATCGATTTTTTTAAAAGTCATGTTTAAACATGTTGCCCGTATAAAAGCTTTGTTGAATAGGCCTGGTGGATGTCGAATTCTACTCGTCTTAATATAAAGAGATACATCATGTGCCAAAAGCCGGGCGGTTATTGCCCCCTGGTTTCCACTTGTTTGTTGTGTTTATGGCTGGCGTTTATTTACACACAAACACACACACACACACACATACAACTTATATCACAACAAAAGACTTCTTATATTTTATGAATTTATTTCAACTTTCTCCAAGTCATCAAACGCTTTTAAAATATCATATCTCAGGGCGAGTAAACGTTCACCTAACCCTAACCCTAACCCTAACCCTAACCCTAAATACCCTTGATTATGTTTTTGCTTTAGTTTCAAAAGTCGAGTATGTTTCAAAGCTCAAGTTTTGTAAATTTCTTTTGAGACTATGTAGGTAATCACTTCGTTTTCATTGTTTTATTTATTTATTTATTATTATTTTTTTTTTTCACCACCTTTTAATTTTAAGGTTCTATAATTCTACCATATTGACTTCCACTGAAAATATATGTTTAAATACATTTTGTTTATATTTTTATAATTTTCTAAAAAATATTAATGTAGAAGCTAAACAAATAAAATTTTGTTTCTGTGACCTCGGCATATGAAGAGATAGTGTGTTCATCACTATACCCACACAAGTTTACTTTCCCTAACGTGAGTTAGGAACCCATCAGTACTCAGAGAACTTATATTGATTTGGATCCGAATTCTACTCTTCCCTGTCTATAGAATTGGACTTCTGTGAGAGTGGGGAGGGAGTGGGGTGGTTCACCCCTAAACTAATCCATGACCACAACGATGCATCTTTCATCTTTTTATAGTTTTTAATTGTCCCCCTTTAAGCATTCTCAAGGACGAGAACGCACTGACATACATTATCATAGCGACAATGGAACGATGTAGCCCCGCGCGTTTATTGTTTACATTTAAAAACGAGTGACGCGTGCGCTGCTCGCGTTTTCCCTAATAGAGCAACGAAGGTAGAATCCGATGTTCTATAATTAGAACAGTCTTGTTTACTTTCAAAAATAGCTTCACATAAATTTAGGATCCCAAGGGTTTAACTGAGGACTGATACGGATTTACAATAGTGATCTTTTTGACTTGAACTTTTTTAATTTAAGAAGGTTTACTTATACATAATTCAATACGTCTAATTACAATTTTATTTTTTGCAACTTATTTTATTTTGTTTTTCTATATCTTGCATTGTCATCTTAATTTTTTGACCAGCTTAGTAAATTTTTTTGCTTTAGATTATAAATTTAAAGTTTAAAAAACGTTATATTAGTTCGTGTCAAATGAGACACCGTTTAACATGTCTACATTTAAATTTCACCAAAATAACGACGTAAAAACTAAATACGGTATGCCTTTTTATAAATTAAAAGTTTAAAAACGTTATAGTAGTTCGTGTCAAATGAGACAGCGTTTAAAATGCGTACATTTAAATTTTCACCAAAATAACGACGTAAAACCTAAATACGGTATGCCTTTAGCATACATATCCTTCAATCAAATCACTTTTTTAAGTACAAATCAGTAATTTTGATTGATTAATGATCTTGGCGAGTTATTTTTTATCCGTCATTTACAAACATCAAATAGGGTATTCTCACACAAGACGAGTACTTTGTTGAAATTAATTCAAGGGAGAAAACCCTAAAAATATTTACTAATGTACCGCGGGTGTAATCTTTACAAGCTTGCAAAACATACACGCGTCATTCACTCTAGCATTTTTAAGTCTCACAATCGCGCGCGCCCAAATTCCATTGAATACCGCGAGGACAATACCCATTGTATGGGTAGCTGAGCGCTGGACAATAGGCTTTGAAAACCCGACCGCGTCTTGGTCCAAAGGGACGACTCGTTTCACTGCGCAAGCGTGAAACAGGTGAAATATAGAAAGTCGCTTTTTGTATTTTAAGTCTCAATCAGGGTGGTGCGATATTTTTTTCTTTCTCTTTGTATCCGTGTTGTAAACAAAATGAGGAGGAGAAAGGGTAGTGACCTACCCTCCCACCCGTGTGTTCCATGATGGCAAACACAATTTTAAATGTGTATTTGTTAGGTTTTAGTAGCGATACATCTTCTACTTGTTTCTTCCTTGTGACATCATTAGCAGGGGAGACGATTCGTTTCAGCGGAGCGAGTCGTGAGTCATTTAAAGACATCAAATAGGGTAATGTTACTCAAGACAAGCTTTTAGTACTCTGTTGAAATTAATTAAAGGGAGAAAACCCTAAAAATATTTACTAATGTCCCTCTGGTGTAATCTTTACAAGCTTACAAAACATACGCCGTCATTCACTCTACGCCTTTTTTTTTTTTAAAGTGCTACGAAAGCACGCGGCTACCTTCCATTGTGTACCGTGACCACAATGCCCATTGTATGGGTATCTGCGCATAGGACAATGAATCAAACAGACTGTGTCGGAAAAATACTTCCACACAACACCCTTCTCTCGAAGAAGACAATTTATTTTTAACTTCATGTTGAGTAATTTTTTATTTTTTTTTTTTATTTTTTAAAAGTGTTTTTGGTACATTTTAGTAGCGAGATATCGTCTACTCGTTTCTTCCTTGCGATGTCATTAGCAGGGGAGATGATTCGTCTTTTACAGTGAGCTAGACCATCTCTTTTCCAAGTGCAACGTACGCGAAATAAAGACACTAGCTTTTGTATTTTATATCGCAAGCAGGTGACGGGATATTTATACATCTGCTTGAGCGTTATCGGCGAAACTTGTTTTAAACATTATTAATACGCTAACATTTTAAAATATTATTGTTTCATACACCGATCTCAAGATAGAGTTTTTAATCAGATCTATTGTTAACAAATATTATCATTTTAACACACTTCGTAACCATCAAGTTGAATCAACCACACCTGATGTTACCACTCGTAAAGTCAAGTCTTCAAGACAAAACACTGATACTAAACAAGACATTAAACTGAATTATATGCCACTATGTGATATAACTAATATTGTCTTTGCAATGTTAAAAGAGGGGGTATAACTTGTATTGAGTATAGATGTATACGTGTTTAATATTTAATGCATAGAACACAGGACAAAAAACAGATTTACATCCCCGCATCATCCGACATAAGGGTTGAGATGGGTACGGGGAGGGCGGAGGAGAAGAAAAAAAAAAACACCATAAAATGTTTAACGCTACAAATGTTTGGCTTTATTCAACGACTTAAGAGTAGAAATGTGCTATAATTTTATGTATGTCTTCATTGTAACAGTCACAATATCAAATGATTAAACTTTACGATTTTTTGTGTGTGCGAGAAATGCTACCAGGGTGATTGCACCAAGTCCTACCACAGACCATGTAATTAATGTTTTAAAAGATGGACAATCTCTCTGACTTTCAGTGTGTGAATAAAACTCAACCAGACCTTGCTGTAGAAGATAAAAATAAGAGAGACTCAATGTCTTAATTTCTCTATCTTGAAGATGGGTAATCAGTATACTTTAAAGTCATCGGGAGAGGGGTGATAAAAGATGATAGAGATAAAATATAGCTGTAGCATACATAACAATTATCCTAAACGCAATATGTATTCAAATGAAAACACATCTCATGATTTTGAATTAAACAATATTCGGTTGTTCAAATGTATCACTTAAAACAAGTCTATATACTGGTTTAGATTCTTCTTATCATGGATTTTAAATTTAATATTATGATGTATGCATATAGAAACTATTCTTACCCATTTATCATTAGACGTCAACCATTCTTGTAAGTTAGTGTCGATATAGGAGGTAACCCATTCAACAACATTATCCGCCAAATGGCTTTTATTATGTACGAAACAATATACCACAAAGCATCCAGCGAAGCCTAAAAGCGCCACAATCCTGCCCCAGTTAACACCATCAGAGAAGGTTTCATCAACTATTATTTTAAAAGTATCATAAGCGTTGTTATCAGTGATATTAAGCTGTTCAATCAAATCATTGAATCTATTTCTAAATCGTTCCTCAAATTCATCACCAAGACTACGCATTGCCGCTTGGACAACATTTGGAGTAACACTACTTTGTCGCCCATCATTTTCCCACTGATAACCTTCCTTCGCTACTCGATGTTTGATATAATCCACTACTATTGAACGAGTATTAGAAGATTCCATGTTTTCAGACAATTCACTCGAACTTAACACATCTGTTTTAAAAAACCATCTCAAACTTTAAATGAGATTCATTTATATTACACAAAAACAAAAATGCCTAATTCAGCAAACAAAAAAAAAAGTGAAGACCTTTTGTTATTCGTACCAACTAAAGCGCCAACCAATCTTACGGCCACCTGCATAATCGATCAAATTATAGAAAGAACGTGGTTTGCATCGCAAATTTAAAAACATGGCGATGTTTACCTATGCTTACAGACCTCAACCAAAAAAAGGCAATGAAACTATAAGAAGGAGGAATATATATCTTAGTCATGCAGCAGATTACCTGCCCATGTTTGCTTTAGTATTACAGTTTTCATTTAATTTCTTTTTTACTTGAACTTCTTTAATTTAAGAAGGATTACTTATACATAATACATTACGTCTAATTACAATTTTTTATTTTTACCACTCAATGTATTTTGTTTTTTCTATATCTTGCATTGTCATCTTAATTTTTGATCACCTTAGTAAAAATTTGCTTAAGATTATAAACTTCAAGTTTTAAAAAACATCAACGTTATAGTACGTCTTGTCAAATGACACACCGTTTAAAATATCTACATTTAAAGTTCACCAACATAATGGTGTAAAAACTAAATAGGATATGACGTTAGCATACATATCATACAATCTAATCACTCTAAAGTACAAATCAATAATTTTTATTGATTAAGGGGCTGGGTGAGTTATTTTTATCACTATTCGCCCTATCCCTTGGAAAACTTTTGTCCGCAACCCCTTTCCCCTTCTCCCATTCCTAACCTCAATACCAACCGTTAGATACACAGACCGTACCACTACCCATTCTATTCCATTTAAGAGACAAAGGATGTATAACAATCTTACAGACAAATATTTAGTTAACTAATATCACAACTCCTACACACCACTCCAACAGACTGGGATATTTAACTTATAGACACCACTCCTCGTTGAATATCTCTGGCAGCCTAGCCACCTATGTCCGCTGCCCTCGCCCGATCCCTAAACACCCGCTAGATAAACAGACCGTACCTCTACCCACACTATTACTTGGACAGACAAAGGACAAAGTAACAGACAAACTTGTATCTGTATTCAACTAATGTTACAAGTGACATCGTTTCCATCCAACTCCGAAACATTCATGGCCCAATTTCGAAACCAGCCTCGTTTAAAACTCCCCTGACCCTAGTTTAACTTTGCCTCACCGTTTCCAAAACAGTCCTGTACCAAACATCCTTGTACCAACTTTGAAACCTGTCTTGTTGAAAACAAAGACCGTCCCACTCTAGTGTAAACTCTAACCCAACCTATTCCGAAACATGGATGGTCCCAGTTTAAAACCTGTCTAGGTGAAAACAAAATCCATCCCACGGTAGTATAAGCTCTTCCCCGATCACTTCCAAAACATCCATGTACCAAGTTTGAAACACGCCTCTGTGAAACCCAAACTCCCCCGACGCTAGTTTAAACTCTACTTCCATCAATTCCAAATCATACCTGTAACAACTTTGAAACCTACCTAGGTGTTAACAAAACACCTCCGACCTTTGTATAAACTCTGCCCCTCATCTATTCCTAAACATACATGTAACAACTTTGAAACCTACCTCGGTGAAAACTTCACCGACCCTAGTATGAACTCGACTGACAACAATTCCTAAACATGCATGTCCCAACTTTGTAACCTGCCTCGGTGAAAACTTCACCGACCCTAGTACGGACTCTACACCTACCGATTCCAAAATATGAATGTTCCGAGTTCAAAACCAACCTTCACCGACACTAGTATGAACTCGGCTACCAACAATTCCTAAACATGCATGTACCAACTTTGCAACCTGCCTCGGTGTTAACAAAACTCCCCCGACCCTAGTATGAACTCGACTGACAACAATTCCTAAACATGCCTGTACCAACTTCGAAACCACCCTCGGTGTAACCAAAACACCTCCGTCCGTAGTATAAACTCTACCTCATCCAATTCCAAAACATGGATGTCCCAACATTGAAACACGCTTCAGTGAAACACAAACTCCCACGACTCTCGTATAAACTCTCTACCTATCAATTCTAAAACATGGATGTACCAACCTGCCTAGGTGAAAACTCCCCCGACCCTACTATAAACTCGAACCCTAACAATTCCAAAACATGCATGGTCTAGCTTCGAACCCTGCCTCGGTGAAAACGTCACCGCCTCGTGTATAAAATCTGTCCCAACCAACCCCAAACCTTCCCTGGGCACCCGAATAAAAATAACTCACCCAGCCCCTTAATCAATAAAAATTATTGATTTGTACTTTAGAGTGATTAGATTGTATGATATGTATGCTAACGTCATATCCTATTTAGTTTTTACACCATTATGTTGGTGAACTTTAAATGTAGATATTTTAAACGGTGTGTCATTTGACAAGACGTACTATAACGTTGATGTTTTTTAAAACTTGAAGTTTATAATCTTAAGCAAATTTTTACTAAGGTGATCAAAAATTAAGATGACAATGCAAGATATAGAAAAAACAAAATACATTGAGTGGTAAAAATAAAAAATTGTAATTAGACGTAATGTATTATGTATAAGTAATCCTTCTTAAATTAAAGAAGTTCAAGTAAAAAAGAAATTAAATGAAAACTGTAATACTAAAGCAAACATGGGCAGGTAATCTGCTGCATGACTAAGATATATATTCCTCCTTCTTATAGTTTCATTGCCTTTTTTTGGTTGAGGTCTGTAAGCATAGGTAAACATCGCCATGTTTTTAAATTTGCGATGCAAACCACGTTCTTTCTATAATTTGATCGATTATGCAGGTGGCCGTAAGATTGGTTGGCGCTTTAGTTGGTACGAATAACAAAAGGTCTTCACTTTTTTTTTTGTTTGCTGAATTAGGCATTTTTGTTTTTGTGTAATATAAATGAATCTCATTTAAAGTTTGAGATGGTTTTTTAAAACAGATGTGTTAAGTTCGAGTGAATTGTCTGAAAACATGGAATCTTCTAATACTCGTTCAATAGTAGTGGATTATATCAAACATCGAGTAGCGAAGGAAGGTTATCAGTGGGAAAATGATGGGCGACAAAGTAGTGTTACTCCAAATGTTGTCCAAGCGGCAATGCGTAGTCTTGGTGATGAATTTGAGGAACGATTTAGAAATAGATTCAATGATTTGATTGAACAGCTTAATATCACTGATAACAACGCTTATGATACTTTTAAAATAATAGTTGATGAAACCTTCTCTGATGGTGTTAACTGGGGCAGGATTGTGGCGCTTTTAGGCTTCGCTGGATGCTTTGTGGTATATTGTTTCGTACATAATAAAAGCCATTTGGCGGATAATGTTGTTGAATGGGTTACCTCCTATATCGACACTAACTTACAAGAATGGTTGACGTCTAATGATAAATGGGTAAGAATAGTTTCTATATGCATACATCATAATATCAAATTTATATCACCTGTTAAGAAGATTCTAAATCAGTATATTGACTTGTTTTAACCCCTCTCCACATGACTATAAAGTGTACTGATTACCTATCTTCAAGATAGGGAATTTAAGAAATTGAGTCTCTCTTTTTTATCTTCTACAGCAAGGTCTGGTTGAGTTTTATTCACGCCGCACTGAAAGTCAGAGAGATTGGCCATCTTTTAAAACATTAATTAAATGGTCTGTGGCAGGACTTGGTGCAATCACCCTGGTAGCATTTCTCGCACACACAAAAAATCATAAAGTTTAATCATTTGATATTGTGACTGTTACAATGAAGACATACATAAAATTATAGCACATTTCTACTCTTAAGTCGTTGAATAAAGCCAAACATTTGTAGCGTTAAACATTTTATGGTGTTTTTTTTTTTCTTCTCCTCCGCCCTCCCCGTACCCATCTCAACCCTTATGTCGGATGATGCGGGGATGTAAATCTGTTTTTTGTCCTGTGTTCTATGCATTAAATATTAAACACGTATACATCTATACTCAATACAAGTTATACCCCCTCTTTTAACATTGCAAAGACAATATTAGTTATATCACATAGTGGCATATAATTCAGTTTAATGTCTTGTTTAGTATCAGTGTTTTGTCTTGAAGACTTGACTTTACGAGTGGTAACATCAGGTGTGGTTGATTCAACTTGATGGTTACGAAGTGTGTTAAAATGATAATATTTGTTAACAATAGATCTGATTAAAAACTCTATCTTGAGATCGGTGTATGAAACAATAATATTTTAAAATGTTAGCGTATTAATAATGTTTAAAACAAGTTTCGCCGATAACGCTCAAGCAGATGTATAAATATCCCGTCACCTGCTTGCGATATAAAATACAAAAGCTAGTGTCTTTATTTCGCGTACGTTGCACTTGGAAAAGAGATGGTCTAGCTCACTGTAAAAGACGAATCATCTCCCCTGCTAATGACATCGCAAGGAAGAAACGAGTAGACGATATCTCGCTACTAAAATGTACCAAAAACACTTTTAAAAAATAAAAAAAAAAAATAAAAAATTACTCAACATGAAGTTAAAAATAAATTGTCTTCTTCGAGAGAAGGGTGTTGTGTGGAAGTATTTTTCCGACACAGTCTGTTTGATTCATTGTCCTATGCGCAGATACCCATACAATGGGCATTGTGGTCACGGTACACAATGGAAGGTAGCCGCGTGCTTTCGTAGCACTTTAAAAAAAAAAAAGGCGTAGAGTGAATGACGGCGTATGTTTTGTAAGCTTGTAAAGATTACACCAGAGGGACATTAGTAAATATTTTTAGGGTTTTCTCCCTTTAATTAATTTCAACAGAGTACTAAAAGCTTGTCTTGAGTAACATTACCCTATTTGATGTCTTTAAATGACTCACGACTCGCTCCGCTGAAACGAATCGTCTCCCCTGCTAATGATGTCACAAGGAAGAAACAAGTAGAAGATGTATCGCTACTAAAACCTAACAAATACACATTTAAAATTGTGTTTGCCATCATGGAACACACGGGTGGGAGGGTAGGTCACTACCCTTTCTCCTCCTCATTTTGTTTACAACACGGATACAAAGAGAAAGAAAAAAATATCGCACCACCCTGATTGAGACTTAAAATACAAAAAGCGACTTTCTATATTTCACCTGTTTCACGCTTGCGCAGTGAAACGAGTCGTCCCTTTGGACCAAGACGCGGTCGGGTTTTCAAAGCCTATTGTCCAGCGCTCAGCTACCCATACAATGGGTATTGTCCTCGCGGTATTCAATGGAATTTGGGCGCGCGCGATTGTGAGACTTAAAAATGCTAGAGTGAATGACGCGTGTATGTTTTGCAAGCTTGTAAAGATTACACCCGCGGTACATTAGTAAATATTTTTAGGGTTTTCTCCCTTGAATTAATTTCAACAAAGTACTCGTCTTGTGTGAGAATACCCTATTTGATGTTTGTAAATGACGGATAAAAAATAACTCGCCAAGATCATTAATCAATCAAAATTACTGATTTGTACTTAAAAAAGTGATTTGATTGAAGGATATGTATGCTAAAGGCATACCGTATTTAGGTTTTACGTCGTTATTTTGGTGAAAATTTAAATGTACGCATTTTAAACGCTGTCTCATTTGACACGAACTACTATAACGTTTTTAAACTTTTAATTTATAAAAAGGCATACCGTATTTAGTTTTTACGTCGTTATTTTGGTGAAATTTAAATGTAGACATGTTAAACGGTGTCTCATTTGACACGAACTAATATAACGTTTTTTAAACTTTAAATTTATAATCTAAAGCAAAAAAATTTACTAAGCTGGTCAAAAAATTAAGATGACAATGCAAGATATAGAAAAACAAAATAAAATAAGTTGCAAAAAATAAAATTGTAATTAGACGTATTGAATTATGTATAAGTAAACCTTCTTAAATTAAAAAAGTTCAAGTCAAAAAGATCACTATTGTAAATCCGTATCAGTCCTCAGTTAAACCCTTGGGATCCTAAATTTATGTGAAGCTATTTTTGAAAGTAAACAAGACTGTTCTAATTATAGAACATCGGATTCTACCTTCGTTGCTCTATTAGGGAAAACGCGAGCAGCGCACGCGTCACTCGTTTTTAAATGTAAACAATAAACGCGCGGGGCTACATCGTTCCATTGTCGCTATGATAATGTATGTCAGTGCGTTCTCGTCCTTGAGAATGCTTAAAGGGGGACAATTAAAAACTATAAAAAGATGAAAGATGCATCGTTGTGGTCATGGATTAGTTTAGGGGTGAACCACCCCACTCCCTCCCCACTCTCACAGAAGTCCAATTCTATAGACAGGGAAGAGTAGAATTCGGATCCAAATCAATATAAGTTCTCTGAGTACTGATGGGTTCCTAACTCACGTTAGGGAAAGTAAACTTGTGTGGGTATAGTGATGAACACACTATCTCTTCATATGCCGAGGTCACAGAAACAAAATTTTATTTGTTTAGCTTCTACATTAATATTTTTTAGAAAATTATAAAAATATAAACAAAATGTATTTAAACATATATTTTCAGTGGAAGTCAATATGGTAGAATTATAGAACCTTAAAATTAAAAGGTGGTGAAAAAAAAAATAATAATAAATAAATAAATAAAACAATGAAAACGAAGTGATTACCTACATAGTCTCAAAAGAAATTTACAAAACTTGAGCTTTGAAACATACTCGACTTTTGAAACTAAAGCAAAAACATAATCAAGGGTATTTAGGGTTAGGGTTAGGGTTAGGGTTAGGGTTAGGTGAACGTTTACTCGCCCTGAGATATGATATTTTAAAAGCGTTTGATGACTTGGAGAAAGTTGAAATAAATTCATAAAATATAAGAAGTCTTTTGTTGTGATATAAGTTGTATGTGTGTGTGTGTGTGTGTGTGTGTTTGTGTGTAAATAAACGCCAGCCATAAACACAACAAACAAGTGGAAACCAGGGGGCAATAACCGCCCGGCTTTTGGCACATGATGTATCTCTTTATATTAAGACGAGTAGAATTCGACATCCACCAGGCCTATTCAACAAAGCTTTTATACGGGCAACATGTTTAAACATGACTTTTAAAAAAATCGATAGTAAAGGCGCGTGAGTTGGATTAGACAATGGGGTAGGGCACCTGCCTTTGTGTAATACGCGAGTAGCGGCACACAAAAGGACATGCTCACACAGACGTCAGACAAAGGGAGAATGAGATTGCAACACACAAAGGGAAGGGGTACCACCTGCTACCACCTCCCCCCACCCGCGTCACCCCCACCCACACCCCCATTGGAGGTGGGGAAATACTATTTTACTATATACTGTTAAAGCTGGACTGTCGTCCAGGTCAATACAAACAACCAACATCTTATCAACAAGTGGCCAATTGGTCAATTGGTCAACTGGTCAACAACTGGTCAGTTGGTCAACTGGTAAACAAATGTATAACTTTATTTTAACCGTTAATAAAAGAACTGGTCAATTGGTCAACTACTAGGTACCCTAACCCTCAATACAAACAAATCAATAGGGGAATCCACCTCCACCTCCACCTCTGACCAACACGTGGTCAGTTGGTCAAGTGGTCAACATACCGATCAATACAATACCCTACTAAGCAAAACAATCAACAGTTGGTTAATGAACAATCAACAACGGGTTAAAAATAATCAACAGGTGGGCAAAAAACAGGAAGAAAAATCAACAGGTGGTCGAAAATAAATCAATAACGGTCAAAATATGCAACAGATGGGCAAAAATCAATCAATAACGGTCAAAAAATGCAACAGTTGTCCACTCCACCTCCACCTCAATATGCAACAGTTGTCCCACCTCCACCTCCACCTCCACCACCTCCACCACCTCCACCTCAATGATACCCAAAGGGGACCTACTATACTACTGGTGTATAACAAAGGAAACATCAGACACCATCAGGGACTAGACTCACTGAGGCAACAGTGGGGTGGGGGTGTATAACAAAGGAAACATCAGACACCATCAGGGACTAGACTCACTGAGGCAACAGTGCACACTATGGATGGAGGAGGATTAAATAGCTGCTCTACATAAGAAAATCATCTAAATCATCTGAAAACGTTAGATACACCTAGGTTCAATAGGCCGGTTGTTGATACATACACACGAATACAAATTACATGTGTTTTAGCAAAGTCATTTAGAAATAGACACTACTTTAAACATGGCACATTTCAGACGACATTCTGTATATGTGAAAAGGTACCAACTCATCACATGTTTGATCAAAACGTGCATATTTCGTGTCGAAAAATTAGAGCATTTCACAGATGTCAAGTTTGCATTTTAATTAACGAAAAATATCGACATTTCAACGACATTGCCTTTGTACTATTATTATATATTTTAGACCATGACATATTATATAGTAGTTGCAAATTATAAAAAAAAAACAATATTACAAAAATACTAGTTTTTTCAAGAAATCGATTATTAATCATATTGTGGTTTGAAAACTAACAAGGGAGACAACTTATATGTATATACCCACATAGTGTTGATATGTAGCGCGATTCAAATAGTGCATAACTTTATATAGAAAATGACAATGTTTTAAGTACTATAATTAAGTGTATGTAATATTCTTAAGTGCTGCTTTTGTATTACCCAAATATATTATATTATTATTTTACTGATATTATACGCGCCCTTTACGGTTGTTTACATACATTTTTGGAGATATTCAAACAATTATATTTTAACACATTCTAAACCTACTTTGCTGTGTTCGGTATAAAAAAACAAAATGATTTAGTGCATTAAATCCTAAGCTAAAAAATCACAATCAAACACAGATAGGGACATAACATCAGTTAAATTAAATTAATATTAGAAGCAGTGATTACAATATGCTATGCGCATATGCTTACATTGACTGAGAGGGACTGACTATGACTTAAAGAAGAAGAAAAAACTGTTTCTAAGGTGCTTGGACAAAAAAGAACCAACAATACACACCATTCCTCTAACCAACAAACACAACTAACTATATAACATGTAAAACCATAATACAACTTCAATTAGAATATAGCTGTATTGACAATGATACTGACATCATGTAAGCTATTACAGGCAGAAAACAAGCTTGCCAAAATTTCTTTTTAACAACTCATTGGACCAACCAATGCATCCGAGCACATTTAAACCCATCTCGATAGAAAATATCAATAGTACAACTCACGCAGCTGTAAGTTCAGCTGTAGGAATTTATCAGTAAAGTCTGCCATACAATGATCCTCTGTGATAATAATTAAGGGAGACAGTCATTCAAAACTTGTTCAATGAAACGAAATGGATTGCCATCATTAAAAATTAACGTCATTGTTCGATAGGTACAATATATTTCAGTCTGTATTTTAAATGTGCTATACATAAATGTGTATACGTTATGTAACGTATACACATTTCCAAAACTGTTTTACTATACTTATTTTTGTTTTAATTACTAGACATTGAATATAACATTGCGCTTTGTTTTAAACGATCAATAGTAATTATTTGTTTGAATATGTATAGCCTTAGTAAAACCGGAAGTCAGTTTGTACTTACTTTTCAAATGTAAAATGTTCGATGTTGGTTAAAAATATGCTTTCTGGCAACAACAATTTGGAACCTTTTGGAACCATCTTTCAAGCCTATCCCAATGATATTATACATTATTTAAACATTATTTAATTATGAACTGACACTATCATTTAGCGTCAACGTGGTGACTTATCTATGTAGAGTTTGATACGGACTTAGCCAATTATAATATAAGCTGCCTATTCCACACCTTCTCCACATACGAACACCGTAGCTGACGTGTATGTTATTGTATACACACAAATATATGTTATTATTAGTTATATCGTGCAGGAAATGATAGTCGACTATTGTTATAGTACAGGGGTCGGCAACCTGCGGCTCGCGAGCCGCATGCGGCTCTTTTGTTGTACGATGCGGCTCTCCAGCACATTGCACACATATTAATAGTTATATTATTTAATTTGCAAAACTCATAACAAAAATTATACTGCAAGGATACACACGTTTAAACAGGATAAAAACACTCAGCCCTGTGACAACAATTCCATGCTTGCCGCTGCCCAAGTGCTGACTTGTTCGAATATCGTTAATTGGAGAATGTTAATTTAGAATGCATTTCCTTATCCGTCAGCAATCATTAAGTTGACGTGAGTGACGTAGTTATTATTAGCTTCCTACTGTTGAGCCGGGTGGGGTACGAGTTTACCATGTGTTCAGTGGGGTAGAAGCCTGGTAAGAACTGAATGACAAAAGTGACTGATACACGGCAATCAAACCGATACCCAAGCCAGTTAGTCGGAGTTGGCCGTGTTGGGCCTGCCTGGCTATGGGAGACAACGTAAAAAAAAGTTTTTTTTTTATTTTAAATTAACAGCTTCTAAAGTGGATTGGGATAGTCCTTTATTTTTATTTTTTATTACTAATTTCATAATTCTGGCAAAACAAGTGTATGTTTTTATATGAATAAATATTATTTCATATTTAAAGCTATTTATTTTAAATAACAAATCAAATTTGTTTACCCAATCCTAACCAAATAATAAAATATTGAAATTAAAATGTCAGTGGCTCTTTAAAAACTGGGAAATTGTCAAAATTGCAACTTTTGGCTCATTAGTCTTTCGTCTCAAAAGGTTACAGAACCCTGACCTAAGGCCAAGTAAAATAAAATTATTTTATTAACAAGGTACAGTAAAAAATAAAATGATTTTATTAACAAGGAGTAGTGGTTGTGGATTGCTATTGTTAACCAAAAGATTTCGCTTTAATTAATTTGTATAAAACAAATCATAAAGCGTTTATGACAATTAATTTAAAAAATATATAAACATTTTTGGGTAAAAATATGGGCTTGAGAATAAAATGTACTGCATTGCTTTAAATTATTTATGAAAAATGAAATGTAAAATTGTTATCCTATGTATCTCTATGCAAAAAAATGAAATTTGCTAAACTTGAACAATTGTAAGGACTAACATTAAGTTGTTTCCCTTAGTTTTTATAAAGTAGGCCTACACATTGGGCGAAATTAAACTACTAATATTAGATTTTAGAATTCTAGATTTGTTCAACACTGTTGTAGAATGCCTATTATGTTTAATAGTGTTACCTTGAAATACGATTTTAATTCCTTCTTTAGCATTGCCCGTACATCAAATTGCTCGTATATCAAGGCGATTTTCCTCATTGAAGAAATCAATTAAAATGCCAAGTATCCGCTGTGTCTCTAAATGCAACCCCGATTGTATCGTTACGTGTTTTAAAAAGAATCATTGTGTATCTATAAATAAAAAGTTGTATTTAATAAAACAACATCAAATGATAATGCAATTATATAATCTGAAAATATATAATAAACAATATGAAAATGATGAAAAAAATTAATTTGATATGATTTTAGTTTTTTTTTAAAATATTGATTGTCTAGAATAAAGAGGGACCGATGAAAGTAATGTCACTGAGCAAACTGGTAAAACTCAAGCTCCTGGTCCATCAGAGTCTGAACAAAATCCAACCACCTCTACTAGTGAGTCTTGACCATCAGTTTCATCCTAATATATAAATCCCCACGTTCGCACATCTCTCTCTCTCTCTTTCTCTGTCCGCAAAAAATTTTCGCCGGACATCACGTCAGAATCGGCAGCGGTATATGGAGAACTTTTTACGGACTTTTGTTGAAAATAATATGTTTGATGTTTTAAATGTATAACCACAATTTTACTTAAAGAAGAAAAATAAAAATTAAAGGCGTATTCGAATGTAGAGAAACAGTATTATTTATGCAACCGGAAAAGCATTAATACATGTGAAAAAGAACGCATAAAACTGTGACGTCGCTATTGCTTATACATTAACTAATGACGTCATCTGCTGTGTTTTGAATAAAAAGAAATGAACTATTTCATTCAAATTTGATTTAGATCTACGTACACTATGAAATGTATACAATACAATTTTTCCGGCCTAAACTCATAAAATTTATTTTATGTATTTGGATTCTAGATCTAGACTAGATTCTAAATCTAAATCTAAATCTACGCAATAACTAGACTAGATCTAGACGTAGACGCTAAGATGTAGATTTAGACTCTAACTTCTCTAAAATCAATTCCAAAAATAAATTTCTATATTAGGACTAAACTATTTCAAGACTTATTTATTTTATACAAAATCTTTGTTTGGAACTGGCTAATTTGAGATAAAAAAATTAATTTGAAAGAATAGGCATATTCGCGTAAGTTAAGATTTTAAAATACGTGTTTCATTCTCCGAATATTATAAGGTGCCTAAATAGCGAGATGTTAGTGTACATTAAACCACGCAGGTGGTGCGGGTTCGAGACACACCAAGTCAACTTGGTTAATGTATTTTTTTTAATTATGCTCGGGCTAAACTTAAAAAAAAAATTCTTTTAGGAATCTAGATCTAGATCTAGATTGTCGGGTGTCCGATAGGGCACTTTCCGGCGCCGCAGGCGCTTCAAATTTGGCAGGATCTTGCCTTGGGGCGACAGAACACGAGGGCCGGTTGGCCGAAAAGTCTACGATGAGGGGGTCAAAACTGACCTCGACTGACCGGCGCCTTATATGAGCTATAAATCGAAAAAAAATGTCCACGGAGGAACCTATTCATATCTCTTGAGGTCGTAGACCGACCCTCGGGCGAATTAATTAAGCATTCAAATTCTCAATGTTTTCGAAAGCCTAAGCGAAGCTGGGCAGCATGCCTAGTAAACAATAAAAGGAAAACAAGATGTGAATGATTCTCTAAAAAAATGGACCAGTGAGGGAGCAACTCCACTGTTGATGGTGTAAATCATGTATTAATACCGCTTTACACTATATACAATTAAAACTAATTGTGAAGCACACAAGCTACACAAAATATATTATTATATTGCAACTGTTGGAAGAAAACGTTGATGCACTCAAACAAAAACGATATACACGAGGTTGGGGGAGGGGTGGGGTATAATGTCCCAGATAGTTGTTTATATTGTTGTCGAGCCACATCGTCTTGTGCGCCATTCATCTGGTTTCCTGTCTCTGGACATCAACACAGGCTATACAAATAAAATAATCCAGGACCAACATGTTCCTAAACTTTATACAATAATGGTTAATTTATAAATAACACTGCCAAGCATCATTTCCATCTGAAAATGACAGAAAATGTAATCAATATTATACCTTATAACATATATATAACTTAAAAAAACACATTATGTAATACACAAATCAATACACCTTGATCATATATCATGCAACTTCATTAATCCTTACGCCTTATAATAACCACACGATGTACCATTAAAACATCAAATAAAGAAATCCTTACAATAAATACCAATACTCAATATTTTAGGATCTCATAGCCAATCGATACAATAAAGTAAAACAATGAAAACTAAATCAGAACTAACAACACTTTAATTAAAGTCCTTTTCAGAATAAACAATTAGCCGATACAGTAAAGGTTTTCCAATGAGTATATATATATTTTATTTTTTTATATTTTGTTTTTATTTTCTTACTGGTGTCTATTCCAAAAGCCTTAAAAAAATAAAAAATATAAATATAAATCGGACTGCATCCTCAGTCTCGACAACAACATAATCAACAATCTAGTGATGAAGAAACCGACCAACCTCATTGAACGGGTCACAACATCAATTATCTCGGGAAAACCCCCATTAAAATATATTTGGAATCAGAAAAAAATGCATTAAATCCTAAGCTGAATAACCACAGGCAAACATGGATAGAGATAAAAGACCAATGAAGTGGAAACAATATTAGAAACAGTCATCATAATCTGCTACGTGCATTTGCTTACATAGAATAGAGGGTCAGTCCGTTGATGTTGTTTATGAAACAGAGAAGTAAAAACACTGTCTTCAAGGCCCTTGGACAATTAAGTAAAAAATAACTGACATTACACACTATTCCTCTAATCAACCACCAACAAGTGAAAAAAGTTGGGGGTTAAGCCATTTGAGAGAAAAGACCTGTTGTATATTTTGTAGTGTAGACCTAGTATTAGTGATTGATAATTAAAGTTCTAGTTGTATTTCGATGATCGGACTAGTTGGTATTATTAGTGTCGTCGGAAATAAGAGTGTTCACGTCCCCGTCACATGTTTATAGTTGGAATGTTAGTAATAGAAGTAGTAATCCTATATAACGCATACATCCCTAACCCCACCACACCCAAGTTTAACGATTTTTTTAAAAAAACCGAAAGAGAAGCTAGCGGTAGAGAGCTAGATTGCCAACCCGTAGGTCTCGAGTTCGAATCGGTGTTCAATTCAGTAGACCGTCCCTGAGTCCAACCAACTCTAATGGTTACCTAACTTACGTTAGGGAAAGTAAAGGCGGCTGGGCATATTGCTGACCTCACTGTGATGTGTTTATCGTGATTTATGTAATTGTTATGTAGAATTACCATGTCATTGTGATGTAAACATACATTGTTCAAAAATAAAATTCTTTACATTCTTTTAGTTTAAGTTACTTCCCATTTACTTTTAATAAGATGATAAGGGAAACAACTTAAAATTTGATTTAAAATTATGTGGAAAGTATTTGTTATATAACTCAATATTACATTTAATGTTTGATATGAAAGTAAGAGTTAGATCAAAATTACTATTATAAAAAGTATGTCAAAAGTATATGTTTCATGAAGATTAGATTTAACAAATGACACAACTTGAAACAGAAAACTGCTTGCGTAATTAAATGATATATTTCAAGACACTTGAACAATTCGATTAAATAGTGTTCCCTGCCAATTACCGACTTTTCCCTGCTTGAATATAGGCTACTCATTTTTGTATTCACTTAAAAAAATTGTACATACTGAATTGTCAAAACAACAGTATACAGTGGACAAGTGAAAATTAAACAAATTCCGTAAATTAAATGTCTGAGCCTAAGACACGTCTTAGATATGGTGCTTTAAAACGTACACAGTATACGTGAGTGCTATAGGCCTAGTAGAAATAAATCCAGATAAAGGCCAAATTTGACTCTTTTATTAGGGATTTATTTTGCTTTATTATTTTGTTATTACCAAACTAGTGTTACCAGCAAGGGTAAGAGTTGGTTGTGTCATTTGTAGATGAGAGACGTTGGTAAAGTTAAGAGCCTTCAACATCTCCTATGTAACTTAATCAATCTCAAGTATATGAAGTTCCAGGGCTGATACCTCAGGTACATAGTTATCTCTTCTCTGTTTCTTATTCTTGAAGTTTAATAGAGATGTTGCGAACTGGGCCTTTCTGGATCCTCTTGATCAATTGTGTAACAAACCCAGTAATCTTGTTCCTGAGCTTGTTGCTTGGTACAATGGATATTTCTTCACATACTCTCTTGTTGCTTGGTACAATTGCTATTTCTTCACATACTCTCTCGTTGCTTGGTACAATGGCTATTTCTTCACATACTCTCTTGTTGCTTGGTACAATGGATATTTCTTCACATACTCTCTTGTTGCTTGGTACAATGGATATTTCTTCACATACTCTCTTGTTGCTTGGTACAATGGCTATTTCTTCACATACTCTCTTGTTGCTTGGTACAATGGCTATTTCTTCACATACTCTCTTGTTGCTTGGTACAATGGCTATTTCTTCACATACTCTCTTGTTGCTTGGTACAATGGCTATTTCTTCACATACTCTCTTGTTGCTTGGTACAATGGCTATATCTTCGCATACTCTCTTGGTGCTTGGTACAATGGCTATTTCTTCACATACTCTCTTGTTGCTTGGTACAATGGCTATATCTTCGCATACTCTCTTGTTGCTTGGTACAATGGCTATTTCTTCACATACTCTCTTGTTGCTTGGTACAATGGCTATATCTTCGCATACTCTCTTGTTGCTTGGTACAATGGCTATATCTTCGCATACTCTCTTGGTGCTTGGTACAATGGCTATTTCTTCACATACTCTCTTGTTGCTTGGTACAATGGCTATTTCTTCACATACTCTCTTGTTGCTTGGTACAATGGCTATTTCTTCACATACTCTCTTGTTGCTTGGTACAATGGCTATTTCTTCACATACTCTCTTGGTGTGAAAGTCAGCTGTGAGTCTGGTGTAATATTTATTTGAATTAACCCTCTGGTAGCCTTTTCACTGTTTTGGTCCTCAGACGAGCAATTGTGGTTGTACATAAGCGTTAAAAAAATATAGAGGTTTAAATAAAATCAGCTTAAAATCATTGGTCAAACACTATTTAATATAATGTATTAGGTTGTCTTTAAATTTTTAATTAATATGGTTGTTAGTTTTACTTATAACACATGCGTACGGTAAAATAAGTAATGCTACGCAATAACGACTATTTGCAACTAGTTATTATAAGCGACAATTTGTGTTCTATTATTTAAAAATAAATATTAATACATTTTTTTATAAATATGGAACAATTTAATTTTTTTGCCTTTAATATGTATGGGTTACCAAAAATAGCAGCTGTTTCCCTTACATACTGTTACAGATGAGATGGGAAGTAATCATAAAATTTGTGTAGATGGTTTAGTTTGACTAGCCGCTTTTATATTAAATCAATTGATTTATATTAGTCATTTGTTAAAATTGCTAGTTGCTGTTTTTTTAATTAAAAAAATGCAGTGTAGAAAATAATTATTGGCAAAAATAAAGGTTGAAGAGTCGTTTAATGTTTTACTAAGTTTTAAAAAGTTTTTTTTTCATATAACATTTTTACAATAGGTACATCAAAACAAACTTTGTAAAAATCATTGAAAAAAAAATTAAAACGATGAAAATCAACATAAATACTGATGCTATTTTACAGTGAGATATTTTGCTGTGATGTATTTCGTCTGAGATTATGTGTCTTGAGTTCATAATAAAACAAAACAGTGCATGATTTGTTTTCCAGATTACACATACATTTTAGTTACAGTACTCTACTATTCAAACATATTATACTGAAATGTTTTGTATTGTATTGTGTGTACGTATAAAAAGGACTTGGTTTAAATGGAAAACGTTTACATTACTTAAGTTATTGTGGCCGTTGTTGGTTGTCGTTCGAAAGATATTATTTAAATTGCATTGGTGGTTGGATATAATCTTCGCCTTTATAGATTTATTTTTTACTTCCTAGTTTAGGTCTAGTCATTTTAGACTGCGTTGTTTGCTGGCTCGTGGAATGGATGCCAGCTTTTAAGGTGTGTTTTTAGCGATGTATTTGTTGAAAAGAAAGAGCCTGGGGCTTCATAATTTGAACACTGTGTTATTTGGGTGTTTTGTTACAAAATGTTCTAGCATCTTATCTTTATTGTTATTTTGCAGATGCAGGACTGACTTTCACATTAGTTTTCTTAGTCACATAGCATCTACATTTTCGATATAATTAAATATTAAGTCAAATACATACATAAAAACTGTAATCTAAAGTATAATACTACTAACATCGAGTATGCAGTAAATCATTCTACAATAAAACGTCATGTTTCCATAAACAAACATTTTTAAACTGTTGGCTGTGCCTGGTACTGACCATAGCTGGGCAATGAATTCAACTCATTATTAGATCTAGCTAAATGTTTGAAATAAAGATTTAGCATTACGTTATTAGTTCTAGCTAAATGTTTGAAATAAAGATTTAGCATAACGTTATAAGTTCTAGCTAAATGTTTGAAATAAAGATTTAGCATAACGTTATTAGTTCTAGCTAAATGTTTGAAATAAAGATTTAGCATAACGTTATTAGTTCTAGCTAAATGTTTGAAATAAAGATTTAGCATAACGTTATAAGTTCTAGCTAAATGTTTGAAATAAAGATTTAGCATAACGTTATTAGTTCTAGCTAAATGTTTGAAATAAAGATTTAGCACAACGTTATTGGTGTGTTTACTAATAAAACATGTTAGATGCACACTAACATAATTTGGTCTCAAGTGGGCATAACAAATATTACCAGTCGAATCTTCACTCATTTCGAAGATGGAATTTACGCTGAGGGTTTCAACATTAAGTAGTGATTATATAATTAGCAAATCTCAAATGTGTGTCGGCTTAAAAAGAAACCTGTACAAAGGGAAATAAACGAATCTGGAATTATGTTGGATACCAGAGTTCTAGTTCCTTTTTCACTGAATTTTATAAACGTAGTAGTTACTTACTTCTCTTTTTTCTAGTAATGCTTAACTCGAATGTTCTGTTCATTTTAATAATCAAATTAGTTTTGAATAAAAAAAAGTGATCTGACTAGTATGAAAATGACAAATTGTTGACCTACTCAATTAAGTGTCAGAAATAAGTTTTACTCTTGTGAATCTCTATCCGTGCTTACAAGCCAATGATAAACACTGAAATACTAAAGCTAACAGTGAGACAACACAAACTCACGTGGTATTTTGCTATTAAACAAAATTAATATGGTCGTTTTTTTACGGTCTGGTTGAAATACATCAACATTTGGTAACAAAAGAAACGATGATGAACAAATGGCATGTTAGCTTACAAAAAACGATTCAAATAGTAGTATACTAAACCAGAAGATTAAATTCGACACATAGCATTGTTAATGGATCTGTTTGTTAGTCTTTAAAATGTATCTGTTAAAGAGTATAGTTTTATTTGTATACAAGATGCTGAGAATAATATGAACCACTTTGGCATAAAGAAGTAACAATAACACATTATGGCTTTTAAAAACATTACAAGAGAACTATAACAAATATAACTTTCTTAATAGCTATTAAACTATTGAATTTTGCAAAATTAAAATAAATTTGAAAATAAAAGTTGAGTTATTTCATTCAAAATAAAATATTGGTAATAACTCTTATACTAACAACATGCTTATTAATATGATATCACTCGCTAAATTCCTTAACAACAAAACTGGAATTATTCATTGTTTTGTATGGTTTTTTTTCTTATTTGTTTTGCTCTTAAGTAATTTTTATTCAGTCTTTAATCTCTTCTTCTGTGTGTTGTCAGACCCCGTCAGACCTCACGCATGTGTCAACTATGTCAGTAAAATACACTCCTGATAAGGTTTGGCTAGACAGAACATGCGCTAAAGGAAATTGTAATGCATATGAAGAACGCTTAAACTGTTAACTAACTAAATATAGAACTGTGTAGCATGCAACCTTTCACCATTCACCAACTAAATGTGTTGGATTGTATAACTACACAGCAGGGCACACATTGTTTGTTACTGAGATTAAATAAATAATACTAGAACATGTGTCTACATGAGCTTAGTATTATAGAGTATTCAATAATGTACAGATGACTATGTATCTATATAAAGTGTTTAAATCATAAATTATTATTAGCTATGGGGTAATTTATTTTGTGTCGCTAAAATCTTAGTCAAACATTAAACCTTTGCTTTCATAGAAACTCATTTTTAGATTATTGTCAAGATACTAGCTATACAGATATGTGTTGCTAATACCAACACGCTCCTTTCTAAATAAACGATAACCGGATGAGTTCATGTCGGCGGTCATCACTACAAAGTGATTACATGTAATTTACAGAGTTAGTTTGTCTTACCACCGAGTCCACTGAATGCTGTTGTTGTCACAATTCAGTATGTACAGTGAGACAGTGATTGTTAGTTACTGTAGAACAATCACTGCTTCGGCCTACCCCCACCTCCATAGACACTGGAAGTGTTAATATAATAACAACTCTAGGTGCACTATCTTCCAATTGTGGTTGTACTATATAGAGAAGAACATCTAATAGTGACATATGCTTATGAAGCTACTACTTGAAGCTCGTTGAAAAAAATTATGGCATCAATATCGTTATTGGCGTATTGGATTAACGACGCTTCTAAATGTTTGTAGTCAGTATGTATAACCGCAGGTGCCGATTTGTTGATATTGGATAGTATATTGTTCTAATTGTTGGAACCTCTCTCCCCATAACTGTATAGGCCTACCCATATCCAAAATAGTGTAGAAGAATTCTACTTTAAAACTATGTTGGAAATATCATTAATGAAGCGAAATAGAATATTATGTTGTTCTAATTGTGGAACCTCTCTTCCAAAAACGGTATACCCATATCCAAGATAGTGTAGTAGAATTCTACTTTGAAACTCTGTTTAGAACCTTGTGGTGCCAATCATTTATTTAGTTTGAAAATATAAATCTCTCTCTGTCTAACGAGATTTCTAATTGAGAGCAAACAAGTCTTACAATCCAAATAAAAAATAAAAACTGCACGGGCTTTACAACGTCGCGTCATGCGCTAGAGCGATCACTGAATCAACATAAATATTAGATTAACGTCTGAAATGTTAGAAATTAAAAAATGATATCTGATACAATAATTTTCTCATTACATTAACAGAGGCGTGGCTAGGGGGTACGGATGGGGCGGGTGCCACAGGCAGCTACCCAATGGGGGCGCCAAACGTCGAACATAATAATATAAAAAGCTCATTTCTGAATTATATACAGTAGAAATAAAGAACATGTTATTTTTAGTTGGTGTATCTGGTGTAGTTGTTGTAGTAGTGTATACTATTTTTTGACGATTTATTATTGAAAAGAAAAAAAAATGCTCGTAAAGAACTGCTTAAAGACAGGTTCAAATAACACCTCTGTCAGTGTTGTACTTGTATTTCCTTTTGTTTTCCAATATGTTTTTCTTCAGTTTTTTTTTTTTTTTTTTTAGCTACCACTAGGTGATGGCCTGAAGCAACATCAGCTTCTCTCTTGACACGTACATCTTGAAGTGATCTCCTAAACTTTTTTATGATACATATATATATATATATATATATATATATATATATATATATATATATATATATATATATATATATATATATATATATATATACATATATATGGTCGATCTGGTTTAAACAGGTCGGTAGATACCCAAGTAGCTTTATGTTTTCTTTTCCGTTCATATTACAAGAAATTTTTTTCTCGCATCAGACATGTAATTTACAACGTCAGTTTACCTTACATTTTCGCTTTAGTATTACATTGTTCATCATCGGCTTGTGATGACTGATACATATTTACAATAGTATTACTTAATGTGTAACTAAATTATGATTCAATGCATTTTTCTCCATCAGCGTGGTGGGTTGAGGGGGGTTTGGGCTTTTAAGTAGAGATTAAATAAATTTGGGATTACAGTGAATTAAAATGATACACATTTTAAACAACCGGAAAAGTTATGTTATTACAATGAGACACAAATCAAACATTTTTTTTCTTTCACACATCTATATCTGTAGCAGTTCCCCCACAATTTAAAAATTTAAATAAAAAACAAATAATGAAAATTAAATTACACAGTGATAGTGTTGATAATCCTACATTAAAACGTCAAAGCTGGGCGATAAATGCAACTCATTATTAGTAACGTCTAAATGTTTAATATATGGTTTTAACATAATTTTATTGATTTGCTTACTTATAATACATATTAAATGCACAATAAAAATATTGGGTCTTAAGTGGGTAGAATATAATACAAATTACCAGACGAATCTCCAGCCATTTCCAACTTTGGTTCAAATGTCAGAAGTAATTTTATTATTAACCACCCCCCCCCCTTTATTTTTATTGTAATGCACTAAATTTATAAGGGAAATAAACGAGTTAATCTTAATTAAAATAAAGAAGGATATCATAGCTGTTACATTTATTTTAGTTTCTCCCTTCTCTGATACACTAAGTTGAGCTAGAATGGTATGCTAATTTTAGTATTCACATTCCGTTTCAAACGAAACTCATGTCATCTGGCAAGTATGAAAACGACACGATGGTGACCTACTTACAAGACCAATTTAATGTCAGAAATAAGTTTTACTCTTTTGAATCTCTATCCGTGCTCACAAGCCAATGACAAACACTGAAATGATAAAGCTAACGGTGAGGCAATACAATCTGACAATGTGTTTAATATGGTAGCTCTTTACAGTGGCGTAGCGAGGTCGGGTGTCACCGGTGCGGCACTTAATGGTGTCATTCCCCAGAGGCGTAGAGACCCTTCCCGGGGACAAACTTTCAAGTTATCGATTTGCACCCCCCCCCCCTCGCAAAGCCCCTGGTTCTTTACATGGTGTCGTTGTCCAGTGTTTTAAATATGTAACCATGGCAACTATGTCTGCCGAAATGAAGAAAACGAAATTAAGTTTGCTTATAGAGGTGCGTGAAGTTTTAACAAAATAAACGTTTATTATAATAGAAAACCAAAGCGTATGGTCACTTCATGTCGTGTACACTAATGCATCTATTGGTGCCTGCCTCGGCTATTATAGTAATAGCCACTTGAATATACTGTCTTGAAGGTTTTACCTTAACTAGCCGTCACGGCCAGGCCATACACTCGACTTTATAAAA
The DNA here is from genome assembly GCF_028476545.2 of Physella acuta. Lineage (NCBI taxonomy): Eukaryota > Metazoa > Mollusca > Gastropoda > Physidae > Physella > Physella acuta. The sequence continues at coordinate 243,494 of NW_026731704.1, read as the reverse complement.
ACAAAAACACTATCAAAGAACCGTGACTTGTGTATTTAATAAACAGCTAGCACCCAGCATCGGCTAGTATAGTAATAGCCACTTGAATAAATATTATTTAATTTTAAGGTAATCGTCGCTAATTCTGTGTTTAATAAAGTATCTACTGTTGCCTTAGTTTAGTGTCATATTAATAACAATTGTAAGATACAACCTATAAGGTTTATACAAGAGCTTTCATATCAGAACCAGTCACTCTTTATCGAACAGTGGCAACCTTTCTACACATGTCTGAGTGTTAAAAAGATAATGTTTAGTTTCTTAAAGTATGGGTGGGGGGGGAGGGGGGCAGAAGGACAGATTATATCGACTGCAGGTAATAGGGACATGTTTTTAGCCTCAGACATGTAGTTTACAGCGTCAGTTTGTTCAATTAAGTATTACACTTTTCTACATCGGCTCGTGAGGAACACAACTGCTGTGCAGAATATTTCTTTTTGATATGTATTTTCTTTTATTAAAAAATTATTATTAATCAGAAGGAGAACGTCAGCTCAAATACTTTATACACTGTGAATGAATATATCGTTCGCAAAATTTCTTTGTATAATGGTTTTGTAATTATATCATTGTCGTCCTGCTAAGTTTTTTTTAAATATTTTTTATTCTGTCTTTATTTTCTTCTTATGTGTGTTGTTAGACCCCGTCAGGCCTCACGAATGTGTCAACTATGTCGGTAACATACACGTAACGGACAGTCCTGATAAGATTATGCTTGGCAGAACATACGCTAAACGAAGTTGTACATTTTATGAAGGAAACACACACTGCTGACTAACTAAATATAGAACTGTGTATAGTATGCAACCTTTCACCATTCACCAACTACATTTAACGGATTGTATAACTACAGATTAGTTCACACATTGTTACTTAGAGATCAAATAGATATTACTAAAAAGGTTCTTAAATGCGATTAGTATTATTAAGTATTCAATAATGTACGTGTATCAATCATAAATAAGTATTAGCTATGAGATTGTTTATTTTGAGTCGCTAAAATCTTAGTCAAACACTAAACATAACTTTATTGTTAGAGTATTGTCAAGATAAAATGAAGATGTATATTTTTAATATGAACACACTCTATTCTAAATAAACAATATACCTGGTTGAGAATTTACAAAAAATGTATATTGCTAATACCAACTCACTCATTTCTAAATGAACGATAATGGTTGAGTTCATGTCGGCGGTCATCGCTACAAAGTTGATCGTTGTAAAATGTAGCCCAAGGCACCCTGTGTAGTATTTTATTTTGCTAGGCCGTTAGGAACTACCGTGGTAAACAAACACATTTCTTAGGCTCAGACATGTCATTTACGTAATTTGTTTGTTTTTCACTTGTCCACTTAATGCTGTTGTTGTTACAATTCAGTTTGTACATTTTTTTTTAAGTGAATACAACAATGAGTATATTCAAGCAGGCAAAAGAAGAAGTTAATGAGGGAGCACTGTCAAATCGAAGTGTTCCAGTCTCTTGTAATATATCATATCATTTCGCTAGCAGTTTTTTCAACCAATTTGTGACATTTTTTAAATCTAATCTTCATAAAACATATACTTTTGTCATATTTTTTTATATATGTAATTATAATCTAACTGTTACTGTCATACCAAACATTAAATGTTCAACTGACTTTTATAACAAATACTTTTACATAATTTTAAATCAGATGTTGTAGTTGTTTCCCTTATCTTCTTTTTAGAAAGATAATGGGAAGTAACTTAAACTAAAAGAATGTAAAGAATTGTATTTTGAACAATGTATGTTTACAACATAATAACATGGTAATTCTACATAACAATTACAGAAATCTAGATACATACATCATAGTGAAGTCAGCAATATACCCAGCCGCCTTTACTTTCCCTAACGTAAGTTAGGTACCCATCAGAGTTGGGTGGACTCAGGGACGGTCTACTGACTTGAACGCCGATTCAAACTCGAGACCTACGGTTTGGCAATCTAGCTTTCTACCGCTAGCTTCTCTTTCGGTTTTTTTAAAGCTTTAAACTTGGGTGTGATGGGGTTAGGGATGTATGCGTTATATATGATGACTACTTCTATTACTAACTATTACAACTATAGACATGTGATGCGGACGGGAACACTCTTATTTCCGACGACACTAATAATACCAACAAGTCCGATCATCGAAATATAACTTGAACTTTAATTATCAATCACTAATACTAGGTGTACACTACAAAATATACAACACGCCCTTTCTCTCCAATAGCCAAACCCCCCAACTGTCTTCACTTCTTGGTGGTTGATTAGATTGATGTTGTGGACTGTGAGTTCTATTTCAATGAATCGTCCAAGATCCTTGGAGACAGTCTTTTTACTTATTTAAGTCATAGAGTATGTCCCTCTTTCTTTCATAAACAACATCAACGGCCTGACCCTCCTGTCCATATGCACGTAGCAGATTCTGATGAATGATACGGGTCTCTATCCATGTTATTGAAAATCTAACCCTTAAATGAATTACTTTTTAATAATGATTGAAAAAAAATATGTTTATATTGTTTTGATGTGTATATGAAGAGTATAGTCAAGTAAAAACATATTTTTAGTATAAACATGTTCTTTAATTAAAATCCACGAGACTTGGTGCCCACACTGGTCCAGGAGATCCAGGGTCCACACTGGTCCAGGACATCCAGGGTCCACACTGGTCCAGGAGATCCAGGGCCCACACGTGTCCTGGTGATCCAGGGCCCACACGTGTCCTGGTGATCCAGGGTCCACACGTGTCCTGGTGATCCAGGGTCCACACGTGTCCTGGTGATCCAGGGCCCACACTGGTCCTGGTGATCCAGGGTCCACACGTGTCCTGGTGATCCAGGGCCCACACGTGTCCTGGTGATCCAGGGTCCACACGTGTCCTGGTGATCCAGGGTCCACACGTGTCCTGGTGATCCAGGGCCCACACTGGTCCTGGTGATCCAGGGTCCACACGTGTCCTGGTGATCCAGGGCCCACACGTGTCCTGGTGATCCAGGGTCCACACTGGTCCAGGAGATCCAGGGTCCACACTGGTCCAGGATATCCAGGGTCCACACTGGTCCAGGATATCCAGGGTCCACCATGGTCCAGGATATCCAGGGTCCACACTGGTCCAGGAGATCCAGGGTCCACAATGGTCCAGGAGATCCAGGGTCCACACTGGTCCAGGAGATCCAGGGTCCACACTGGTCCAGGAGATCCAGGGTCCACACTGGTCCAGGAGATCCAGGGTCCACACTGGTCCAGGAGATCCAGGGTCCACACTGGTCCAGGAGATCCAGGAAGATACTCTGGATCACCAAGAGCATCTACTTCATTTTATTCTTCACCTTGATTCACCTTTGATTTCTTAATGATTATGTTGAAACTAGAAGAAAAACAAGGTACTATATAATCATTAATGTTGATGTATAAAGTAAAAAAAAAAATAGTGCAAAAGTAGGTCAACATGCATAACGTTGCAGTACTGCAACCAACGTTTTGTGAAGATTTATAAATAAATTATGAATTGATTTTCAAAACAACACATACAATATGTAATACATACCTTAGGTAGTCAGAAACATATTTTTTTTAAAAATTCCAAAACCAGTTTATTTGACTTTGATGAACTTTGAAACGCTAACCAAAAATGATGAGAATAAAAAACCTTGTGATCATGCACACATTTGAGATCGGCTAGGCGGTAAAACAAATCTAGGTCACTTAGACATGCCCAAGCTGTAGGTTAACATTGTAGCAGTCAAACAACGCGATGCACAGAATCAAACATGTTTAGGCTAATATTTTATGGGAAGGTAACTGGTATGTTGCAGGCCTGTAGCGGTATGCATTTAAGGGCTAATTTGGATGTGATAAACATGACTAATTCCATGTAGTGAAGCTACTATTCAAAAGTGTATTGTTTTGTTTGTATCATGATAAGCAATATAATTTAATTAATTAATATAAAAATCAAAAATAAAGTGCAGTAAAATGTATTGAGTAATGAAATGGGTCGATTACTGTGTGATGTGGCTATGTCACATTATTTGTATTTTTGTTTGAATAGCATGCATGCTTTTTTTTATCCTGGTAGATTATTTTTGAACTAACTTACTGTGTATATTATTATTTTCTGTGTTTTGATGCCTTACTTGAATGTTGAAAACTGAGACGGTCAATGCAGTGTCCATCTATTTTAATTTAGAAGTTAACACCAGCAAAACTATTTAGAATGTATTGTATATCAAAGACACAAAGCATGTGTGCATTGTTCCTAAGTTATAGAAATTCAACACATTCGGTTGGTGAAAGGGTGCATACTATACACAGTTCTATATTAAGTTACTCAGCAGTTTGGGTTACCAATAGCATATCTCTTTCTATAAAAAGAACAACTGCCTTTGTTGTATGCCCTGCCAAGTCAAACTTTATCTGTTGTGTCCGTTAGGTGTAATTTACTGACATTGTTGATACGAACGTGATGCCTGATAAGGTCTGACAACACACATAAGAAGAAATTTAAAAACATAATAAATAAAAGAAATACAAGAAAAAAATAAATAAATACAAAGTTACATAAAGGAATAATTTATGATATATTTTAATAAAAAAGAATTGTGCAAAAGATATATCAAGTAAATAAGCTTGATCTAAGTGTGTGATTTACTTCCCATATGTGTTTTAAAATAAAGCAGCTTAAAATAAGTCTTTTTCTTTCCAAAATTGTTTAAGTTTAATATAAGTCAATGAATACATTGTTATAAACAACGTTGATATTTATTTTTCCATTGCAATGTATTTTTGTAAGCCGATTGTTGTTAATAGTTGTTAATAGTAGCCTCAACGTACTATATATTAGAGTGTTTAATTTAATTATATGCTTCTTGTATACATGTAAAACGAATATGTTTTAATAGAAACATTGTCTAACAGTTGCCTACAGTCCATTTGATTAAATAGTTACGTTCTCTTTTGTCTGGTTTATTATAATACTTATTAAGAAAGAAATATTGCGAATATGTATTGGTCCTCACGATCCTATGATAAAACATGCAGTAATAAATTAAACAAACTGAAGCTACAAACAAGTCCCATTACCTGCAGTTGATAAAATCAGCCCACCTGTCTCCCAATACCTTCAGAAACTAAAACACTTTTCAACACTCAGACATGTGTGAGAAGTTTGTAACTGTTAGATAAAGAGCGATTTGTTCTGATATGAAAACTATCATAGGTTGTTTCTCAACGCATACGCATTTTGCTTATAGTTCTGTTCAGCCAAACGAAATGTGAAAGCGCTTCTGATATAATAAGTTTAGAGACAATATCTATCAGCATTTAGTCTACACAGTAGTTGGCTTATCTTTTTTTAAATATTTTTTTTTAATATTGCATTTTGTCTGTGAAGTATAAACATTTAATAGCGTGTCTTTAAGTGGCTATTAATATAGGAGCCGATGGTTGTGCTTATAGATATACACATTGAAATGAATTTTATTTCCTAAACTCGGAAAACGCCCGGTATATGCTGCTAAATAAACACACAAGTCCCGATTATTTACATATATGTTTACTTAAAGGTCAGTGACTGTTAGTTAATAATAAAACTTTAAGAGAGTGTCAGCTAGTGGCTATTCCTGTTATAGCCGAGGCAGACACAAATATATATATTACAGTACACGGCACGAAGTGGAAATACGGTTAGGTTCTAATAAAAGTTCACATTTGTTAAAATACCACGATCCTCCCTTAGTAAACTAAAATGTGTTTCTTTTATTTCGGCAAGCAGCGTTGTCATCGTTACAGTTTTAAAACAAAGGGCAAGCGACATCGATGTATTTCAACTAGTCTGTAAAGAACTACGTTATTAAACATATATATTTTTCTAACAATATACATGAAAGTAACAGCATAATTTCGCATTGTCTAACTGATAGCTTTAGTATTTCAGTGTTTGTCAGTAGTTTGTGAGCACTAATAGAGATTCACAAGAGTAACACTTTTTTCTGACATGTAATTGAGCTTGTAAATAGTAAAACCAATTGTGAATTTTAAAATCAACAGAAAATTCGTATTAAGCTTTACTAGAAAAATATCGAAGCAAGGAAAATATAAAAAAATAAATACGTTTATACAAGAAGGGAGAAACTGAACTAAAGGAGACAACTTTGGCATCCTGCTTTATTTCAGATTTACTTGTTTATTTCCCTTTGAATTTGATTGCATTGAGCTTTCAAAAGAGGAAATGTGGTTGATAATACAATCACTGCGTAATGTTGAATGAATCAAAGTAAATAACAATTTGGAAATGACTGGAAATTCGACTGGTAATTTATATTATACCCATGGTGCAGCTAACATGTACTATAAATAAGCAAACACATACCGTTATGTTAGAATTTTACCTCCAACATTTAGCTAGAACTAATAATGATTTATTCAACTAGTAAAACTAAAGATTTTATATCTACCGCCGGTCTTTCAATGTCCGACTCAACACTCAAACTAAATTACCTCCCCGCAACTAGCTACGTTTCTTTGACTTTTGTTGCGGGATGTTATTCGTCTTTTGATTGGTTTCTACCGACTTGAACGAATGATATCCTACATTATTCTAACCTAATTTCCTTGCATCTAATATTACGTCACCATAGTTCACATAGTTAAGAATTAAATGCTTGGTTATGGATACACATTGGAGCTTGGACTTGTACAGATTGTTAAATTTTGATTCATTTCTTAATATTGTTTTTGTATCACGGATGCATCATATACCATGTTGAAGTACATGTAAGACGTTTACGTTTACTAATTTGTATATGTTGATATATAAATAAATATACACTGAAGTAAAACAAGACTGTTTACATATGGTGGCACACATAACGAATGTGTGGAGAAATATTCCAACAAATTACTGCTAACTTTAAGATTAATGTAGTTAATAATGCAAAAAAAGCAATGACACTAAGTAGAAAGTAATGACAAGAAACACAAATAAGCATATACATATAAACTTAAAAAAACACCATAAATATAAAGAAAGCTAAAAAGGTATATATATATATATATATATATATATATATATATATATATATATATATATATATATATATATATATAACTCATTGGTCTAATAGACCTTCGGATAATTTCGTTTTGGAAGTCCAAGGATGTGTGTTAGATAAGAAGAGTCTGCTGTTTTCCCTAGTGTCAGACTTCCACTAGACACGCCAAGGCATGCTGTAAGTCCCTCGGCGACGGCCCAGGTGTCAGGGGAGTCACGGGGACTTTTGGAGCTACCAGTTACATTACTGCAATGGGTGATGGGTGCAACACTTTTTTTCTTCCGGCAGAGCCTCCCCTCCCCGAACGAAATGAAAATTAATATTAAAAATATATACTTTTACCAATGTCTAATCCCCCCCCCCCCCCCCCAAACGAAAATATCAAGTACACACCCAACCCCCTCCATAGAAAAAAGTCTGGAAGAAACATTGGTGCAACACCTGCTTAGATTTAGTCATCGAGGTTCGTAGTGAGATCTATTCCTACTGCTGTGGGAGATTTTAAACGACTGTCTGTGGGGGGCCAACCTGCTCATATGTGATGCCTTCATGATGACACTGCCGCCGGTGAATTCAAGTAGTAACACCATCCGCTTATGCAGGATCACGGGGCGCTAAATCACATATTTCCGTTAGGCGTCCCCACTCCAATATGTAAACAAATGTTAGGCCTATGACAGAAACCTTTGCGGGGCTGTACTCAACAGCTTTCCAAGTTTTCATGGCGAATGGGTGAATGATGCAGTAATGCATAATAGACAGAAAAATGTTTTTCACATGTACAACTGTATGTGGCCAGCTCAGGCGTCGGATAACATTCTGATTTGGGGGGGGGGGGGGGGGAATCCGCAAATGATGCCACATTTGTAACGACTAATAAAAAGCCAGACTATCACACACCCCCACCTCAATAACGTAATTTATAAATAGTAATTGACTATTAATAATGTTCAATTAATTCTAAACGTTCTAATTAATTTCTAAATAATTATATAAAAATAATTTTACCTTCCCTGTTTTGTGAATTAGATGTACCTAATAGTATGCAAGTAAATTAATATCTGTTAACTAGTGCTGTCCAGTGTCTGACAAAATGTGCTGAAGTGGTGAATCGTACGGTTAGGAAGTAGTTCATAAACGATACATTGATCTGCTCGATACTTGCGAGGCTAAGAAAGAGGGGTAGGGATGGGGGTCGGCTCGAAAAAAAACTTGAAAGAGACAACAAAATGTACGTCAGCATCGCCCATTTGTAAAACTTACTCAGGGGAGATAATTCCAACTATAGGCCTTAAAAGTTTACTATGCTATTTCTTGTAAAGGAAAAACAAGTAAACGTATATAAAACCGAAGTTTCTAGTATTATATTATTTTTTATTATTTGTAGTATACAAGATAGTACAGGATGCACATTCAACCACTATCATAAACACATATTAATATTGAAAAATGTACAACGGATTTCGTGTCCATAACTAATGCCGCAAAGAAGAACCGCGCATCATTAAAGCTCACTTCATATGTATCGGCTTCTCGTGATATGGACTTTGTTGTTTTTTTAAAAGAATTTTGCTGGAGACAGCGTATGTTTGATGTTAGGGAAATAGAACTCGGCCTTGACGATGGTTAAAAAATACAAATGTAAATAACTTTTTTAAATATATAAAAAATGTGACCACAATTGTTGAGCCCCCTTTTTAGTCACCATCCCCTGCCCCATCCGCCACAGTACACTTTGGAGGATCGGTCAAACAGTTACTTGTCCTCTATTTAGCTATTAAAGGGGGGCAACGAGTCAAAGAAGTCATTACAATTTGAAGAGTTGCCTATATTTTGCACTGTAGTTTGTGTAATGGATTTTATTTTTTTGCGGAAGAGCGTGGTATAGTGACTGTAAAATAAAGATAATCGTACCGCAGCTACAGTGTTTTTCTTTTACAAACCAAATATCAAGGCAAAAATGCACGAAAATTAAATTCAAAATTTAAAAAAGATATTAATCATAGTCAGTCGTGGGCCCCTAAACGGCCTGGGGCCCCCGCATTGCGGGGTCTGGCGGCACTGATAGTTCCGCCCCTGCGTTGTAGTCTGCGCATAATTCTGACTTTCTTATAAAGTTTAATTATTTTGTTTCTGTCCTAAGCAGATACAGTGCATGTATACAGATAGCCGAATATATAAGGAATTTCAATCTAAAACAATATACATGTATATGCGTATCACGAAGGTTTGTTTTTCATTGATAATTATTCGGGCTAGTTTGTTATAGTTACTCTTTCCAAGTAGCATTACTTAGATGATACCTATACAGTTCTATAGCTATATTTTTCATTGTGGTTGATAATTATGGCTATTACTAAAACAACATGCTGGCAAAAATCATAAAAAATACTTAAGGAAAAGGTATATACAATATATATTTGCATTAGTAGGTTGGCTAGGCATTTGGATTACGTATAATAATGACCATCTGGTTTTTGCTGTTGCTTTACTCAACGATTGCCAAATCGTGTTTAATAACTCAATCAAGAATAATAATATTAAATTACCTGGCTTTATAAAGTGTATTTACCTTAAAAAGCAGCTTCCTTGAGCTTGCGAAATATGATGATTTAGGTGATGGCCATATTTAGAGTAAAGGAGATTGATTGTGGAACTTAATTTTATCATTTACTCAATTTTAATGCTAAAATATTTAGATCGCTTTAATTCACTAACTCGTTACACTGTTAACGCTATACTTAATCCCTAAACTTAACGAGACTTAACCATAAGACCTAACACAATGGAACTATATGAGCTAAAATTGTTTATTTCTGTCGCTCAATCGGTTGGACAGGTGATTTGTGGATGAGTCATGTTGTCAATCTTATTTTCTGTCTGGAATGGTTACAATGATGTCTAATAATTAATCTCTGTAGTTTAATTCGATAAAATGTGGCTTGTCTGATAGGTTTACTGGGGATGTGGTCATCCACATGTGACGACCACACATCAACAATCTGACCATCCAGTCCGTACAAATAAAAGTAGCATTTGTATGGTTCTAATACTGTTTATGTTGTGTTTACACAAACATTATCAAGCTGATTTAACAATTGGCATGGGATAACACAACTAACCGTTCACACATTTTTCCTTAGGCCTTTTACACCCTTCACAAAAGTAGTAGTTAAATTATTAATGAGTAGAAACTAAATCATTAATATTCGATTGCATAAAGAATTGCTATTTTTAACTCTGGTGTAGTGATTATTTTAGAAATAGTATCATACATGAATATAAGTATTAAAAATGGTTTTGTATTATAGGTGTCTTATTCTTTTTTTTTAAATAAATATTAATCACATGGAGAATACTACTAAGATGATATGTAAATAGTAATCATTATGTTTACTTGGGTTTAGGTTTATTTTTAATTTTATTTTTTCAATTGTTTTAAACATTTAAAATAGTAATAATATTTTTTTTATGGTTTTACCCAGCATTAGAGATATGAACATCAATTGCATCTATGGATCTAGTAATTGAATGGAGAAAACAAAATGGACTAAAAACTAGACTAATATAAGGTGTTCAACCTCGGTTTCTCTTGACAGCTTAATTTACTGTGCTCCCTCCTTAGCTGCGAAGTCAAATAACTTCTTTTATCAAAAGTAATCAAAATAACCAACATCGTTATCAGCTATTGAGCAGCGTTTAAATTGAACTGTTAGCTAGTCTTTGAAAATACATGTATTAAATAGGTTAGTTTAACTGTATATTTGAAGCAAAAAAAATAATATTAAAAACCTTAAAATATAAAAAGTGTAGAGTAACCGTAATACATAATTACTTATCAGATATTACAGTAAAACAAAATAATAATAACATTTGTTTGTAACTATTTAATCATTGAATTTTTCTAAATATAAATAATTTTGAAAATAAAATTTGAGTTATGTCAATGTATTTCATTAAAATTTTGATATGGGAAGTAACTCACATGCTTATTTACTTAATAGATCATTCGCAAAATTATTTTTAAATTAAAACTTAAATTATTCCTTTTTTAATGTATTAGTTTTCCTTGTAAGTAAATTGTATTCTGTGTTTAGTTTCTTCTTATGTGTGTTGTCCAGCCCACTTCAGGCCTCACGCATGTGTCAACTATGTTAGTAAAATACACTAAACAGAAATCACAGAAAAGGTTTAGCTTGGCAGAACATGCGCTAAAGGCAGTTGAGCTTTTTTATAGAAGAGGAATGTTATTAGCAACCAAAACTACAGACTGGCTAAGTAGATAACTGTTTATAGTATGCAAACTTTCATCAACTGAATATGTTGGATTGTAATGTGTATAGCTACGGAAAAAAATCACACATCTTTTGTTACTTTGAGATCGAATAAATGTATAAGAAAATGTGGATATACTCATTTTATAAATGTATCCAATAATACGCACATTAAAATGTATATATGAAAATTGTTTAAATAATAAATAACCAATAGGTGTGGGATAGTTTATTTTGAGTCGCTAAAATCTTAGTCAACACTAAACACATGTTTTCATAGAGAGGCAACGTTAGAGAATTTACACGATACTACTTCTACAGGTTAATATTGCTAATTCCAATGTCTTGATCTAAATATTGAAATTGTGTATTGATTGTGAACGCATTTTCGGTTTATTTTATTTTTTGTCTCTTTGAATTCCAAACCATTTACCTAAACATGGCCGCCGCAATCATAATATCACCGTAAATGCAATGTACATAATGGCCCTTTTCTCTCTATGAAAAAAAAAACACTTTAACATTGGAATTTTAATATTTATTTAATTATAATAATTTTAAAATGAAAAAGGAAATTAACTTTCTTTTCTGCCAATGAAAATATTATTTGTAAAATCCCTAAAAATGACAGAAAAGTGAAAACAAAAATACTTATTTTACGTGGATACTACATAAAAATACAAAACGAATTTACTATCAGTGCGTATACAAATGCAAAATGTGAAGATTATTTAAATTATTGAAAATCTCTCCCTCATAATTATGTAGTAGTAGATATCTTGACTTCCAACACCGAAGGGGCCAACTGATAATTTTTGCATAAGGTCGAGACAATCCTAGTTAGGCCACTGAAGATCGTATGTGATATATCATGGTTTTCTTTTTATATTTTGAAAAAAAATAAATATATGTTTGAGCAAATACCATTTAATTTAACAGCGGTTGAGGTCATTTTATAATGAAATGCTTCCTCAGTACAATTTTTCTCGCAGCTATACTGGTAATTAATACTTTTTAAAATAGTTTTGTCTTGTTTACACTGCTCTAGGTCTTTATTAGTTACACATAAAACATTGAATGTTTAATATGGTTAAAAAAATGTCAATGTCCCTATCACACCTCACGTTTTATTTTAGAGATGTAGTTTTTTTTTGCTGTTTTTTTTTTAATTCAAAGATTTTTAGCTAATGTGTGGTGATTGATAATTGATTTTTAAAAAAAAATAATTAAATAAATGATGTAGTTTGGAGTGTCTAAGTGGTCTCATGATTTGGTTATTAAGCTTACCTATCAAGTTATGCCGAACACATTTTTGAACAATATGCAAGTTGTTTACGTAATGAACAAAGCGCATCAGGAAAAAAAGAGCTGTAATAAACAACACATTTTAATACAAGATACCATAAATATAAATTAGAGATGGAACACGAAACACTTGGGGTTGGGTGTGGGTGTGTGGGGTCTTTTAATGGCCATCCTTTTGAGTTTCGATTTATTTCGTAAAGTTCGTGTAGTAAAGTGTCTCTAATAATCTAAATAATCTTCGTGTATCTTCTTCAAACGTGATGTATTGTACAATTTTCTCTTACTATCTCTTAGCTCAACAATTTCCTCAATTCATCAATACATAAATGGATTTAAAATACGCAAACGGAGAAAACAAATAGTGTGTGTTTTTTAAGCGTCTTTAATAATCGACACAATCATCGTGTGTCTTCTCTTTAATGATACGCAATCAAGCATTCTGGAAACGTGATGTATTGTAAAATGTTCACTTACAATTTCTTAGTTCATTCAGTTATAATTATAGTCTGAAAGATTGTAATAGCTTATTCACCAATTTCCTCAATTCCTAAATTCTTAAATTGATTTAAAATAATCAAACGGAGACAACATACTTAAGCAAAAATCTACAGTTTCAGATAAAACTTTTTTTTCTTTTTTTAAGTTTTATTGAATAACAATAGTCTCTTTCTTTTAATACATAGCTTAAATGATTGCGCAGGTTAGGAGTCTAAAACTAGTTTGACACATCTGCATAAGTTAAAGAAAACTGACTTAAAGAAATCGCGTGATCCGTTCAGTACGCTATTTTAAGCTGAACATTCAAGTATAAATTATGTAATGGCTTTTATTTTGGACAGACGTACGATATTTTTGTCAGTTGGTGTCTGCTGTCAGGTCTCAGCCATTTGCAAATGCCTCATCATTTTTGGCAATCAATGTGACACCTGTTATTTTATATTATTAACCACATTTCATCTTAATCAGCTCATTCAATCAAATTCAAAGGGAAATAAACAAATAAATCTTAGATAAAGCAGGATGCCAGAGTTGTCTCCTTTAGTTCAGTTTCTCCATTCTTGTATACACGTATTTATTTTTTACATTTTCCTTGCTTCGATATTTTTCTAACAAAGTTTAACTTGATTTTCAAGTTGATTTTAAAACTCAAAATTTTGTTTTACTATTTACAAGTCTAATTAGGGCCTACATGTCAGAAATAAAGTTTGTTTTGTGTGAATCTCTATTCATACTAACAAAACAATTAAAAACACTGATACTTAAGCTAACTGATGCTGCTAATTCAATGTGTGTTGAAATACACAGACATATTATTGTGTCGCTCGTCCTATTTTTTACAACTGTAACCATGCCGAAATGAACGAAACGCATGTCAATTTATTTTTACTTCGCGGTATTTTTAACCAATTTGTAACTTTTAACAGATTAGGTAACCTAACCGTATGGCCACCTCGTGTCGTTTATGATAATGTATCTATTGGTGCCTGCCTCTGCTATTATAGTATTACCTACTTTAAGACGATCTCTTAAAGATAAATACTTAACTGGCTAGCTCTACACTGGCCTTTATGCAAAACCTATCTGTCATGGACCATAACTTGTGTGTTAAATAAGCAGCATGCACCCGGCAATGCACGGGTTTAGAAAATATCTTACAATTCAAATTAAAATGTAAATAGGCAAATAGCCTCATCAATTATACTAATAGCCATTTTAAGATACTCTATTCAACGTTTAACCTTAAAAGACACAAACAAATGCCAATCTTGTAAAATCGCGTGTGATATGTTCTTTTTTTAATATATCTGACACGGCGCTTGCAATGACGAAATCTTCATAGACATTGTCTCTTGGCTTACTACATCAGCAGCACTTTCAAATTTTAGTTCAACATAACCATACAGAGAAATCACGAGACGTTAGATAAAAATGTGCAAATATGCCATATTTATTATTTGTAATGCAATTTTCGTAACATCAATATTATTTTACGTTAAAGTTATTTTATTCCTTGCCTATAAGGTCTCTGCTACTGCTTTAGTTTGGTTTTATATTATACAATACAATAAGGTTTATAGAAGAGCTTTCATAACAGAACCAGGCGCTCTTTATTTAACAGTGACAAACTTCCCACATGTGTCTGAGTGTTAAAAAAGTTATATTATAGTTTATGAAGGTATGGTCAAAGGGAGGGGAGGGTGAGGCAGGTGGGCTAAAGTTAATGGAAACGTGTTTGCAGAATCAGGTCAGTTTGTTCTATTCAGTATTACACTTTTCATCATCGGCTTGTGAGGACCGAAATATCTTTGCGAAAAATAATAATTCATTATGACATGTGTAGCCTATTTTCTTTCAATAATTTTTTTTTCCATTCTCAGCACTGGTTCCTGCATTTTAATTCACTTTTGCCACATTTATTTACGGCGCACATTTTATATAGAAACAATAATTTTTAACATCAAATTAATCACACATTTTATAAAACCATACACAGTACAAGCAATGATTTTGTACACTTTGACAAAGATCAGTTGTAAATATCTGTACAGCAGTTTTACATTGTAAACTTTCATCCCTCTCATATAACAGTTGTCATTGGTTGGCCATATGTAAACAAGTATTGTCATTGGTTGATTGGTGGGTCACTCATTCACTGACACAAGTTTCCATTGGATGGCCATATGTAAACAAGTATTGTCATTGGTTGATTGGTGGGTCGCTCATTCACTGACAGAAGTTTCCATTGGTTGGCCATATGTAAACAAGTATTGTCATTGGTTGATTGGTGGGTCGCTTATTCACTGACAGAAGTTTCTATTGGTTGGCCATGTGTAAACAAGTATTGTCATTGGTTGATTGGTGGGTCGCTCATTCACTGACATAAGTTTCCATTGGTTGGCCAGTCGGTCACGTAACTCCTCTCATGATAGCTATAAATTCCTTTTTATTGATATCATCACCATTCCTATCAAACTCATCTATCATGGCCCTTAATTCTTCATCCGTCATGTTTTCTCCCAGCTCTCTCGCTACTCTCCTGAGATTCTGAAGACTAATCTTTCCTCAGGTGTCATCATCAAATAGTTTGAAAGCTTTGTAAATTGTAACTTTTGGCTCTTCCGTCTCAAAAGGTTGCCGACCCCTGCCTGAGTACAATTTAATACAAAAATAAGTGTACTCAAGAAGCCAACAGCTGCAAAATTTAGTAATTTGTAACTAACAGAATATGTTTGTAAAACTATTATTGAAATGTTAAAGCTTGTTGCAAACAATAAGTTTGATTATATGTCAATAATGTGTTTACTACATCTTTAAATTATGTCCCTTAGTCTTTTTAATACTGAATATGGGAAGTGACTAATACATAAACACATATATTTAATGGATATGCAAACATTTTACTCTGATTTAAAAAAAAAAAGATGCGTATATTTTGTTGTAAACCAAAATGCTTGATATCACAAAGAAATTATTAATCTTACTCAACAAACACGAAATGTAAAGAAACCTGGTTTGTCATCAGCACTATTTGGTACTGGGTTAGTAACCAGCTTCTCTGTGTTCTAAAGAATTATTTTTTTCTGCACCGGCGTTTACTTTTGTGACCAGGTTTAGAAAAAAAAAATTTTGGATTTGACTGAATCATTTCTTCAGCCCTTCTTTGAAAGTCCAACCCACTGTTTCATCATACACCGGATTGTTGCCTTATGTCATTTTCTAAACACCCTTCTTTATCTGGTAATTCCTTCAATCTTCTATTTTCTATATCTGATAAATTTAGTATTTATTGCATACCTTTACTAATAATTAGGAAGAGACCAACGCTTTTCTTTATAGTAATTTAAATAGTAGTGTCTAATCTTTAAGCAGAGACCCACGCTTTTCTTTATAGTTATTTAAATAGTACTGTATAATTTATTGTCTACTTTTTAGTGCATTATTAGATAAAAGTTTTTTATTAAAACGTTTTTTTTATGATTTTTTTTTTTTATCTAACGGTGCTTTATTCAAATAAAAACTGTTAAATGCAAACAAAATGTTTGAATTATGAAGGTCTTGTAGCTAGTTTAAAGCCAAAAAAAAGTAAAAATAAAATGTCTGGATTTGAAAACTCACTCATTAGTTTGTATAGGAAAACTTTTTAATTTTTTTTTTGGGATAAAATTAGAACTGTCGTAGTCTGTAATGGCTATAAAATCTCTATCAATGGACTTTAGGGATAAGATCATTTAAAAATATAATTTCATGTATGGGATCCCAACAAACACTTTGCCATCACGTCGATGTGTATGGGGACACGTTGTTTTCTTTTAAATTTCTATTTTAGCAAAGGTCTCTGTTCCTCTACCTGCTGGACCTGAGCATTCTAACGAAATTCTCAAGCATTTCCATATTTTTAACTACTAGACTAACTAGACTCTCTGGATCTAGATCTAGCCTAGCATTCTAGATCAGGGGTCGGCAACCTGCGGCTCGCGAGCCGCATGCGGCTCTTTTGAAATCAAGATGCGGCTCTCCAGCTCCTTGAACAAATACTAATAATCTTAATAAAAAAATAAAATATTTGAAATAAAAAAATGTTAGTGGCTCTTTAAAACCAGGGAAATTTTGAAAATTGTAACTTTTGGCTCTACCGCTTCAAAAGGTTGCCGACCCCTGTTCTAGATAACCAGGTCTTCTACTTCAGGTCTTGAGATTACATTTTTAGACCAGATTCTTCTTTATAAAATAAGTTTACTACATTTAAGTAGTCAAGAGGAGAAGTCAAATGATAGAAAAATGAAATGTTTTGGTGTCTTGTATTGTAAATTTTAATTACTCTTTCAGTTTTCGAATTCAATTCATATCATATGATAAATTCAATCTACAAAATACATACACTATCGACAAAATTTTACATATATATAATTTAATATTTATTCTTAATATCATAATATATAGTGAATGTCATTTACTGCTTTGTGACCAAACAAAATTACCATATTTGTAGTCTAGTATTTAGATTGTCTCCCTTAGAGTTTTTAAAAAGTGTAAGTTGAAACTAACTTAAACAGAAATTAAACAAACATATTATTAAACAATATATGTCGTTATACAAAACATTATACTTCTACATTAGAATTAGTTATAAATAAACATTAAATAAAATGTATCAGTAAAACTAACACTAGAGTAAACAGATGCGTAGCGACCCTTCCCGGCGCCCGGGGACGAACTTTGAATTTGGCGCCCCCTTCGAGAGCAAATTTTCGATTTGCACCCCCCCTCCTCAAACTATTTATAATGCGAAAATGCAGCAAAAATTACATTTTAATTTGTTTTTACAACCCATTTTAGCGCCCCCTAAGGTCGGCGCCCGGGGACATATGTACCCCCCTGCCCCCCCCCCCCCCCCCCCCCCATCGCTACGCCTCTGGCGGGGAAACACACAAACAAGACAAAAAGACTATCTTGCATTTGTGTTTTTTTTTTAATTATAAAATTATCGGTGCCTTTATTCAAGTGGTTCTTGGTGTTGTTAGTGCATACAACTCATTCATGGCCTTCTAAAATGTTTGACAATCAAAGGGTGAAGTATTTGTATCAACGCACTTTTTATTTTAGTTAAACATATATTGTTTTAAAATGTTTCATATCGTTCGACTTAGTCATCTGGCATATTCTCTTTTACTATATTTGTGTGGACGTCCACCTTTGGGGGGGGGGGGGGGGGGAAGGGAACATGGACACGTTTGGATGGAGGGGGGTAATGGTTCTAAAATCCCAATTTTTTGTGGACGTCATAAAGGGATGCCCCCAAAGGTACTCTAGATACATACATAATGCATTTACTTATGTAAAAAAACAAAGCACTGAATGCCAAAATTAAATATATTATGTATATACATATAATTTGTGAATGATCGTATATAATGAGTGTACATCGTTCAAGTATTATGTTTGCCTTTCTGTTCTATTTTTCGTTTTACAATTTTAAACGTAGGTAAGTAATTATCATTGATCGATTAAATGAAAGGAAATAATCGATAACTTTGTTTCATTAAAGGCATAGTGAAATAAAGGACAGAAACCTTTACAGATACAGCAAACTCAACCATCTCACATGACCTGCTATATTGAACGAGGTGTGACGTCTTTTTAGATGTGGGGGGGGGGAGGTCTGGCTTTTTGTGACGATGTAAGACGGTGGGGACAAACACGGTTGGGTTTGGATGGTACAAATATTCAAATAAGCGTTTTGTATGACGACAGCGTAACGGAAACATCATAGTGACCGCGCGTTGGTAGAGACAACACATTTGACATAGACAGAAGAACGTTTCTGATATATCCTGGTTTTATGTCTATATTTTGGAAAATATAAACGTGTGCTAAGAGTATGTAGGCCTAGTGTAAAAGAGTTTGAACGTGCGGATGTCAAATATCGACAACTATATCTGAAGAATTAAAATAGCAGTTTAAAGAATTAACTCATTAGTGCTAAACATATCTAGCTGCACTTAAATACTTCTTGCTTCTTCAATGCTACTTTTTTTTCTACCACTATACTTGTAATTAGAACCGTTTCGTATTATTTTCTCTTTCTTAATTTGTACTTTATCGTATACGAAGTATAGAGAAAGTATTGCAAACGTTAAAAAAAAAAACGACAGTTTTGCAAATCTCGACGTTTTACACCTCCCTAAGTAGGAAAAACATAATTTTGCACTCTTGCCCGTGTGTCTGTGTGTGTATATATATGTGTGTGTATATGTGTCTGTGAACACTATAACTTTAGTACCGTTACAGCTAGGTTGACGAA
This sequence comes from Physella acuta, assembly GCF_028476545.2. Lineage (NCBI taxonomy): Eukaryota > Metazoa > Mollusca > Gastropoda > Physidae > Physella > Physella acuta. Next base: position 224,006 of record NW_026731704.1, on the reverse strand, counting down.
ACGTCATGTATGAGTATTATATCAAATTTGTAGTTCTGTGTCAACTTTTCAGCGATTTTAAAAAACCGGAAGTAGTACTTATTCTACTTTCAATTTTTTTCAGAAACCTATAACTTAAATACTGTTTCAGATAGATAAATTAAATTGTACACATAAGTAAAAGATAAAAATGTTATGCCTATTTTTCAAATTTGAGTAATTTCCGTTGAACGAAAGTAGTAATTTACGTTATTTCCGATTTCTCAAAGAAATGTGAATTTATTGAATACTAATAATATTCAACACTATTGTACATAATGTTTTGGAGTTCACTTGGTGCGCAAATCTTTTTTCTTCGAGATTCTGTTCTATTTTAAAAAGTTTAATAATTAAAAATGGATTTAAAATCATTTCTATATTCCCAAGTGCCTTCCCTCTTAGTATTATATAAAGATATTAGAGAAAGTATAGGAGAGATCACTCCCGGTTTATTTATTTTTATTATTTTTTTATTACACATTGAAACCTTAATTGTTTGGTTATAATACAAGGTAGCATTTTTTTTCCTATCCTATATCTCGTTGGTTATTTAATTATGCAGTTTTTTTTTCTTCTTTCATTAATGCAAGCTAATGTGTGATGAGGGAAGATTAAATGCTTTAATTTATCAACTAAATAATATAATGGTGACTGTTTAAGTGGTCTCAAGATGTGTTTGTTTAATTAAGCTCAGCTATCAAGATATAACTAGCGATCACATTTTTTCGTCATTATATTCTGGTCAGCATCATAGTTTTCTACGAACTACGCTTATTGAATGTTACATCATTGTTTTTAGAATTATACATTATGTTTGTTCAATACCAATTAATTATTGCTGTTGTATCACACTTCAGAATTTACTAATTTTTTTTTTATAAAGTGAATACTAAAGTAAATATATTTATAAAACCAATATATCAACACGAAGTAATATTATACAATAGAAGTATTCATACATCGTGTATTCCTTCATTTAACTGAGATGGGATCATGTCGAGCTGATATCATTTCACTGACTTCAAGATGTCAAAGTTATGCTGTTACATTTTTGCCTGTTACATTTCAAGCTTATTTTAATTCTGGATTCATTGAACAACAAAAAAATTAAGACAACATAACACGCATATTAAGCAAACAAATTTAGTAAATCTTTGCAAATTATTCAGTTTATTGAGAAGAGAACTACCCTATCCCTGTGAACCCTTCATCAATTCTAGAATTCTTTTTATTGCTTGATCCATTACTTCTTTCGATGGTAAGTTGCGACGAACTGGATCATTAATCTGCAAGAAAATTGTTCTGGTAGTAGACTCCAGTTTGTTTGATGTTTATAGCTCATTTTATTTCTAGATAATTATCTCTCTCTCTTTCTCTCTCTCTCTCTCTCTCTCTCTCTCTCTCTCTCTCTCTCTCTCTATATATATATATATATATATATATATATATACATATATGCATGTGTGGTCCTTGATTAAAAAAGAATCGAATAACGTAGTACAAAAATGAAGAAGAAAATGTATTGAACCTTTTTTTAATGTGTTAATATCTACTGAACTTCAGATAAATTACTAGATAAATCATGTTATAAATGAGTGAATCAATGATTTAACGGGTATTTGATTTAACAAAGTAAAAATGTATCAATAACCGAATGAACGAATGAAAGAAAGAACGAACCGACACAAAAGTGAATGAATTAGCCAACGGATGCCTAAAAACAGACTAACGGTTTAATGAATTTGATGGATGTATGAATAATTTCACACATATTTGAAAGAAATAATTAACTAATTAATGAAATAAGACGTTATCAAACGAAACACTAATCACCTTCTTCTTTGCCTTTAATTTGGATGCTTGAAGATATTTTCCCCCAACCCAACTAAAATGTTATATTATGACGCAGGACGTTGACCCCACATTTAGACAGTTCCTTTCAGCATTTGCTTCCATCTAGAACAAGCTACATGGCGGAAGTTGTTTGATTTTGGTGTTTACACTCCTAGCAATGTTGTTGTCCCCAGCTATCGAGTTTGATTTACCCGGGAATTCAACCTTGAAATTCTTTAGTTTAGCAATCATGAGCTTAAGCTACACTTTATCAACCCATTCGTTACTCATTAATTTGTAGAATGCGCGGTTCTCACTTTTCGTATGTAGTGTATAAAACATAATTCAATCGGTGTGGGGCGGGTGAAATGTAAATAGGTGTGGAGAAAGTCATGTTGTAATAACAGGTTTAATTTTTCTGAACATTATTTCGGCGAAATAAAATCTACCACAATTGATACATAAATATATAGCAATAACGATATTTATACATTAAAACACGAATATATTACCTCCTCTTCCACTGCGGCGTAGATGATGGCACAGAATAGCCAAACGCTAAAAATGAGTAGGATCAGAAGCTTCATAATGATCGGCTACATAGAAAGTAAAACATTGTTTTATAAGTTTAAACTTAACCTATATATACATATTAGTTATGCTATATATTATATAAGCTACGCAAGGTGATTAGCGGAATTTATTGCACATTACACAATATACAACTTACCCTAAAGAATTTGATGTCAGCGGCAATGTGATGGTAAGCACACAACGTTGAGATGTAGTGTTGTCTAAATTTACTTGGTTTATATACATTTACTCCAGCTGTTGTAAGCACAATTATAATATTAATTTTTAACGATTTAAAGGTTCTCAACGTACAGATAGATTAACGTACGTTAGATTTCTAGCATTTTATTTGCGTCAAATGTTACGTATATTTGAGACTCTTTAGAATTAAATGATGAAATTATTCACACTAACATAATGGAACATAGTACCAGTATCAAAATCGTTTTGCTTGAGAGAATCTTTTATTTTTATCAACGAACCATTTTGTCTGATGTCTAAATTTTTATATTTAATATTTAATGTATGCTGGTGTTATATTTCGTTCTTTCAAAATTATTTTTAGCATTGTCGGTGAATAGGGAGAGCTGGGTCTAGGGTCTAGGGGCAGATAATTTAATAGTGGGGTCTAGGGGCAGATAATTTAATAGCTGGGTCTAGGGTCTAGGGGCAGATAATTTAATAGCTGGGTCTAAGGTCTAGGGGCAGATAATTTAATAGTGGGGTCTAGGGGCAGATAATTTAATAGCTGGGTCTAGGGTCTAGGGACAGATAATTTAATAGCTGGGTCTAAGGTCTAGGGGCAGATAATGTAGTAGTGGGGGCTTGTGAACACTCGAATAAAACACAAGGAGCTCAAAGACAGTTTTACTTTTTCCAACATCCAATTCACAACCCCTACCCTCACTGTTCTTTCAAAAGTTGTAATCAACTAGCTTTAGAGAAATATATCAATACATGAAGAATAATTCAGTAGTAACAAAATTGACCACACGGTTGTAGATTTTGTTAAGCTAGAGAGGCATAGATAAAGAAAAAATGTAATTGGAGAAAATTAGGTAACATTTGAGAAATAATAGTTGTTCTCTCTGGTACCAGTAATTTCAGTAAATTTGGAGGTAAAAGAAATTCACGTAAATTTAGTTTTAATAGATGGCTAAACACGATTGAGTTATTTTTTAACGTTTGTGACTTAGAGCAGAGAATAAAATAAATTAACGTCAGTTAATAAAAATATTTATTCAAAGGCAATTTTCAAAATTCCATTTTATGCAGCTGACAGATTTATAATGTATTTCAAAATCGTTTACAATTTTCGAAAAGCTATTTTTGAGACATTAATGAATGTAGACCTAGAGCCTTGATAAGATCACAAAATGAAAGTCTGAAATAGTTTTAGCCGTTAACATTTTTATTTCAGCTAAAAAAAAAAACGACCAACGATCTGCAAAATTAAAAATGATTTTTGACGGAACCCTTCCCCGAATGTTCTAATCAAGTCCCCAAAGTCTCATGGCTATCGGAAGAACGACGCCAAACCAAAATCGACTTTTATTTTTATATACCATATATAGTGACATTTAGAGGCTAGGTAGGGTATAATAAATGATGGGGTTAGGAAAGTTAAGGGGTCCATTCTCTAATAGGCAGTCTATGTCTCTTTCGTACTTTCGTGTTGGTTTAATGTCGAACCTGTTCTCACCTCACATCACAACAGTTTGGTTACGCTTACCGTGTAATGTTAAAATAAATAGCATGCAATTGAGTTAGTTCGAAGTGAGTTTTCATACAACCCCAACGCACTAATTAAGGTTGTCGCAAAATGTAACATTTATGTAACATAAGTCAATGATGTCAATGAATTTTCATTAAAAAAAAGATGTCTAGTACAGTTTACGAAACTAACGAACTTCGCCAATACTTTTTTGGTGGGTAGGTGGGTAAGTGGGTAGGCGGGTAGGTGGGTAGGTGGGTAAGTGGGTAAGTGGGTAAGTGGGTAGGTGGGTAGGTAGGTACGTAGGTAGGTGTGTAGGTGGGTAAGTGTGTAGGTGGGTAGGTAGGTAGGTGGGTAGGTGGGTAGTAGGTAGGTAGGTAGGTACGTCATGATGTGAAAAAAATATTAAATACATAATTGTTATTTTGGTGCGAATGAATGTTGTTACGAGAGATATGACGAATGCATGTTTGATAACGCGGATGAAAGGGAGTAAAGTTTTGCCATAGGAACGGGTTGTTATGGTATGCAAGCTAGGTAGTTCGGACTAGGGAGAATGTGAGAGATACTTCGTGTAATGTCGATATCAAGGATAGTTTTATGTTTATTTATACAAGAATAGTAGTTGAATAATTATTGACCAAGAAAATAATAGGCATTGTGTAAAGTGATTATCGCCTGTATCGTGGTGATGGGAATGCACATGGTAGTGGTAGGCTTCAAATGGTATTAGATCACGTGATCAAACACGACACTCTCACAGCAGCCCTAACAGTCAAGTATAAATGTGTCATCTAGTCCATATGGTCTTTGTGCTAAATTTCTCTTTTGCATATTTTTTCGTTGTGTTTTTTTCTGGTTGCGCATTTTCTGTTTGCGCTTTTTTCTCATTGCGCTTTTTTCAGTTTGCGCTTTTTTCCGTTGCGCTTTTTTCCGTTGCGGTTCTTTCTGGGAACCTTAGTCTGGTATATTTTGTCTGAAATGATTTGTCCTATCACCCGACCAAAGATATAGCGAATATAGCGGATAAGTGTTAGGAATCTTTTTTTAGCGCAATTTCCATTCTGGAGAATTGCGTTTATTAATTCGTCATTTCTGGATGTATGGATGTGTGTCCGCAGCTTTAAGTCGTATCTCCTCCTCAACGAAGCAATATCGAGGACTAGTTCCAAGGCAATTATGTTAAGCAAGTTACGAGGATGAACATAGGCCAAAAAAATTCCGGGTTTCTTTCATGGATTTCCCGGGAAAGCCAAAAAACCTCGAAAAATGCAGTATTTGGCTAATATCTCGGCAACCAGACCCCTTAGCGACTTGAAACATTTACCAATCGATTCCTGCCATAATTTAGAACAATATTGCCGAAGAAAGTTTTCAAAAATATCCTTTCGTTTGGTCACAAAAAATGTTTTAAATTAATTAAAATTTGGACCGAATTAGTAGGCATGTTTATCCAACCACACCACACGCGTCATCACGTTCAATAGCTGCGCCATCACGTTCAATGGCTGTGCCATCACGTCCGGTAGCTAGGCGCGCAATGGTTTTTAGTCATGTAACTCTATTGTAAATAAAACATGTAAAATACTGAAAATAATTTAATAAAAAACGTTTTAATAACTAACCAATGGTTTTACTAACCCTGCTCTTGATTTACGCTACGACATAGCTATTTTTAGACAACATAAGGAAATTGCGCTAAAATTGTCACTGGACTTTTTAATTACCTTGTTTTTTTCAAAAGCTAAACACAGCAGTAAAAAAACGTGTTTTGCCTGATAAATCACTTTGAAAAATAAACCGGGAGTGATCTCCCCTAAACTTTCTCGAATATTCTTATATAAAACACCAAGTGAGCTCCAAATAAAAAAGTGCATAATAGTGCGCAATATTATTAGTACTTTAAAAAGTTTTTTGAGAAATCGGAAGTAGAGTAAATTACTACTTCCGGTCAACGGAAATTACTCAAAATTTAACAGAAGGAAAAGAATTAGATCTTTTACTCACATATGAAATTTCATTTATCTATCTGAAATAGTACTCAAGTAATAGGCTTTTGAAAAATTCAAAGTAGAAAAAGTACCACTTCCGGTTATCGGAAATCGCTCTAAAGTTGATACGGATCTACGATTTTAATAAAATACTTATATATAAAATTTCATCAATCTAGCTGTAACGGTACTCAAGTTATCGTGTTTACACACGGACACACACACACAGACACAAAGACACACAGACATACGGACAAGATTGCAAAATTATGTTTTTCCGTATCAGTGAGGTGTAAACGTCGAGATTTGTAAAAATCTCGATTTTTTTTTGCACGATTACAAGACTTTCTCTATACTTCGTATATACGAGAAAGTAAAAATTATCTATACATATGGTAATCAGTCCGGTTGGGCGTGATCGATTCGGTACAGCCCATGGTTAATTAAAAAATGATGCAATCTCTATAATATATAGAGTTATGTGTGCGGGTGGGTGTGATCAATTCGGTCTACCCCATGGTTGATTAAAACATGATACAATCTCTATAATATATAGAGTTATAATATGTGCGAGTGGGCGTGATCGATTCGGTCTACCCCATGGTTGATTAAAACATGATACAATCTCTATAATATATAGAGTTATATGTGTGGGTCGGCGTGATCGATTCGGTACAGCCCATGGTTGATCACCTGAAAAGCTCTGTGTTCTTAAAGCAGTCACGTTCAGCTACCATCTCGTAGCTCTGATATTCCTTGAACGGCTCATGTCTGATTCTTTACTGTTTTAATTTAAGAAATAAAACAACCCTCATCGAATAACTTGTTTAATCATTGTATTATTGGTTTTTGTAGTTACTATACATGTATTTGAATACAAGTGTTTTTTTGGATTCGATTAAATCACCAAAATGCAATGCTTTTTTCTATCTGTTAAATCGATTGTCTGTTTTCTAAATCTAATTGTCACTTTTGTAAATTTGATTTTTTTATGTATGATAGATCGGATAAACCGAATTAAGTTCTCTTTTTGGAATCAAGAAATGACTTAATCGGCATTTTTCTTCCGTGACATTTCAATAGATGAACATCGTGAGAAAATGGGTGTACGAAGACGTGGCCACGTTAAGAACATCTGAACAGAATCCACGATTTAGGAGTCTAGTCGAAAATTGTAAAAACTTGCCACTCTTAGAACAACATACATTTTTTTTTTATTTTAATTAACGCGGCACGTTTTATTAACAGGATAAAATAGTTTTTGTAAATGTCCTTTTTAAAATTACAGACAATGTTGAATTGGAAAATATGTTAATAGTTTTTTTTTTTTTTACTAATAACAGCGGATTGTGCGTAGGATGAAATATTCCAGCATCCCATGACCCGCAACACCTGTTGTTTCTGGTAACGAGTTGTGTTCACGCTTGACAAATGTAACAGACAATCTCTCAACCAAAACAATTATCTGCCTACATCTATCGTTATCACTGTATTCAGTAGAAATTAGTTAATACAATTAGGCGTATGGCTTGTGCCTACAGATCCCTGCGTGTTCACAATTTATCGTCAAACTAATATAAGAAACTATTAGAAGTTACAATATACAACCGTTTATCAAATCAGCAAACAATGAAGATCTATTCTGCTTACTTGACGACTACGTATAAAAAGGAACATTTGATTAGCACTAGTTGTTCTACATAGTCATATTTGTACTCACGGTTAAGTTAACCCAAGTGGCCCATTAAAAAAAAATACGCCATCTTTTTTTTTTTTTTTGAGAATTTTTACATCCCCTTCTCCGTCGTCACACATCTTCACAAAACACATTTAACGACATCACATCTCAGCATACAAACCCCATCAAGTTTGTATTGCACATTTTTAAAACATAGATTTCTTTATAAAATGCTCAGTGGCTTTGGTCAACATAGAACATATTACAACTCATATGGTTATGTTTATGTACACGTATTTAACATTACATATACTACCATCATATTGTAATATTATACAATGCACATGCCAAGAGCACATGACATACAACATCAAATGGTGGTTTTAGACTGCATATACGTCAGTATCCTCAGAAATGCACATATTCTATGGTAATGTTAGACAACTTATAAGACATCCACATACACGCAAATGAAATACTGACCTTGTAGGATCTAAAATTATCAGCAGTCTTACATTCATTTTTTGTTGATTGACTTTTCAGTTTACTTTTTGTTCTCGAATATTTTAATGCACAATATAAATGATCATACAATTATTAACTAAAGTTTTCGCATTTTCTTACTAGGATGTTTATGTACTTTCGGTGTGTGTCCATTGTCATATTTAGCCCTGGGTTAAAATTGTATTCGATTTTTTCTAAAATTTGAGAACACTTTGATTTCACTGACCAACCAACAGTAAACTGTTTTGCATGAGAGACATTTTGTCATCTTACAGTAAACTGTTTTGCATGAGAGACTTTTTGTCAACCAATAGTAAACTGTTTTGGATGAGAGACGTTTTGTCAACAAACAGTAAACTGTTTTGGATGGGAGACTTTTAAGAGACTTTTTGTCAACCAACAGTAAACTGTTTTGGATGAGAGACTTTTTGTCAACCAACAGTAAACTGTTTTGGATGAGAGACTTTTTGTCAACCAACAGTAAACTGTTCTGGATGAGCGTTTTTGTCAACTTACAGTAATCTGTTTTGGATAAGAAACTTTTAGTCATCTCACAGTAAACTGTTTTGGATGAGAGACATTTTGCCAAACAACACTAAAATGTTTTGGATGAGAGACTTTTTGTCAACTAACCGTCGCAGAGAATCCCCTCACTTTCAGCAACAGGTGGAATTAAATGTTTGTTTCTGCTGGTAGTTTTATGTCTATCCTAATTAAATTGTACATTTTTATGTAACTATTTATAACTGTTGTTAGTGTATGAAAATAAATGAGGAATTGGTTTTATTACAACGCGTGGGGGGGGGAGGGGTAAAACATTGTTGATGTATTTAGAACAATGTGTGGATTTGTTTGTAACACTGTGTGAATGTGTTAAGATCACTGTGTGAATGTGTTAAGATCACTGTGTGTATGTGTTAAGATCACTGTGTGGATGTGTTACGACTGTGTGGATGTGTTAAGAACACTGTGTGGATGTGGTAAGATCTCTGTCTGGATGTGTTAAGAATACTGTGTGTAATGTGTTAAGATCACTGTGTGGATGTGTTAAGATCACTGTGTTGATGTGTTAATATCACTGTGTGAATGTATTTAGAACACTGTGTGTATGTGTTAAGATCAACGTGTGTATGTGTTAAGATCACTGTGTTGATGTGTTAAGATCACTTTGTGTGGATGTGTTACGACTGTGTGGATGTGTTAAGAACACTGTGTGGATGTGGTAAGATCTCTGTCTGGATGTGTTAAGAATACTGTGTGTAATGTGTTAAGATCACTATGTGGATGTGTTAAGATCACTGTGTGGATGTGTTAAGATCACTGTGTGGATGTGTTAAGATCAATGTGTGGATGTGTTAAGATCAAAATGTGTATGTTTTAAGATCACTGTTTGGATGTGTTAAGATCAATGTGTGGATGTGTTAAGATCACTGTGTGGATGTGTTAAGATCACTGTGTGGATGTGTTAAGATCACTATGGGTGTGAATAGAGTAAATTACGTAGAGCATTGTGTGGGTATGTAGAGAAATGTGTGTGGTGTAGAAAGAACTATGTGTTAGCACTTGAAGAACAATGTGTGGGATGTAGAAAGAAGTATGTGTTAGCACTTGAAGAACAATGTGTGGGTGTGAAGAACTCCCTGAGGTGAACATAGAGCTTTTCAGTTGATCAACCATGGGCTATACCAAATCGATCACGCCGACCCACACATATAACTCTATATATTATAGGGATTGTATCATGTTTTAATTAACCATGGGCTATACCGAATTGATCACGCCGACCCACACATATAACTCTATATATTATAGGGATTGTATCATGTTTTAATCAACCATGGGCTATACCGAATCGATCACACCCACCCGCACATATAACTCTATATTATAGAGATTGTATCATGTTTTAATCAACCATGGGCTATACAGAATCGATCACGCCCACCTGCACATATAACTCTATATATTATAGAGATTATATCATGTTTTAATCAACCATGGGCTATACCGAATCGATCACGCCCACCCGGACTGGTTACCATACATAAAAATCATTTTTTATCAAAGTTGTATTCATGTTTAAATTTTACTGGTAAAAAAAAAAATGTATCGATTTTTCTGCAACGCCATGCCACTTTAAAATTGTTACGGCTCAATGCAGATTTCAGTTATCTCAAACAACCATCGAAAACATTGTGTGTGTCGGTAACAGGTGTAACCGGCAGGAACCCTTTATATTAGACTTCTCGCTCTACTGCTCACAAGAATAATGTTCCCGATAATTAGGCTCACGAGAACACCACTTTCGAGTGTACAGCTACAGACTGTTTCACTGTTCGTTCGTGCGTGTGTGAGTGTAATGTGTGTGTGTGTGTCTGTGTGTGTGTGTCTGTGTGTGTGTCAGTGTGTGTGTGTGTGTGAGAGAGAGAGAGAGAAAATGTGTGTGCTGACACCAGCTAAACATTAATTGTTTACCCGACTGTGAAGCCTGGCTTTAGTTATCTCCCCTTATAGCGATATTCTAGCATACGTTTTTGTATTGCTTTGCCTGGTATGATTTGTGATATCGATGGTTTATTTTTTTTATATTTATATTAAACGTTGTGTCTGATATTTTGTCTCTTTGGGCAGAAAACGAAGCTGAGGCAAATAATAATGTTTTAAAAATAAAATCTAATTGTATGATCCGTCATCTGCTTTATTCTTTTTTTCAAAGTGATTTATCAGGAAAAACACTTTTTTTACTGCCTTGTTTAGCTTTTGAAAAACAAAAAAAAAAGATTCCTAACACTTATTCGCTATATTCGCTATATCTTTGGTTGGGTGACAGGACAACTCATTTCAGACAAAATATACCAGACTAAATATCTCACAGACAAATGATCTCTTGATAGTGATTTCATGACAAATGATTCCATTGTTCATAAAGCCTAACACACTGTACCATATATAATTATTACATGTGATATTAAGCATTATATGTTTATTTTGCCTCCACCCTGTTTACGCGGAGTCCGTGAGAGTTGAGAAATTTCAGATCGTTTGTCGTTTTTGGCTGAAATAAAAATTTTAACGGCTAAAACTATTTCAGACTTTTATTTTGTGATCTTATCAGGGCTCTAGGTCTAAATTCATTGATGTCTTAAAAATAGCTTTGCTAAAATTGTAAATGATTTTAAAATACAATATAAATCTGTCAGCAGCATAAAATGGAACTTTAAAAATTGCCTTTAAATAAATAGTTCTATTAACTAACATTAATTTATTTTATTCTCTGCCTTAAGTCATATACGTTAAAATATAACTCCATCGTGTTTAGCCATCTATTAAAACTAAATTTACTTGCATTACTTTTACCTTCAAATTTACTGTAAATTTACTGTAAATTTACTGTAAATCCTGATACAACAAAGACCAACTATTATTTCTCAAATGTTAACTAAATTACCCTGAAAACATTTCTTCTTTATCTGTGTCTCTCTAGCTTTACAAAATCTATATTTAATAATGGATATATTTCCCTAAAGCTAGTTGATTATTACTTTGGAAAGAACAGTGAGGGTAGGGGTTGTGAACTGGATGTTGTAAAAAGCAACAATGTCTTTGAGATCCTTCTGTTTTAGGCGATTGTTCACAAGCCCACTATTAAATTATCTGCCCCTAGTCCCTAGACCCAGCTATTAAATTATCTGCCCCTAGACCCAGCTATTAAATTATCTGCCCCTAGTCCCTAGACACAGCTATTAAATTATCTGCCCCTAGTCCCTAGACACAGCTATTAAATCATCTGTCCCTAGACCCAGCTATTAAACTATCTGCCCCTAGACCCAGCTATTAAACTATCTGCCCCTAGACCCTAGACCCAGCTATTAAATTATCTGCCCCTAGACCCTAGACCCAGCTTGTAAATTATCTGCCCCTAGACCCTAGACCCAGCTATTAAATTATCTGCCCCTAGACCCTAGACCCAGATATTAAATTATCTGCCCCTAGTCCCTAGACCCAGCTCCCCTTATTCACCGACAATGCTAAAAATAATTTTGTAAGAACGAAATATAACACCAGCATACAATAAATATTAAATATGAAAATTTAGACATCAGACAAGATGGTTCGTTGATAAAAATGAAAGATGCTCTCAAGCAAAACGATTTTGATGCTGGTCCAATGTTCCGCTATGTTAGTGTGAATAATTTCGTCATTTAATTCTAAAGAGTCTCAAATATGTGTAACATTTGGCGCAAATAAAATGCTAGAAATCTAACGTACGTTAACCTGTCTCTACGTTGAGAACCTTTAAATCGTTAAAAATGAATATTATAATTGAGCTTACAACAGCTGGAGTAAATGTATATAAACCAAGTAAATTTAGACAACACTACATCTCAACGTTGTGTGCTTACCATCACATTGCCGCTGACATCAAATCCTTTTGGGTAAGTTGTATATTGTGTAATGTGCAATACATTCCTTAAATCACCTAGCTTATATAATATAGAGCATAACAAATATGTATATATAGGATAAGTTTAAACTTATAAAACAATGTTTTACTTTCTATGTAGCCGATCATTATGAAGCTTCTGATCCTACTCATTTTGAGCGTTTGGCTGTTCTGTGCCATCACCTACGCCACAGTGGAAGAGGAGGTAATATATTCATGTTTTAATGTATAAATATCGTTATAGCTTTATATGTATGTATCAATTGTGGTAGATTTTATTTCGCCGAAATAATGTTCAGAAAAATTAAACCTGTTATTACAACATGACTTTCGCCACACTGTTGTTTTTTCAACTATTTACATTTCACCCGCCCCACACTGTTGTTTTTTCAACTATTTACATTTCACCCGCCCCACCCCAATTGAAATATGTTTTACGAGCCGACCCGCGGCATAACATACGCCGCTATTTAGTTGTTTTATTTTCTACTTTTCACTAATTTATAATTTGTGAATTCGACAGTACCAATGCTGCCACTGAAAATATTTGCTTTAAAAAACTATCAATATGTCGTTAAGAACAATACTACCCCCACCCTCCTTTCCCCCTACCCCAACCCTACACCCCCCTCCGTGAAAGCAGCCTCGTTATAGTTACCTCTCCTAAGTTTAAAATATTTTCAAACTAAATTATCTGCCCCTAATAGCCGTCACTAATCCCGCTCTATGATTGTAAACATTTAGCGTGAACCACAGCTCACCAGACCATGTAGGGGTGGAGTAGTAGGGAGCGCGCTTACAGCTTGTTTTCTAGCGTCTCCCAGAAGAGAATTTTATATATACGAGCCGGCCCGCGGCATAACATACGCCGCTATTTAGTTGTTGTTTTTTCTACTTTTCAGTAATTGATAATTTGTGAATTGGACAGTACCAACGCTGACCGTGAAAATATTTCTTTAAAACACTATAAGTAGCTCGTTAAGGACCATAGCCCCCCCCCCCCCCCCCAACGTTTAAAATCGTTTCAAACTAAATTATCTGCCCCTAATAGCCGTCACTAAACCCGACTCCACGAAGGTAAACATAGCGTGAACCACAGCTCACTAGGACCATGTAGGGGTGGGGATGGTAGGGAGCGCGTTTACAGCTTGTTTTCTAGCGTCTCCCAGAAGAGAATTATATATATAGATATAGATACACTACACATGAAATAGTGAGCGACGCGCATTCAACAAAATGATGAAGAACGAATGGGTTGATAACGTATAGGTTAAGCTCATTATTGCTAAACCAAAGAATTACAAGTTTGAATTCCCGGGCAAATGAAGCTCGATAGCTGGGGACAACAACATTGCTAGGAGTGTAAACTCCAAAATCAAACAACTGCCGACATGTAGCTTGTTCTAGATGGAAGCAAATACTGAAAGGAATTGTCTAAAATTGGGGTCAACGTCTTATGCGTCACAACATAACAATTTAGTTGTGTTGGGGGAAAATACCTTTAAACTTCCAAGTTAAGAACAAAGAAGAAGGCAATTCGTGTTTCGTTTCGTTTAATAAGGTCTTATTTTGTTTAATAGTTAATTATTTCTTTGAAATATGTCTGAAATTATTCGTTCATTCATCAAATTCATTAAACCGTTAGTCGGTTTTTAGCCATCTGTTCGCAAAACCAATCACTTTTGTGTCGGTTCGTTCATTCGGTTATTGATACATTTTTAATTTGTTAAATAAATTATCCGTTAAATCATTGATTCACTCATTTATAACATGACGTATTCAGTAATTTATCTGAAGTTAAGTAGATCTTTAAATATTTACACTTATATAATGTCAATACATGGTCTTCCTCTTTGTTTGTACTATGTTATTTGATTCTTGTTAAATCGGTGATCACACATGCATATATATATATATATATATATATATATATATATATATATATATATATATATATATATATATATATATATATATACATATATATATATATATATATATATATATATATATATATATATATATATATATATACATATATATATATATAATTATCTTCTGGGAGCCGTTAGAAAACAAGCTTCAAGCGCGCCTTACAGTCCCCTCTCTTCCTCTCTATCGCTACCACCCCCCACCCCCACCCCCTCACATGGTCTGGTGAGCTGTGGTTCACGCTGTTTACATTTTACAATTATAGAGACGGGTTTGGTGACGGCTATTAGGGGCAGATAATTTAGTTTGAAACGATTTTAAACTTAGAGGAGGTAACAAAGAGGAGGCTGCTTTCACGAGGGGGGGGGGGGTTAGTGTTTTTAAGCAAATATTTTCAGTGGCACCATTGGTACTGTCGAATTCACAAATTATAAATTGCTGAAAAGTAGAAAAAAACAACTAAATAGCGGCGTATGATACGCAGCGGGTCGGCTCGTATATATATATATATATATATATATATATATATATATATATATATATATATATATATATATATATATATATATATATATATTGTTACGACCCTTCTCTAATCCTTTCGAACTAGTCAGGGAATCGTAAACAAGAAGAAAAATAAAAATAAAAAAACGCCAACTTCAGTGATCTATATTTATTTCCACAAATTACCACAATTAAAGTTAACCCGCCACCAAAGTACACCAATCAGAAATATACACAAATAGCTACAAACAACTAAAGTTCTTAGCACGACTACCCTATTTATCCCTAACTGTCTAACTAGCCTAGGTCTACTACAGTATAGGCATCTCTTGGCTGTCCACTAGCTCACAGAGACGCCCCATGTCTGTCTCCTCTAGACCCAGCTATCCGAGTCCGTCCGTGTGTGACTCGTGAGCTCTGACTGAGTGTCCCCTGAGTGTGTTCCTCCTCCTTAAATAACGGACTCACAAATGTCCAGGTGCGGGGCTAATTATGCACCAACACTTCCCACTCAAGCCTAACCTAATTAAATGTCGCTAACAGGTCTGGGGTACCTGATTAAATTGTCAGACCCTGCTAATATACGTCCCCAGTCTGCCGTCTACCCCTCCTAAAATAGTCCAGTCGAGGTGCAGGGGTCTATGTCCTGACTTAACCTCTCGTACGGCTTTTCCCTACATTTACATACCTATTACCAGGCCAGGCGATTCAGGTGCGAAGGGGGGGGGGGGTGTAACCCGCTAGCATCAACAATAACATCCCACCCTTTGTCTCTTTCACGACCTGCGCCAGTCCGTGGCATCTCTCATTACGGCCTGGCCCGACCACAAAAAAAGGGGTTCACCTCGAGAGTTCCCCCCATCCATAAATCTCTAGGTGACACCCTAATTAACCCACGTTCAGCCATGTCCAAAAAAGGTAAGATCCCCCTCATGGGATCGTCACAATATATATATATATATATATATATATATATATATATATATATATATATATATATATATATATATATATATATATATATATATATATATAATTCCCTTCTTGGAGACGCTAGAAAACAAGCTGTAAACGCGCTCCCTACCTCCCCACCCCTACATGGTCTTAGTGAGATGTGTTCACTCTAAATGTTTACAAGCAGAGCCGGGTTATGTGAAGACTATTAGGGGCAGATAATTTAGTTTAAAACGATTATTAACGTAGGGGGGAGGGGGGAAGGAAGAGGGGGGGGGGGTTATGGTCCTTTAAGAGCTACTTATAGTGTTTTAAAGAAATATTTTCAGTGGCAGCGTTGGTACTGTTGAATTCACCAAATTATGAATTACTGAAAAGTAGAAAAAACAACAACTAAATAGCGGCGTATGTTATGCCGTGGGCCGGCCCGTATATATATATATATATATATATATATATATATATATATATATATATATATATATATATATATATATATTACAAATGTTTACTATCTGATAATCACTAAATATATGACATACATTAACATTAATATTTTAAGCATACTCACTTTTAAAACTGTTCAACTTTAACTGT
Source organism: Physella acuta (assembly GCF_028476545.2). Lineage (NCBI taxonomy): Eukaryota > Metazoa > Mollusca > Gastropoda > Physidae > Physella > Physella acuta. The sequence goes on along the minus strand of NW_026731704.1, from coordinate 207,264 downwards.
TTAGTGTAACTTAAACTATTGACTATTTCTTTGATAATCATCTACAAATAAAATGTTCGTTAAACAAATTGAAGTTTACTACCAAAACAATCTTGCAGATTAATGATCCAGGTCGTCGCAACTTACCATCGAAAGAGGTTATTGAACAAACAGCAAAAAAATTTCTGGAATTTATGAGAGGTTCACATGGATAGGGTAGTTCTGTTCTGAATAAACTGAAAATATTTCAAAGATTTACTCAATGTGTTTGCTTAATATGTTCATTAAATCCAAAATTAAAATTAGCATGACAGTTTATGAAAGACAAAAATGTAACAGCATAACTTTCACATCTTGAAGTCAGACAAATGATATCAGCTCGACATGATTCCATCTCAGTTAAATGAAGGAATACACGATGTATGAATATTTCTAATGTATACTATTATTCCTGTTGATATTTTGGTTACATAAATATGTTTACTTTAGTATTTATTTATAAAAAAAAAACATGTGTACGTTCTGAACTGTGATACAACAGCAATCATTAATTGGTAACGATCAAAATATAATGTACGTTTCTAAAAGCAATGATGTAGTTTACAACAAACTTATTGCGTACACTACTATAATGCTGATAAGAATAAAATAGCAAAACAAGTTAATCCCTAGTCATATCTTGAAGGCTGAGTTTAATTAAACAACCACATCATGAGACAACGTAAACAGTCACCATTATATAATGTAATTCATTAATCAAAGCATTGAATCTTCACTTATTACACATTCGCTTGCATTAATGGAAATAAAAAATAAATAAAAATAAACCGGGAGTGATAACCACTAAACTTTCTCGAATATTCTAATATAACACTACGGGGGATGGCAACTTGCTGATAAGATGTCTTATTATATGACCGCGTTGGTTGATGATAAGTTGTCTTATTATATGGCCGCGTTGGTTGCTGATAAGTTGTCTTATTATATGGCCACGTTGGTTGCTCAATCTATTGAGCTTAACTTTATGTCACAGTTATTACTATCTATTCAGCTTAACTTTATGTCACAGGTAATACAATCTATTCAGCTTAACGTGATGTCGCAGGTAATACAATCTATTCAGCTTAACTTTATGTCACAGGTAATACAATCTATTCAGCTTAACTTTATGTCACAGTTATTACTATCTATTCAGCTTAACTTTATGTCACAGGTAATACAATCTATTCAGCTTAACGTGATGTCGCAGGTAATACAATCTATTCAGCTTAACTTTATGTCACAGGTAATACAATCTATTCAGCTTAACTTTATGTCGCAGGTAATACAATCTATTCAGCTTAACTTTATGTCGCAGGTAATACAATCTATTCAGCTTAACGTGATGTCGCAGGTAATACAATCTATTCAGCTTAACTTTATGTCGCAGGTAATACAATCTATTCAGCTTAACTTTATGTCGCAGGTAATACAATCTATTCAGCTTAACTTTATGTCGCAGGTAATACAATCTATTCAGCTTAACTTTATGTCGCAGGTAATACAATCTATTCAACTTAACTTTATGTCGCAGGTAATACAATCTATTCAGCTAACGATTTGTATCTAGTGTTATATACGTTGAAAACAAAACAAAACAAAATAATGAAGTACACTTTAGTTACCAAGATTGATTGATATATGACTGTACTATTGAGACAAAAGACACGTAGCCCAACGTGTAAGACTGTAGTTGCTCAAGCCAATGTATTACCAATAAACCCTAGTTATATTTGCTCGTTATAATTTGGCAACATTTTTCAACATTTTATTTACAAGACTTTACTAATTAAAACAAATCAATCAATTATAACGGCTAGGGTGGTTTTAGAGATTTCAAAAGAAAAATGTGTGCAAACAATCACATTTGTTACACAATCTTCTTGGTGTTTTCTTCCAGGTCACGTCATATTGTAACACTGTTGCATAAATATAATGTTACACAATTATAACTCTACATTGTACTGCAATTGATTTTAACACACATTTATAATTTTGTTTTAAAATCGTTTTAAAATTTCATTTTTTTTCTTTAAAGTTTACGCTGTAATTTCCATCCACTGATGTGTGTTTGGTGTAGACGTATTTAGTAGAGCCATGGTGTCTATGTAATTCAGGATAGATTCGTTGTATAGTCTTCATGCTTACAGTCGGGGCATGCAGAAAACCATCACATACAAAGCCTATTTCTCCCAATCCCCAACATTTGTTCACTCTGTATGTCAGATTACTAAGCCCACCAATGAGGCCCACAATATGTAGGCGAACATGCTTTGACATATTTTATTTTTTTATTTTTTAATAATAAATTATTATAACATATATATTTTTTGTTTTTTTTTTTTAATATCACGGAAAAGCTGATAGAGATTAGTAGTTTGCTTCATCGGAAGTTTCAAATGTCTCCAAATCTATAACATAGTATAGCTATTGGTTTCAATTTAAACTAAAATCACATTATAATAGTTAGTGATTAGCAGTATACATTTTTGACGATACACAAGTATGTAGAAAATATGTTTCTAAAATTGTTTTCAAAATGTTAAGGCCCATTTGTAAATGTTACATGTATTATATATGTTTGAGGTTTATTTACTGCATTGTGGATTATTTCCCTTTAACGTGTTAAGCATGAAAAAAAAGAGAGCGCTAAGATATATGCAAACAACTATGGGTATGCAAACATTTTTGATATTAGAAAGAGAATATTTATCCTCATTTTAATTTGAGTGGGTAAGTTTACTGCCTTTCGTTGTTTTTTTAAGTTTACCTTTCAACCCGACGGTCTATGGGGCAAGTGAAGTAGAGTTCACTTTTTTCTGTGACCTCGGCATATGAAGAGATAGTGTGGTCAGCACTTTGCCCAGCCGCCTTTACTTTCCCTAACGTGAGTAAGGTATCCTTCAGAGTTGTTTGGAGTCAGGGACGGTCTACTGACTTGAACCCGGATTCGAACTCGGGACATATGGGTTAGCTGTCCAGCTCTCTACTGCTCGACCACTTCATTTAAAGCAATATAATTTTTTTTAATTTGCTTTGACATATAATATCAGCCATGGGGGATATGTGATTGATTAAAAAAACAAAACAACGGGTAACACGTAGATGTATATTGAACCAATGGCCATAGAACAACACATCTGGTTAACGTTAGTTTGTCGCTTGTTCCATTCACTGTTTCTATAAGTTTATGTTTGTCTTCTTTATTGTAGCCTTTATGTAATTTTAACCGACAAGTTATCAATATGGTCTACTGCAGGCCTTGTTTCGTGCTTGATTCGGTCAGTATGTATGTCAAAATGTAATATTTCTTTGGCCAGAATAGTTTGCAAGGTGTTGCTACACATAAGAAACTGGAGGGCGAGTAATTACATTATTTTTATACGAATAACGCACATAGAGAACTAAAAGAAATAGTGAACAAAAATGACAGATTGCTACTTCACTTAGAACCAACTTACTAAAGAAAAAGTCAACTGTTGCTCAGATGTTTTGTTTCTATCAGCTAAATGTGTCGCGTGGAAATGTAGGTTCGGATCCCGTTGTGTTAAAACTGTTCTGTCTTTACTCGGACGTTATTCTGTACTTTTGTCTACACTTATTGTCAGCCGTGTGTTAGTAGCACAAAGCATAGATCGTGAGGATTGTTCTGTTGTAGAAAGATCCAGTCAAAAAGTTATATAGTAAAAGTGTGTAGGGTAGTAGATCACAGTAAAGCTAGGAGTTATAGTACATTGATGTGTACATATTGCGACAAAAATCGTTCATATCATTCAACATGGAACCATGTCATATGTTGTAATGTCAAAGCAGAGAACCTGTTTGGCATCAGAAAGACGTCGATATCCTACTATAAGAAAATTAGAAAATTATAAGGAAAGCGTTCAAGGCCACTTTTGACACGTCTTAGATATGGCGCTTTAAAACGTGAAAACTATACGGGAGTCTGCTATAGGCCTAGTAGAAACAATTGATAGAGTCACGTGATACTGAAAGTAAAGAATGTAATTGAGTCCACCCAGCTCTAAGGGGTACCTAACTCACGTTAGCGTAAGTAACGGCGGCTGGGCATAGTGCTGACCACACTATCCCTTCATATGCCGAGGTCACAGAAACAAGTGAACTTTACTTACCCCATAGACCGTCAGCTTTGCAAAGGGAACTTTACTACTTTACTTAAAAGAAGGATTATAAGACATATGAATACTTCTAATTGATAGTATTATCATTAATGTACTGTTGATTACCTAAATATATTTACCTTGGTATTCACTTTGAATTTTAAAAAATCATAAGTACTGTACTGTGATACAACATCAACCATTAATTGGTAACGACAAAATGTAATGTATAATTATAAAAACAAAGATGAACGAAACAATAAACAATATGTATACATAACTGTGATGCCGACAAAAATAAAAGAACAGCACAAATGTTAATAGCTTGTAATTTGTTGAGAGCTAAGCTTAATTAAACAACCACATAAAGAGACAACTTAAACAGTCAACATTATATATATATATATATATATATATATATCTTATATCTTATCTATCTATACATATATATAAGCAATGTATGTGTGTGTGTGTTTGTCGTTTACTACACCTCTCATCACATCGCCGTGAAACATCCGTGATGCATCCAATATCAAAGAAAAAACATCTGCGGAGTTACTTACTGACATCAAACACCTAGAAACACCTAATAAAGATATCAATGCCGATGATCTTTGCAATGAGCTTCAAGTAGTAGCTCGAAGGCTTCCAAAGCCTATGTTCCCATTATATGCGCCTCTCTATATTGCAGAACCAAATTTGAAAGCGTGTATACCAAATGTTTCCTTGAGAATAATATTAACGTTTCGAGTGTCCGTGGCTAGTGGATAGCAACGTTTTTAAAAATTGAAATTAATTACAGGGTAGGAACTACTAACCCGCTGGGGGAAGAAGGAGGGGGAGGGAGGCCATTTAGGAGTAAGGGAGCAAAATCCGACACAATAGAATACATTTTTTTGCACCTTGATAGACTAGTCGTTTTGTGAAAACAAAAACCAAATCGACTGCAGCAGTCATTGTTCTACTTTAACTAACACATGCGGTTGCATAGAGAAGAAACAACTACATCATAAGTTGTAGTATAAAAAATAGGCAAACAATCTTTAAATCGTGTCCATGACACTATTCATAATTTTGGAATAGGAAAAAAAAGGAGGCATTTCAAATTTTTTTTCAGACCAGAAATGTGTTTTATTCGACCTCTGTGTGGTTTATTGTCTTACGCTGATTATACTTTGCAATTAAATAGGTAAAATAGCTAAATGGTTTAATTTAAAATTGGGTGAGGCAATATATATATATATATATATATATATATATATATATATATATATATATATATATATATATATATATATATATATACATACATATATAACCAAGTCGATATTGAAGGTCTCGTTTCTTGTCGTTGTTTGGTGGGGCATTCTAGATAGATGTATGTTTATGTATCTGCTATGTTTTGTCTGCATAGTGGGTAATAGGGTTTCTGTTGTTTTACTAAGAGTGTTGAATTGTAAATGAGTCTAAATAATATTGCCATGGCTTAAGGTGTCATGGTTTAAGATGAAGGTTCCTAAAGCTGGACAAGTATTTTTTTTTTGTAAGTCTATATTTTTTTTATTCAATTACAAAAATGTACACAACACAATTTATGTAATATTCTTTATGCACAACAAACGCCAACTACAACCACTCAGACAGGCAAGATTTTATCCAAACCTCTCTAAACAACTGACAATCTTTTCTAGCATAAAAAAATTCAACCATGGAGACTGTGTTAGACTGTGTGTGATTGATCTTGTGAGCTAGGCTTGGAAATTGTTAATTATTCTTTGGAGGTGATGCAAAGACAAACAGAGAATATACGGCCCAGGCTGTTGCTACACCAACAAGGGTGACTGCAGTTATAAACAAGGGCTTGTCTTTTGGTAATTTTTGCCAGACCAGATGGCCGTCATCTCGTAGAAACAAAGCTTGTCTCTCCATAAAATTCTTGTATGCTGAAGTGTTGGGAACGGCATAGTTCCCAGGGCCTACTTTCTACAGTGGCTCAGCAAGAGATGAAAAGCGTATGGCAACAATTCTACCCAACATTTTCTTGCCTTGTTCTCCTTGAAGGTGAACAAGTATAAAACTATTTCGAAACATGTAGCAAAACAAATAATGAGTTAAAAATTTAAGATTGCTCTTGTTCATAAATTTGTGTATAACATGTCGTAAAGTGTTTAACAAATATAATATGAAATATAATATACATGTTTATAGAATACACAGAGGTCATAGCATTGCAATGTTGTAACTTATATACTAAAACTTAAAATAAAGTTGTTACAATGTTTATGGCGATATAAAATTTAAATTTTCTTAACATAAACACTTTTAAGGATAAGAATAAGTTGTTTCCCTTGCTCTTTTTTAAAATTACGCACTTGAAGAAATGAAACAATTAATTATTCTAATATTAATAATTGATATTAGATTTTAGAATTTTAGCGTTTATTCAACACTGTAGGAGAATGACAAATATGTAACATATACATGTAAATATACATAATAAAACAATGGGGGATAATAAACATTAATTACCTGATTTTATAACGTGAAGTTACCTCTGAAAATCAACCGCGTGTTGATAGAGACAACATATTTGACAGTGACAAAGAAGGTTTGTGATATATCCTGGTTTTATGTCAATATCTAGAACAAAATATACGTGAGCCAAAAGTATGTAATGTAGCAACGTTTGAACGTGTGGATGTCACAATTACAGCAATGACTGTGTATGTAAAAATAAAATAGCTGATTAGATATAAACTAACTAGTACAAATTACGTTTTAGATTCGTCTGTGCTATTTTTAGATGGCTAAATGACTAATTAGTACAATCTGTAATATTGTTTTTCTTAATTACTCTGCCCATGTTTTTTTTCTTTATATAATACAGTAAAACCATTATTATTGTTAAAATATTGTTATTATAGTTATAAAAATAAACATGTCTCTATCCGACATCAAATACATTTTTTTAATGTTTTTAATTTTTTGCATTTTTAAGCTAATTGCAGTTTTGATTTATAACCTTATTAATGTATTGTGGATTGTTTAAATGGTCTCATAATGTGTTTTTTTGTAATTAAGCTTAGCTATGACGATCAAAGCATTTTTCGTCCATCACTTTTGACAGCATCACAGGTATGTATGAATTACGTTTATTGTATACTGTATCCTATTTTTAGAATCACGCATTTTATTTGGTAACAACCAACCACTGATTCCTGTCGTTATCGCACCTCAGTATGTAAAGTTATTTTGATTAAATACAAAATTTTTTTTAAATACATTTATTTTCAAATAGAAATATTTACATCAACATAAAATACACATGTGTGTGTGTGCTTAGTATTTGACATAGTTCAAACATTAATACAAATTATCATTACATAAACAAAATGGTATACATTACTAAAAAAGATCAACAATTCAAATGAAGATATTTAGATAATTTGAAATGAAGAAATAAAAATAAGGTTTACTTTTTACCATAATAGTAATAGTCTTAAATGTTTCTACAGTTTTGTTGAGAATTTTTTTTACAATATAAACAGCGTGAGAAATTAATAGAAAATATTAACAATATGTAAATAACAGGTACAAAGCGAAAAAAACAGAGAGGCATAATAGATTCTAATTGGATACCAAATGGGTTGCAAAAGCGGCAGCTTTCGACGTAAGAACGACACCGACACACAAGAGTATTCTACACTGGGGACACGCAGGACCTCTACGTTCTATGATTAAAACCGAACTAGGGGTTTGCATCGGGCCACCTACGGTAGTGTAACAAGTCAATGCCGTGATGCCCCTGACATCTAGGCGGTCGACAAAAGGTGTTTAATCTCACTGTTGCGGAGGGTGATTAACGTACACTTAATGCTTTCATACATCACCCCCAACGGCGTCTCAGCGCTAGTGTGGACAAACCCGCGTCCCAGCAACAAAGATCCGAGAAAATAGCAGCGGCGTTGTTTACGTGATCGGGAAGGAGATTTTGATGCATATGAAGGATTTTTTTTAAATCTCGTTGTTTGATGTTATCATGATGATGATGTTAATATGTTATGAAACAAATTGTTGATATCACATTTAGGTCAGTAACTTGGCCTACCTAAGTATCTAACATACAGATGAAGCTAAAATGGATCTAAAAGAACTTATTAATCATTTTTCAAAATCGAAAGCTTGAAAAAAAAAACGGGAGTGATCTCACCTAAAATTTCTCGAATATTCTTATATAACTTGGAATATAGACATGATTTTTAATCACTTAAACTTTTAAAAATAGAATAGAATCTCATTAAAAAAAGAATTGCGCACCAAGCGAACGTGCTTAATAGTGCGCAATATTATTAGTACTTTCTAAATTTACATGCGTTTTTTTTGAGAAATCGGAAATAGCGTAAATTAGTACTTCCGTTCAACGGAAATTACTCAAAACTCGATTGATTGTAGAGAGTCGGATATTTTACTTACATGTTAAATTTCATTTATCTATCTGAAATAGTACTCAAGTTATAGGCTTTTGAAAAATTCAAAGTAGAAAAAGTACCACTTCCGGTTATTTGAAATCGCTCAAAAGCTGATCAGGATCTAAGAGCAATTAAGATAGATAGAGATAGATATAGAGTTATCGGTCGAGGTATATAGAAAAAATATTAATCAATATCAAAACTTGACGTTTTATAAATTTATTCATACTGATAAAACAAACATATTTATAAAACTGCATAGTTTAAAATAACTGTAAAAAGTATTCTTAAACGGGGAAATGTTTTATTTAAATGTCTAAATTTTTAAAACTTACTAAAATAAATACAAATACTATTTATTGTAATTTTTTTTTAAAAACGGCAATGAGTACTAAATTGTTTTTGCTAACAATTACATAAAGAGACACGTCGGCGAATAAGCTTCAGATACTGATATTGCAATTCTAAGATTGCAACAAAAAAGCAATAAAACCACTACACAAAAAATGAATTGTTAGACTTTTTTTTTACACCAGTTGCCAATTAGAAATATTTTATCTTGAAACGTTGATTAAAATTTGATTTTAAAAAAAAACAAATTGGCGAACAATAAACATCCAAATATTTATTTAATATTAATGGCACTACACATACACATACATTGTGCTTGTTCAATGACGTAAGAACACCAAGCCTTAGAAAAATGTTAATAGCTAAAGAGCTTTGTTTTATCGTTCCACGATCAAAATTTATTTAAGCTTTCGTGCTTGCTTTGTTTGCTGATTATAACTAGGGCATTTGATTAAATTTTTGAAATTTAAAATGTCTCGCACCATTAAACGGTAATCTTAGAATATGTGCGGTAAATAGAGAAACTACTAGTCGTAAACAAGGAAATTAAAACAATTTTACGTCAAATATTTACAAATAGGAGTAGCTATTTTTTATCCACTTCATCAGTTTGATTTCTAGCCATCAAAGACACATTCTGTGAGAGGAACTCTATCCACGTATAGTACATAGCATCTTGTTTAATATTATTATTGTTTCCTAGACTTATATTGAACAGTATTTTCACAGAATTGTCAACAATAAAATTGAGAGAAATACAAGTTGTTGTTCTTTTAATATCTTGCGTTAGCAGCCCACTCAAGTGCTATACTGAATGTGTGCATTTGGTTCTTTAAACAAACATCAATGAAATTCACAAGCCTTAAAAGCAGGACTATGCGCAGAAGTGAGGCTTTCATCTATGTAAATGTAAATGTGAATGTGAAAACAACAACTATACAATACGCAGTATCTTGTGAGGAATCGAATAATAAAATACAGAATACATATTTTTTTTAAGTTAATAAATATATGTTTGTTGGTACAACTCAAAGAAATTTCAAGATGCGTGTTTTTAATGGGAATAATTTCGTTATTTTATCAAGAAGTGTTCTTTTCTTGTGCGAATACAGTATTTAATATATATATATATATATATATATATATATATATATATATATATATATATATATATATATATATATATATATATATATGTATATGATATGTCACTCAATATCATCAATACTGAAGCTTTTGATCAACTTTGTTGGCCTTGTTAATTGATCTCATCCAATATTCCATTAAGAATAATGAAAACAGTTGCACCTATTTGCATGGGAAATTACCATATTAGAACTAGTCCAAGAATATTTTTTCCTTAAATTATGTAAATCGTATGTTTAATGCGGTATCGTACATAGTTGTTTCCGTATTATGTCAGTAAAATGTCCTGCATCGAATCAACATTGATCCAATTATCCTGGTAGTAATATCCTTGAATTATATCAGAAATTTTCCATGTATCATAATATGCTGCACTAAACTTATATTAAGGAAGTTTAAAATCAAATTAAAAGAGCACTTTATGAGTAAAAAATAAGGCATGTTAGAACATTTTTAAAAACTCGTATGTGATCTAAATTACATCAACCGTAATAAAATAATATAGCTGACTTTCGCTTATTCTTAAAAAGATGAGCGCACTTTTTATTTTAAAAATCTGACAATTGAAAATTACTTAAAAATATTACTCTATATTAAAAAAAAAGAAAATAATCAACAGACCATTTAATAATTAATTTTTTAAAAAGCTAAAACATGAACAAAACTTAAACATTAATTAATTAAACATAGCACGCAGCAACAGTGTGATAGCTGACGTCATAATCAAGAAAGGAGTCTGGCGTATTTGCACGACACCCCTTGCACCACTGTCTTCGGGACCGGGTTCTTCTGTGAAAACGTAATTGATGAATCCACTTGCAATATATGCTACGTTGCTGCAGACTGATTCTGAGAAAAATGCACTTTTTTTTAAAATCATCACTAAATGTTTAGCTACAGATTCGGGATTTAGCTATGCTAAAAAAATACCTTAAAGTAAGTCATTTGGAACAAACAAAACTAAATTAAAGAAAATTTCAGCCTTTGATAATGAAGGACGAATTTTTTACTTAGCAGGTTTTGAAAGTGTTTCATGTACTTAGCATGTTTTGAAAGTGGTTTAAATACTTAGCAAGTTAGGCAAGTAGTTTATTTGCAATTGAATATTAGCTATTATGCTTAGTTTTGACAAGGAATAAGGAGAGTTCAATCCTTGGCAGAAACTCATGTGTCTACCCACATCATAGCATAGTGTTTACCACTAGTTTTTGCGTATGTCTAAGAACCAGACTAAACCTATTTCTTTGTTATCTTGCCTTCCAGTGCGAGTTCCTTAGCTGATAGCAAATCAAACAGCAATGTAAAATTCTTTTGATTGATCTGACTTAAGCAGTCCTTAAATCATTTAAAAAACTAGCAGTAAAAATTTACAGTAACAGGCGATACAAAACATACAATTAAAATTAATTATGGCAACAAAAATTGTACAGTTTACTCTCTGGAAAAAATCCAAAGGGATAATTTTATTGGGGGAAAATAAGGAGTTACATAGCACTGAAGGTGGGGGAGCCTTCTGGCTTTGATTGAGTCTAAACAATGTTGGAGGCGTCATCCTCACTAAGGCAGTCACATTCCTCATTCTCATCATCGGCAGCTTGAAGGGTGTCGAAACAACAGATTTCAAGAAAGTAAGTTTTTGGTTTGTCTCCCAGTCATCTCCAGCATGTTCTGACACCAGTTTTTTTAATGTCAGTAATTTTGGTCGCATTTACTTTGACACCTGGCAAGTACATCCCAGTCCTCCTCTGCCAATCTCACAATGTCTTGATCTTTGTAAATATCCAGGTATTCCTCTGGGTAATAAATCCTTCCTTTCTTTCTAATTTTGTTTTCCAACACTCTAAAAACCTGATCATTGTGATGCCATCTGAATGATGGAACTATCCTCTTCCTCAAACATAAATGAAAACATCTGGCTTTTGCCTTCGTCTTGCGCACACATATGGCAGTGTTATTAGTGACTGCTTTTTGGGATGGATCACTCTGCCTTTATCTGATTCCTCATTTGTTCACAAAAGGAGCATGCCTCTGTTTTGGGTGAACCCAAACACATTCTGGAGTCTCTTTTAAATATCCGTCAGAAGAATTCATAGGTCACATGGTTTTCTGTATTGTATGACAGAAACATTTTCCACAGCTGCTTCATAGAAGTAATTGTAGAAGGAAAGTAGATTATTTTGGACTTAAGTCTGCAGTAGTGGCTTCACCTGCCTTTAAGCCCTTTTATAAAAAAAGCACGTACAGCAGTTCTTTTGGGGCCATACTTAATGCACTTTTGATCACCACCTCGTTTTTCCGTTGAAACTCCTCCATGTTGCTTGATGTTTTTAGCAATGTTTTCGACACGAGAACATCCAATAACCAGCACTTTTAAGAAAAAGTCCTTACAAACTCGCACCCTTGTTTTTGTCTCACATGTCGCCCGTTGTTTGTTTTCGATTTGGTTTTTTGGCTGAGGCCACAATGAACTTAACAATGAAATTGTTCTGATCAGCTTTTTGGGTGTGGCTGTAGAACAACGAGTTGAATGTTGCCATGTCCCTGCTTGTGAGCTCTGCACACTTGAAGGCTGCCTAACTGGTATGTCTGCAGTCAGCTCTACACATCATTTGAAGGCACCTTCCTGGTATGTCTGCAGTCAGCTCTCACAGCTGGTTTTTGTGAATGTCTAAGGAAGGTATAAAAACAATGTCAAATGGTGGAAGTTACTTTACTAATCTTGATTATGGTTAAGTCTAAATCTAGTCTAGATCGAGGATGCTAAATCTAAATTCTAGTTGTAGAAGATGTACTAACTAGTACTATATCTAGCTGTAACTTTGTGTACCGTTATCTCAGTAGTTTGACAAACACTAACACGCTGTAACAACAGTTTCGTCACTATAACTACAGTGTTATGAGTTATGACTCGTTGAGTGTAGTGTGTAGCGATAACACAAGAAAAAGAAAAGAACCCCACTACTGAACTAGATCTAGTTCTAGTAACAGTAACTCAGTGGTAAGGAGTGGATTATTAATAACACTGAAAAATAGAAGATGGCTTACCTCTGAATTTGAATCTGTTTCCTTTTTGAAGCTTTAAATGGGAGATCCATAGGCATTTTTACAAATTACAACGACACTCGCATCGCGTGACAGCCATCTTGAAAGATCGAACGATGTACATGGAAGGAAGTCGCCTATAAGCAATCTAAATTGTGATTGGCTCTATCCTTTAACTAACGACCGCTGCCATTGGCTTGTTATTTAGTAGGAATTGAAAGTGAAACCTAATGAAACTTAGCAGGTTTTGCAAGTGGATCCTATTTTTAAAAAGGGAAATTAGCGAACGTAGTAGGTTTTGATTGTCAAAACTAAAAATAAACTGTGGGTTTTTACTTAATAAAAGAGCAAAGGGAGATAACTCATTTTTTTTTCAAAAAGTCGACTTAGCAGGTTTTGAAAGTGGACTCCTCATAATTATCAAAAAATATAACAATGGCTAAAAAAAGGCATACATATATGCATGTATTTTAGTGGCGTATGCATGTTTTCGGCTACGGGGAGTGGCGACTGTTTACTGTTTATATATAAGAAAGTTTAACAGAACATCGTACTTAAACACCCTTTTCTACATCTACAACGAGAATAAAAGCCACCATAATTGTACAGAATCGCTAATAATATTAAAACCTAACTTAAAGTCTAACGAATTCGATATGTAATCAAATGATTAAAGTTAAGCCTAAATCTCAACCGAAATGTGATATGTTTGAGTGTTTAAAAACATGTTAATTGATAGTGTTATTCTCAGTTTTGTAACAATTATTTTAAATTATACGGGCTTAATGTTACTTTAATATTAGTTGTACTTACCAGTTAGTTCTTTGTTTGTTTCCCTTTTTTGCTTTGTTTGGTTATTTTTTTCATCTTCCTCGATCATTGTTTTGCCTGTAGAAAATTACAAACTTCTACTAAATTTTTTTTTTTTTTAAATGTGTTACGGAAAAAGTAGAGAAACCGTCATTAGCTATTTCTCGTCTCTAATACTCCAGAAAATGTTGTCATTGAAAGTAGTTTGTTGGTCAGAAAAAGTAGAGAAATCGTCATTTGATGTCGTCCATAAATGACGTCACACTCGTAGGTGGGAGGGGGTCCGTAATTTTGTGATGGTGTGTGATGAGGGGGAGGGGGGAGTAATTATGTGACGGAGTGGCAAATGGTGTGACGTCACACTTTTGCATTATAAATAAACCGGGAGTGATCGCCCCTAAACTTTCTCGAATATTCTTATATAAAATAACAGGGGATGGGAACTCGGGCTATAGACATGATTTTTAATCCACTTTAAATACTTAAAGTTTTAAAAATAGAATAAAATCTCGTAGACAAAAGAACTGCACACCAAGTGAACGCCAAATAAAAAAGTTGATACGGATCTACGATTTTGATAAAATACGTATATATGAAATTTCATCAACTTAGCTGTAACGGTACTCAAGTTATCGTGTTTACACACAGACAGACGCACACACACACACAGACAGACAGACACACAGACATAAGGACAGAATTGAAAAGCCCAGTTTTTTTTCAGACTGGATTACGCATAAAACCTCTTAATTTTGATAAATCTGGATTGATAATTTTTGCCCGATTAAAATAAGTCCTTTATACTTCGGATGTGATGAAGGACTGAGGTGTAATACGGTGAAAATTGTTAAAACTTCTAGTGATTTTTGTGCACGATTACAATACTTTCTCTATACTTCGTATATACGAGAAAGAAAAAAAGCAATGTTAGAAAACGAATTGTAGCCGTTATTTCACGTTTTAGAAAACGGTTTTAATAAATTGTTACAGGAATTGATAAAAATACTTCATGTTGACAGAGTTCTGACAAGATTTTGGAAAAATATCGGTTTTAAGAAAAATTCAACTGCAATTTTGATGGGGGGTGTAGGTTTTTTACCAGTCACTTTGCCTTTTGTTTTAGTGTCACACAATTGATATGGAAAGCAAATAAGTCCGTAATGTCAAGTAGCATTTAAGATTCTTTATTTCCACTGTATACAATTCAGTAACAAGATTTTTATATTATTATCTACAACGTTTAGCGGTCCCATTGGGTCGGCGACTGAGGCGGCCGCCCCACCCGCCCTCCCCAAACCACAGCTCTGGAGGAGGGGGGGGGGGGGGCTTTTTAATACGTTTTCCCTACGGCGCTAAGGTGTGCGGACCTTTGACCACAGGTCCTTTGACCATAGGGGGTTTGACCATAGGGGGTTTGACCACACCGGAGCTTTGACCATAGGGGCTTTGACCATAAGGGGTTTGACCACAGCGGGCCTTTGACCATAGCGGTGCTTTGACCATAGGGGGTTTGATCATAGGGGGTTTGACCACATGTGTTTTCTCAGCAGAGTGTCTTTGATCAATGGTGGTCTATCAACTAGTGTTTGATCACAAGCGCTGTGTCCGGCTTTGATCATATGTGTGATACAATTAACACGATTTTATACATGTTTCCTAGAGCCAAGAACTATATTTTAGTCTCCACATAAAGGCTGTTGCTAGGCCTCATAGATTTATTTTAAATGTAAATGAAACACAAATAATGCTACATATAACAAGTTTCACAAATAAATAATGTAGATGTACTTGAAAATACATAGCATATATAAAGGATAAAAAAAATGATACAAAACTTGCCAACAATATAGTCAAAGATGTAATACATAAAATGGTTAACTAAATGACAGATGTGCTATAGCACGCAAATATGTCAGTGCATCTGTTTGACCATATGTCTGGACAGCACGTTTTATCATATCATTACATCATGTCGAAATTTAAAATATAATTTATAAACTTTTAACCATATATCCTTACCATATATGGTTAGCATTCGACAAACCACCTGAGATCAAAGACCCTATGTGGACAAAACACCTATGATCGAAGCCGGACGCAGCGCTTGTGATCAAACACCAGTTGATAAACCACCTGTGATCAAAGACCCTCTGCTGAGAAAACACCTATGGTCAAACCCCCTATGGTCAAACCCCCTATGATCAAACCCCCTATGGTCAAAGTTCCGCTATGGTCAAAGCCCCGCTGTGGTTAAACCCCCTATGGTCAAAGCCCCTATGGTCAAAGCTCCGCTGTGGTCAAACCCCCTATGGTCAAACCCCCTATGGTCAAAGCACCTGTGGTCAAAGGTCCTAGGACCGGCGCTGAATAACCTGGCGCCGGCGCTGCTTGTATATGTTTGAATGTATGTTATTAAGGTTAGTTGGTCCTTGCGCTTCTAACTTTTAGCGTGTTTGTCACGGCCGGGGATTCTATGGAGCAGAGTAACTTGAAAGCTACCTGGCGTTTAGAGGTACGTAGGTCGCTCTTTATTACATTCATCAAGTGTATTAATACCAACGAAGTAAACAGTTTTGTGTTACACCAACTACTTTTTTTAAAATAGCAAATGTACAGTCCGCAAATCAATAATGCAAAAAAAAAAAAAGAAAACATACTCACAAGCAGAACTCATCGTTACGATACCAACCGACGCGAGTTCAATTTGGGCTTTAGCCTCTGCATTATTTTGACATTTTGCTTTTTGTTCCGTGAAACATTCGTTAGCTTGTTTGGATATCCTACGAATGGTTTAATTGGATTTCATTGCAAGTTTTAAACACTAAAAGATTTTCATGCTTTTTAAAAAAATATTTTAAATTGAAAATATTTTGTTATTAATCTAAATAATTGCAAACGTTAATTGTTTTAAAGTTAAAGAAACTAAAAGCATATATTATAAAGTAGTATATTTTATAATCTTACTTGCAAGTTTCTTGGGTGGGACCGCTTTGCTGTTGCTGCTGTAGATTGCCCATTATGCTCATACATTTCATAATGTTGCAGTCTGAATCACCAGCCTGGCCTGTGGTTCAAATATGTGTAGGTTTAAACGTTATAGTGGGTGCAGTGGCATTCCTAGGTTGGGTGTCACCCGATGCGGCACTTCTTGTTATCACCCCCACAAGAAACAAAGTATATATATATATATATATATATATATATATATATATATATATATATATATATATATATATATATATCTGTGTGTGTGTGTGTGTTTGTGTCGGCATACATAGGCCTATTATTTAAATATAAGCCGCATACGCGTACATTTATGTGTATATGGTTTTTTCCTTGGTGTCACCCCCCTAAATGGTATCACCTGGTCCGCCACCTCCCCCCCCCTTCCGCCTCGCCCTCGCTACGCCTCTGAGTCAGTGAGCACTTATTGCGAATAACCACCAAGTTATACAATCTACGTTTGAAAAAATAAAGTGATCGGCGACACCACCTATTTATTCGTTAGTACTTACAGTTGGTATTGGACGGACTGGTCTAGCGGTAGAGAGCTGGACTGCTAACCCGTAAGTCTCGAGTTCGATACCGGGTTCAAGTTAGTAGACCGTCCCTGAGACCACCCAACTCTGATGTGTACCTACCTCACGTTAGGGAGAGTAAAGGCGGCTGAGCATAGTGCTGACCACGCTATATCTTCATATACCGAGGTCACAGAAACAAGTGAACTCTACTTCACTTGCCCTATAGACCGTCAAGTTTGAAAGGGAAACTTTACTTTTACTTACAGTTG
Organism: Physella acuta; assembly: GCF_028476545.2. Taxonomy (NCBI): domain Eukaryota; kingdom Metazoa; phylum Mollusca; class Gastropoda; family Physidae; genus Physella; species Physella acuta. Next base: position 189,517 of record NW_026731704.1, on the reverse strand, counting down.
GTGAGCTTCATTTTCATTTGTGCCAATCCCATTTTAATTTTGCTCTTCAGTTCTTTACCACACGAGGGCAATAATGCCGTGTAGCAGTCTGTGATTTCTTTAGCAAATCTGGGGGTGGGGGTTGATAAAATTTGAATTTACTAATTAACGAAAGAGACCATATCAAGGTAGTGTGTGTGGGGGGGGGGGGGGGGGGGAAGGGAGAGGGTATAAATGGATGAAGCTTTAGCCGATATGTATGAGTATTTGTGTCGGGGAGGGGGGGGCGGGGTAGAACATTACTCCTCACAGTAATTACACATAGATCAATTACCCCCAGAGGAATAGCATGGGTAGAAGCGGGGGAGGTACATATGTCCCCGGGTGCCGACCTTAGGGGGCGCCAAAATGGGTTGGAAAAACAAATGAAATTAAAATCTCATTTTAACTGCAGTTTTGCATTATAAATATAAATAATATATGAGGTGGGGTTGCAAATGGAAAGTTTGAGGGGGAGGGTGCAAATTGAAAATTGAAAGGTTGTTCCCGAGGGGGGGCGCCAAATTGAATGTTTTTAATAGTTTGTCGCCGGGCGCCGGGACGGGTCGCTGCGCCCCTGATTGCCTAGCTCTTGACAATACCTATTTTGCATGAAACTTTTAACGTGAGAACCCCGCCAATTTATAAAATGCTTAAAGCATTAGAATATTGCCTGAATGGCTCTATTTACTGAAAAAAAATAGTATTTTATTCTTTCTCTTTGCATTCTATTCAATACAAAACAGGGAAACTGGCAAAATGCTGAAAAAAGTTCATTTCTTCCAGAACATTTACTATCTTTTCTCTATCCCTATCCCCAACGCAAACCAAATCTCTATCCTTTTAACTATATCGCAAGTCTTATACTTATCCTATTATTTGTTAAAGTAAATTAATAATCGAAGGTATTAAATACCACAACGTAATATGTATTGACATAAAAGGGTCGTTTACTAACATTGACACCACTTACTTGCTCATTAAATTTATGTCTCCAGGGTTTTCTTGAACTTTATTCATATCCTTTGTGCAGGCTTGAAATTCATTACGAGTACACGCCGCATTCGTCGTGCTAAACAAGCCTGGAGTTAGAGGGAAATTAGTATTTACATCTACATACCGTTTTAGTAATGCCTTGTTGCGCTGTGCTGTACATGTATGTTAGGCATTTTTCAACTGTTCAAATCCACCCAACTAGGTTTTTACTTGTTAAGTGTTAATTGATTGATTAACTTTAAGAATTGGGGGTTAGGTTATGATTTGTGTTAAAATTAGAGGCAGAGCTAAATAAAAAAGAGGCGCCCCGATAAAAATGCCAGGCCCTAAATATATATATATATATATAATATATATATATATATATATATATATATATATATATATATATATATATATATATATATATATATATATATATATATATATATATATATGAAAACATGGATAAGAATGGTTGATCAAGAGGCGAAAACAGCTGGGCTCACATGAGCACAATTTAAGGGAGCAGCCCAAAACCGAGTCCGCTGGAAATGTGTAGTCGCAGCCCTTTGCTCCACAGGGGCCACAAAGGAATGATGATAATGATATGTAAATATATATATATATATATATATATATATATATATATATATATATATATATATATATATTTATATATATATATGGTTCACAGAAAAAAGCGCAAACAGAAAAAACAACGAAAAATGTGCAAAAGAGAAATTTAGCACAAAGACCTATATGGACTAGATGACACATTTATACATGACTCTTAGTGTTGCTGTGAGAGTGTCGTGTTTGATCACGTGATGTACTACCACTTAAAGCATACCACTACCATCTGCATTTCCATCATCACGATACAGGCGATAATCGCTTAACACAATGCCTATTATTTTCTTGGTCAATAATTATTCAACTACTATTCTCGTATAAATAAACATAAAACTATGATAATGAAATAATTTAAAATACATCATTGTTATGATGTGTGTTTTATTAGGGTATTTTGGTGCGAATGAATATTGGTGCGAGAGATATGACGAATGCATGTTTTATGACGTAGATAAAAGAGAGTGTAGTTTTGCCATACGAATGGGCTGTTATGGTATGCAAGCTAGGTAGTTCGAACTAGGAACATTGTAAGAGATACCTCGTGTAATGTCGATATCAAGGATATTTTTATGTTTATTTATACGAGAATAGTAGTTGAATAAATATTGACCAAGAAAATAATAGGCATTGTGTAAAGCGATTATCGCCTGTATCGTGGTGATGGCAATGCACATCGTAGTGGTATGCTTTAAATGGTAGTAGATCACGTGATCAAACAAATTTACCACATGACCTTTAAGATAATAAGACAAACATTTTACTGAATATAACGAAGGCACTAAGGAGAAACGGCACAGAAATATCCATTTTCTTTGTCCGTTTGGTCTTGCCACTCTAAAATCTATTTAAGCTATGCGCTGGTAAAGGCAGGGGAAGCTACCACACATCTCGCCGGTCCTGGCAGGGAAATCGACTCGACATCTCATTCGCGAGACTGGGCTAAATATGGCGCGTGGAGGATGCTGGTAGAAATGGTAACAATGGGTATCAATACTCGATACTCAAACCATCCATGATAAAGTCCTGATTAGGTATTTTATATAAAAACCATTTTTTGTAGTCGATTTGTGAAGGGGTTAAAAATAGAACACTACTCAGTAGATTTTTTTCAAAGATTCGTTTCGAATTTTTTTAAGTGTGTGAATTTTGATTCACTTTAGTTTGAAGATTGTGTTATAAAATAACGCCATGGTGTAAAAGAATAAAAGATTGATTTTTTAATTCGCCTGTCGTCAAAAACTGATGTGAAGATTAAAGCTTTTCAATGCATAATTTGTTTTAGAAGTTGTTTTTGTTTTGTTAATAAATAACGCTTTCAAATTTGGTTAGGTCAAAACGTATTGTAATAAATAATCTTTTGAAATGTGGGTACGGCTAACCAGTAACACACCCTCCTCCTCCTCTATTCTAGCCCCATCATTTTTACCAGATTCCTTAGCCAGGCAATCGATACAGAAATGAGGTCAACCGCCCTAAAATGTAGTACGCCGAAAACGTAATATACAGCCCCCCTCCCACCCTTACATGGCCCAGCATTTGTATTCGACCCCACCCTCTCCCCCAATAGCTGACCCTCCCAAATGCCAGCCACAGCCAAGGCCAAAAACTCCAAGCACACAGATATTGATGCTGAATGGTTTTGTCACTTTGTCGGACTAAAACCTAGGCCATTGGAGTTGTGGGTCCTGGAACTCTTCCAGCACTTCAAGTCTGCTAGTATTTCGTCTATCCCTCTCCCCATCCCCCCTTTATCATCCCCCTCCCTACCTTCATTCCCACTGAAACATGTTCGCATTTATATATATATATATATATATATATATATATATATATATATATATATATATATATATATATATATACATATATATATAAGTATAACCGTTGTCTTTCCCCTTGAATGTGCGAATATTATGACGTATCACGGGTAACGTAAGGAGACGTTAATAAGATGTTACCTTTTGTGTAGATCTTTATGGCAATCCTTTGCCAAGTCTCTTTCAAAGTGGATAACATGATAGGGGAGGTAATCTGACTGGACAAGCCGTTGTAGGGGAAGTAGTATGTGCGGGTGATTTGGTCTAGTTTTGTGCATCTTTTTCTTTTAAAAGTATTTTTGTAAAAAATGTATTACATACAATTTTTAAAAGTGTATCAACGTTTATAAAATTTCTAAAATTGTGTCTGAAATGTATTGACTGCACAGTTACTTCCCTTTAAAATAAATCATTAAAGCGGGGGAAGAAAAAATTTACTTTTTATTACTTTGTTTTTGGTGTTAAGAAAACAAGTGCGATGTCGTTGGTATTTTTAATACTGCCTTTTATTTATTCTATACACTGAACAAACTGTTCAATAATTATTTTTTTAAAATCAATAACATTTAAAAAGCCAGGTCCTACAAATCCTATATGTTTATTTCTTTCCATTTACGGATAAGCTTGGAGTATTATCATTTTGTTCACTAAATTGAAACAGGCGCGTCCGCCGGCGCCCCTGCACGGTTCGATTTGGCACCCTGGGCTATCATGTGAGCGCTATGCTGCATAATTTTGTTTTAAACAGTGCGATAGACTATGGGTAAGAAAGGTTACTATAGTCTTTAAGTGAATCAAATCCGGGCGTCCTATGGCACCCCGACAGGGTGCTATTTGGCGCCACGGGCTTCCCGTGTACGCTATGGTACCTACGTTCGCGTGAGTTCAAAATATTATGAATAAGTTATGTACTATAGTCGTTTACTAAGTTGAATCAGGCGGTAACGTCATGGTGCGTCCTCTGGCGCCCAGACATGGTGCTATTTGGGACCCCGGGCCTCACGTGTTCGCTTTGGCGCCTACGTTCGTTAAAGTGAGTGCAAAAGACTATGAATAAGTTGGGGCACTATAGTCGTTTATTAAGCTGAAACAGGTGATTCCGACCCTGGCTAGACTATGAGCACTTTGCGTTTATGTTCGCGTTAGTGTTTTTTTGTGTTTATGTTGGGTTTGCGTTAGTGGTTGCGTTTTGATTTGGTTCGTTTTTGTTCTTTCTTTTTTCGTTTTCGTTTGTGTTTTTTTCTTTGGGTTTGTGTTAGTATTTGTGTTTGTGGTTGGTTTTGCGTTTGGATATGGTTTGTTTTCGTTTGCTTTTTCGTTTGTGTTTTTTTCTTTGGGTTTGTGTTTGTGGTTGGTTTTGCTGTTAGGTTTTTGTTTCGTTTGTATTTGTAATAGTGTTAGCGTTATAATTGCGTTTAGTTGTTTTTGGTTTTGGTTGGTTGTGGTTTGGGTAAGGCAATGCCGGGTTTATGATGATTACTAAACACACAGGTAATGGTCTTTAACAGAAAGGTTTTCCACAGATGCCAGAGCAGGGCCTGGCCGGGACGGCTTGTAATCTATATACTACTAAAACTCAAGTTTGTTTACATGTTTGAATATTTTTTTTTTTTTGTTTTTTTTTTTTTGTTTTTTTTTTTGTTTGTTTGGCTGATCGATTATTGTGAATAGTTCTACTCTATCTGGAGAGCTGTAAAATAGTATGTAGGTAGAGAATAATTTGTTATTGCAGACAGACTGTTAATCACAAATTTATTTAAAGACGTTAATTAATTTATTGATTTATTCATAGGTAGATTAACCACATTTTTTTAAAAAGATGAGCAAATCCACTACACTCGATGGAAACAGTGACGTCACATGATGTGTTTATTTTTTTTACATCAATAATGGCGGCCTATCGAAGAAGATTGTGTTCCCATTCCAATCTTTAACGCGTTCTAAAGCTAATTTTCTGTCGGCTTTATCTTTAACAATACGTCCGTTTGTTGTATTTATTACGTTCCAACATGTATGTCAATTTTCAACTGTCTTTTTCATTTAGTTTTACGATAAATTTCTCTAGATCTACAATCTGTCCAAGAAAGTTATCTATAGATCTAGATCAAGAATCTAGGTCAAATAAAAGATGTATTAGTTATAAATACATAAAAAAAAAACGAGACTTAAGCAAACCAGTCGTAGATCTAGAATATAGATAATTATATCTAGATTTAGATAATAATGAGTTTCTATATACAAAATATTTTAGACCTTTATTATTTTGTATAAATCTTTGTTCCGACTATGTTAATTTTGAAATGCTGGATCCAGGGCCTATTTGCGTAGCTTAAGATTCATACGCGGCTTCGATACCGGTAATTTTGCTAAATTATAAACGTAAATTCTAAATATAGCTCAGTCGTAGATCTAAAATATAGATAATTCTATCTAGATTTAGATAATAATGATCTTCTATATACTAAACTATTTTAGACCTTTATTATTTTATATTATTTTATATAAATCTTTGTTTGGAATATGGTAATTTTGAAATGCTCGCTCCAGGGCCTATTAGCGTAGCTATTAGCTAATGATTAGATCTAGATTCTAGATCTAGCAAGAAAAACTAAACTTAAAACTTAAGCAAACGAGTCGTAGAATCTAGATCTAGATAATTTCAGACCTTCTTTATTTTATATAAATCTTTGTTTGGTTAATTTAAGATAAAATTTAATTTGAAAAAGTTCCCCCCTCCGGGAAGGAAAAAGTCTGAAAGAAACACTGTTGTCGCGCTTAGCCACTACCCGAAGATTAGACACATTAATTAGGCGGTAGTTTTATTATAGAGTATCGATTAAGACATTTCTTTGAGTTTGGGGGGGGGGGGCTTAAACGTTCTTTCGCGAGCGTGGGGCTTCGCCCCTACCCGAAGAATTGTATGAAAGAAACCACTTTTAAGATTAGACAAAAATGGCTTTTTAATTCAATGTTTACTCGAGAATCAATGACTATATATTATTTTGTGCACTCTCACGGCTGTCGACTTTTTTCTACTATATGCTGAATATGACGTCATGATTCGCTTCCGCTTTACTGTGAAAGTTTTTTATTTTCTTGTGTTTTCTCTAGAGCGTTTTTGTCAGATAGATAGATAGATAGACAGATAGATACATAGATACGTAGATACATAGACAGACAGACAGCGAAACTATCGATATTAATAAATTTAATGTGAACAAGCAGACAATTATCAGCACTGTTTTAAAGACCTCAGATGAACTTAAATAATGTTAGTGCATCATTAAAATTAACTATAGCCAAATATAATAATGAAATACAAATTACAACTTCTTAAAAGCTATAGAACTAAACAAGTTAATTAAAAAAGTATAGTGACATTCATGCGCAATTTCCTTATGTTATCTAAAAATAGCTCTGACGTATAATGCTGGGGTGCGTTCAAGCTAGAAGAACGATCGGTTTGTAGGTGTTTATGTAATTTTAAAATTTGTGACCGAACGAGAGGATATTTTTGAAAACTTTCTTCGGCAATATTGTTCTAAATTATGGCAGGAATCGATTGGTACATGTTTCAAGTCGCTAAGTGGTGTCGTTGCCGAGATATGGGCAAAAAACTGCATTTTTTCGAGGTTTTTTGGCTTTTCCTGGAAATCCATGAAAGAAACCCGGAATTTTTATGGCCTATGTTCATTCTCGTAACTTGCTTAACATAATTGCTTTGGAACTAGTCATCGATATTGCTTCGTTGAGGAGGAGATACGACTTAATGCCCGGACACACATTCATACATCCATACATTCATTCATTCATCCATCCATTCCCAGAAATGACGAGTTAATAAACGCAATTCTCCAGAATGGAAATTGCGCTAAAAAGTAAACAAGTAAATATGTGGAGCCTATGTCTGTCGCTTACAATTAAGGTCAACTTTGTTTAACGTATTTCTTAAGAACTCATTGTACACTATACCATTTAGGCCAAAGAATTAACTCAATCAATCGAACCATGACGAATATTCGCTACACGGGGGTGGGGAATGGTGAGAAAGTAAGAGAAATGGGGGCGAGTCGAATTTTTTAACGATCTTGGCTAAAGCGGTTAAATATTTAGACAGCGTAGCTATTTTTAAGAAAACATCTAAAATAATGAAAATTTTTAAATCGAATTAAGGTGTAAACGTACTTGTAGATTTAGGTGTAAGCGTTGGTGTAGATACAGGTGAGGTTGTAAATGTGGGAAATAGTGAAAACAAAGATGTAATTGATGTTGTTTTGGTTGCTGTAAAGTTGTGAGTGTAAGTGTAGGGGTCGATGTATGGGTATTACGTAATGCGATAAGTATGCGTGTGGGTGCGGGTGCGGGAAAGTCGCGGAATTGTGTGCATTTTTATGTACTTAACTGTATTAAATTTCCGTATGTCTATTACATAAAGTAAAAAACGAATTGTAAAAAAGTTGTAAACATTGCATTCAGAGTTCACGAAAGAATGTTTGTACTTAAAATGTAGGTGATGGAGTGGGTAGGGGTGAGTTGTGCACATCATGCTATAAGTATGCGGAGGGGGGGTGAGGTAAAATTTACGTAGTTGTGTGTATTTATTATAAACTTTACTGTATTAAATTATTTCCATATGTCTATTACATGAAGGTTAGATAAATGCAATAAGTAAGCGTGGAGGTGTGGAAAAGTCTCGAAGTCGTGCGTATTTAATTGTATTAAATTATTTCCGTATATATAAAACATCAAAGTTTTTAAAAATATATTAATGAATTTAAAGAACCCACATAAATTGAAGTTTCACGCTTAAAATATAGATCGATATTGTAGTATCTAAAAGAGAATGTTTGATAATATAAGTGCCAATGATACTTGTTTCCATACAATTTGTTTGTTTTACATAAGGGTAAAAATTTATGTCATATTCATGCATGGTTCCTTCCTTCCTTATACGGAGACCGGCTCAGAAGGTTCACTTCCATTAGCCAGGCATGCCTCAGTGTGACAAACCCCGATCACCAGGGTTTCCCACACATCGGTCGCTACTTCCGTCGGTTCTCACCGGGATTTCCTTTCCCACCCACCAGACGCGGGACGTCGTCCTACCGCCTGGTACCCAGCTTGATCGTGGGGGGCATCCCGTCATGCATGGTTAAAGGGGGTGAGATGAAGAGCGATGATAGTTTGGACGTTTATCGCAATATATGCAACATTTAGGTGGGGTGACTTTGAAAGGTTAACATCATAGGGTGATATTTTAAAATGTAGAATTTTAATATAATCTACACAAAAGACCGCTTCTATACACATGCGACTTTTTTTTTCAAAATCTATTTAAAGCTTTACTTACCAAAAAGGTGTAGAAATCAAGGCGGCTGCGAGTATTAAGGACCACATTATCCTCTTGTATCCCGAGGTAATTGAAACAGATGTATTATTTAGTATGTCCTATGTGTCTTAAACACAAACGGAAAAGATGATGATGAGTCCGAATAATTTTAATTCAAGTCCTTAGAACACTAAAACTTATCACAGCAATTAAGCAAATGGCCACGAAAAGTATCCGAATAACAGGGCCCAACGTATACAATCACGTGGTTTTAAATTAAGCCATAGGATTAGTCACTATAAAATAATAAATCTTTAAAATGAAGACACCATTAGTTATATTTAAAACCAATGGATAGTTCGTTTTTTTTCTCAATATGGATGGAGCTTCAATTTTTGACTGAATGACATGGTAGATTTCGTTTACCGATTGCAAAAATAGCCCGCGCATTACCTATTTAACACAAGCCCAATTGGTCGCCTTTCATCTTCGCACCTTTTACGTTATACCCCCCCCCCCCCCCCCCGCCCCCCACCCCCCTTTCGCACAGAGGGCATCCTTTAAGAAATCTCGCTTGACGCTTGTCTTTGACATTACATATCATTCGTCTGATACGCTTCACCAGGTTACACGCTTGGTTTTTTAATCTTGAGTTCAAGGACAGATCCGGGTAGGGGTTGGGGAAAAGAGGGGATGGGGGGAGGAGGAGGATAAAAACGTCGGTTCGATACTCTATTTAAGTATTGGCAAATTTACAGGAGTCGTTGATGTTGATTGTTAACAATAGTTGAACCGAGTTCTCGCTACTGTCATCACGTGAGTGCTGATTACTCTCATCACGTAATTATTCTCATCAAGCCTGTGGAGACCTTGTGTGACGCATGTATTGGCACCCGCCCCTTCCATCGACCTCACCCCTGGGACCAAGATATGCCCAGCACCTCACTGTTCGCTCACCTTCGTCCTGTCAGCTTCAGACCCAACCTTTTTTTTTTGTTACTTAGGAGATTCTTGTATCATAATAGGATAGCATTGTTATTCGATTAATCAAGAAGCTAATAGCTCTATTTTCATTTTTAATTAGGATTAGTAATCGTGATGTTGTCGTGATAATGGATGTTTATTTAATATAAATAAACAACCAGGCTATATTCCATTGACCGCAGTAGTCGAGTGTAGCCTATTGATGACAAATGCATTGTGTCCACACTTTTGTGAAATCGATGTACATTTTTACTGATATTTCGACAATAATTAATACAAGATACAAGAACACTCATGTACAATGTCAGAAAAGTAGAATGCAAATATGTTATGAATGTTTAAATATAATATGTTGCACTATTTTAATATTGGAATAAGATTTATAAACTCATTTCTCTCGACATTATGTTTTTGGACATACTGCATTTGTCCTATATACACTCGTATTGTTCTTTATCATAGAAATTAATTGTAGTGACTCTCATTGTTTTACTTTCCCTGGCCATTCCGGTTGACCTAAAGGGGGGGGGGGGGTTGAGGGTAGTTTTTTTTTAATATTTAAATTGATAAAACAATTAAAAACGGATGTTCGACTGCTTATATTAAATACTAAAATATGAAAATATGTGTAATCCATTGTTCCTAAACTGCTTTAATTTTTACAAATGTAACTATAATTTTATCATTTGCCATATTGTTTTTATTTATTTTTAAATTTAGTATGATTACATTTACTTTTCAAGCCTATACCTTCACATTTGCTCTTTAAACTCTATCTGTGTTGGTCTACAAACTTTTCACTTGAACAATATGTTTGTTACGTCTATTTATTTAAAATTCAATCGAAGTTTGAACCATTTGGTGGAACAAATGAATGACAGCCGATACTCTGAACGTGTTTAGGTGTCATTTTAATGTTGTTAACATGTGTTTTTGTGACGTACCCTACACAATATGACTGAAAGCCGTTACCCTGACAACACCATATACCGCATATGTCTAGGACGATAATTTAAAAATGAACCCTATAAACACTGTCGGACATATTTTATATTATGTGACATTAACAAGTACTCCCAAAATGCAAATCGCGGACATTGATTTATTTTTCATTTAGCCAGAGAACAAAACAAAAGAACGGATGGTCGCTTTCATATTTGTATTTGATTTTTTTATTAACTTCATGGGATTTTCGGATATCACCTGATTCACCATCCCCCTCCCCCATTCCCGCAACACACATCCTAATAGCTTTTTGTTTCATGCTCTCTGTGGAGTATTGTAAATACTTCCCTTTATTTGGGGACATGGTTGTTCGTGATCATGGGGAAACAGACGGCGGAACTGACGCAATGTTGTATAATAAAGGGACACAATTCTATTAGATTTTTTTTAAAAATCACCAGCCCTGCAATAAGCGGTAAAAAAAGTTTATTCACAAATAAAAATTGGCATAAGACTAATGGATGTTAACATAGAAAAGGTTCCTACTCACATAGAAATAATTCTTAATGACTAGCAAATCTAAAAATAGCGATTAGGCCATAACAAATTAAAAAAAATTATGGAATATTTAGCAGGTGTTTAAAAAAAACACCAGATTACTCTACAAACAACCAAAACTTGTGAATACCTTAGAACCATAAAAAAATCAGATTAGACTACACACAAGTAAAAAAAAACGTGAATATTTAGTAGAAGTAAAAAACAGAATAGACTACAGGGGATCGTCCATAAATCACGTCACACTCGTAGGGGGGGGGGGAGGGGGGAGGGTCCGTAATTTTGTGACGGTGTGTGATGAGGGGGAGGAGGGGGGAGGTTCATATGGTCACACTTTTGCATTATAAAAAAAGCAATGTTAGAAAACTAATTTTAGACGATATTTCAGGTTTTATAAAACTGTTTTAATAAATTGTAATATGAATTGATTAAAAAACTATATTTTAGAAAAATATCGATGTTTAAAAAAAAAATTCAACTGCAATTTTGAGGGGGGTTGTAGGCTTAGGTGTGACTTCATTTTAGGGGGGGGGGGATCTGGCTTTTTGTGAAGACGTGTGACGAGGGGATGGGGGGGAGGTAAAAATCGTCAAAAAAAGCCTGACGTCATTTATGGATGCACAAACTAGAAAAACGTGAATATTTAGTAGCCTATCATATACACACGGGTCATCGTTCACAACAAGACGACGATTGTGAATGAGAGAACAGAGGAGAGATGTGTTAACGACTTACCCAGATAGGCAACTACACACAACACGATCCAGGCAGCTAACATGGTTCTCATCTCGACTAGAAAGAGCGGCAGTTTGATAATGAATTCTACGCAAGTTGAGGCAAAATGAGCAAGCACTGGCAAAGTGATGAGGGGGGGGGGGGGGCGGGGGCGGTATAGAGGTGGGGTGGTATGTGTGTGTGTGCCAATGTTTGGAGTTTGTCGTGGCTACTCTGGGTTATCTGCCGTGGAATAGCTTGGATTCAATATATAAAATTGGAGAGATCAATTAATTAAGGAGAGAGTGTGTGTGTGTAGGGGTGAGGCGTGGGGTGGGCTGTGTGTTGTGTAAAAAGGAATGCGTGGGGAAAAAGGTTAACTAAAAATAGCACTTTTTTTTGTTAAATTTGGCAGTATTCTAGGGTAAAAAATCGTTTTTTTCTTTTCTGTGATCAAGACACATGGGACTGCTGAGGGGAAAATAGTTTTTTTTTTTAATATATATTGATATTGATTAATTTACGATTTTTTTACATTAGATCATCTTCGTTTTAGTGTATCTGCTAGTTCCTTAAATTAAAAAACCCACCAGTGGTGGTTTAATAAGGTCAATAGTTCATTGACGTAAATAGCAAGTTGTAGGAAAAGAAAGATTCAAGCTGGTTTAGCATAAACATCCGAACATGGACTTCTGCACAATATGTCACGATTCTCGACCCCCCCCTACCTTCCACCCCTTCCCCCCCCCCACCCTCCAACGCGTTCAATTAACACGGTTTACAAGGAAAGTTAAAAAAATGTAATTAAATTAAAAACGTAATTGTATCGTAAAAGTCATTACATCACTCTCTAAATCAGTTACCTCGCCGGCGGCTATGGGAGTGGTTGGGACACAAACATCCACCCCATGTCATAATAGAAAAAAATGTCAATACAAAATATTTACAATTCCACTTTACACATTTTTATATTTGCTCGCCTATCCTCCCATCTCCCCCCCCCCCCCCCCTCACACACACCCTCCAACCTTCGCAATTTTCAAATGTCATCCTCTTTCTCTTCCTAATTAATAGCAAAACTTTCTGCGCTATTTCTCTAATTAGAATAATAACCCAACCGCCCCCCCTTCCCCACCACCCCACCTTCCTCCTCTTCCAGCTGTGCAATCCCAACGTTGAGCAGTTTGCACAAATATTGCCAAAATCACATTTAATATCGCGGTCATCTTCTCTGCTTATGTACTCACACAGTAAGGCACTACTTATTAAGCCAATAAAATTATTTATGCTCAACAGTGTTGCCGCTTTAGTGGGAGATATTATAAGCACACCGTCCTTTACTCGTTGATGTAACAACTTCCTTACATTAGTGTATCTATCGCGTTAGCTGGGTAACGTTTTAATATCAACACTGATATTTACGACAAAACTTCCTTACAACATTGTATCTAGATCTCGTAGACTGGGTAACGTTTTAATATCAACACTGTGATATTTACGACAAAACTTCCTTACAACATTGTATCTAGATCTCGTAGACTGGGTAACGTTTTAATATCTACACTGTGATATTTACGACAAAACGAATGGCGGCTAAACCATTTCCTACCCCGAACACGGTAAAACCCCTAGCCCGCCTTTATGTTATGCCCTTTGGTAAAATAATCGATGATACTGGGAAGGGTTGGGGAGGAGGGGGGATGGGGTCACGTTACCCGAGCCAGGCATCCTAGCCGACACGATGAATATGTACATAAGGAGATGTCTGCACGCGCGTGTATGTGCGTGAGAGAACGGATGAGTAACTGGGTGATTCAGTGACTGAGTGAGTGAGTGAGTGAGTGAGTGAGTGAGTGAGTGAGTGAGTGAGTGAGTGAGTGAGTGAGTGAGTGAGTGAGTGAGTGAGTGAGTGAGTGAGTGAGTGAGTGAGTGAGTGAGTGAGTGAGTGAGTGAGTGAGTGAGTGAGTGAGTGAGTGAGTGAGCGAGTGAGCGAGCGAGCGAGCGAGTGAGCGAGTGAGCGAGTGAGCGAGTGAGCGAGTGAGCGAGTGAGTGAGTGAGTGAGTGAGTGAGTGAGTGAGCTAGCAAGCGAGCCAGTCAGCCAGCCAGCCAGTCAGCCAGCCAGTCAGTCAGTCAGTCAGTCAGTCATTCAGTCCGTGATTCAGTGAGTCAGTGAGTCAGTGAGTCAGTTAGTGAGTGAATAAATTAATGAATGAATGAAGCATGACATATTAAGGAAGCTATAGAGCCCAAAGTTATGTCTGCATGTAAATATATGTATTTGTATGTAGATAATATTAATACGTATGTTTTGTCCGTCTTCTGGTAGTGAGTCTGAGTTGTGGGGAAGTACAGAAACTATCTGATTTCCTCCACCTCTCTCTTCCCCCCCCCCCTCGTTCCTTGTAAGCTTGTGTACTCACTCTATATGATTGTAGCAAGATTAAGTAAATGATTGTAGGAAAAATGTCACAGGAAAAAAAACACAGGAAAGTAAACACAGAAAAAAGTCACAGGAAAAAAAAGTCACAGGAAAAAAGTCACAGGAAAAAAAGTCACAAGTATATATTTGCATGAAATGTGTTAATACCTTTATGTATTAAATATTTAGAGTGCAAATTAACTTAGGATTAACTAAATGTAATGTAATGTGTCTAGGTTGTATACGTATAGTCATTTTTATAATTCATCTAAAAATATTTAGTATGAGGTATGTAGATTGTAATTATGTTAAACATAAGATTAATAGCATTTAATAAAATGCTCCAAAGTCCACGTTTTTCATCGTTTTTTTTTTAAATACCAACATTAAATTACCGTGAAATGGTAACTTCATCTGACTTGCTGCCCTCAACTCATCGCAACAATAGTTATGTTTAGTTCAACCACCTTTACTGCCCGCATTTATCATGCTCATTACATAACACAAGTTAGGATCAAAACAGAAAAGCCGTCAGGGTTCAAAGGCTGTCATTGACGCATAACGTCAACAACACAAAATATGTTCGGACAATCCCTACTGAGAACGTCACTAAAAATGTGTATGTTGATTAAACTTGAAGTATTTGAGAGTATGGTAGGGAGGGGGGGAGGAATAAAATGGAAACTTAATTTTGACCATAGAAAAATATGGTTTGTGTTTGGGTATGTTTAAATATCACTGGATTGGGTATTATGTTAGTGTCAGAGTGCACTTTTGAGAACCACTGGTTTGGGTACTATGTTAGTGTCAGAGTGCACTTTGAGAACCACTGGTTTGGGTACTATGTTAGTGTCTGAATGTACTTTGAAGACCACTGGTTTGGGTACTATGTTAGTGTCTGAATGTACTTTGAGAACCACTGGTGTGTTTAGCCTACTATGTTAGTGTCGAAGTGTAGAGGACCACTGGTGTGTGTACTTTGTTAATGTAAGAGTGCACTTTGAGAACCACTGGTGTGTGCACTTTGTTAATGTAAGAGTGCACTTTAAGAAACACTAGTTTGTGTGCTTTGTTAATTGTCAGAGTGCACTTTGAGAACCACTGGTGTGTGTAGCCTACTATGTTAGTGTCGAAGTGTAGAGGACCACTGGTGTGTGTACTTTGTTAATGTTAGAGTGCACTTTGAGAACCACTGGTTTGGGTGAACAAATGGGCAAAATATTTGTGTATAGAATGTACACTTGTAAAATTTTATCGTCTCTGATGTCGCCGTAACTAGAATTGACGCTTGCTTAACAGACGACTAAAGGGAATCCCTTTATCTAATGGAGACGCCATATTTTTATTATTATTATGTACGGGTGGGCGTGATCGATTCGGTATAGACCATGGTTGATCAACTGAAAGCTCTATATTGACCTCAGGGAGTTCCCGACACAAACTCATTGTTTCTACACCTCACATACTGTTCTCCACATACCCACACAATGTTCTACATAATTTACTTCATTCACACCCGCATTGTTCCACACAACCACACATTTTTCTTCACACCCACAGTGTTCTTAACACATCCACGCAGTGATCTTAACACATCCACACAATGATCTTAACATATCAACACATTGATCTTAACACATCCACACATGTATCTTTACACATCCACACAGTGATCTTAACACATCCACACAGTGATCTTAACACATCCACACAGTGATCTTAACACATCCACACATTGATCTTAACGCATCCACACAGTGATCTTAACACATCCACTCAGTGATCTTAACACATCAACACATTGATCTTAACGCATCCAAACATCGATCTTAACACATCAACACATTGATCTTAACACATCCACACAGTGATCTTAACACATCCACACAGTGATCTAAACACATCAACGCATTGATCTTAACACATCCACACAGTGATCTTAACACGTCCACAAAGATCTTAAAACATCCACAACTTGATCTTAACACATCAACACATTGATCTTAACACATCCAAACAGTGATCTTAACACATCCACACACATTGATCTTAACACATCCACAACGTGATCTTAACACATCCACACACATTGATCTTAACACATCCACAACTTGATCTTAACACATCCACACATTGATCTTAACACATCCACACATTGATCTTAACACATCCACAAAGTGATCTTAACACATCCACACATTGATCTTAACACATCCACACAGTGATCTAAACACATCCACACATTGATCTTAACACATCCACACAGTGATCTTAACACAACCACACAATGATCTAAACACATCCACACATTGATCTTAACACATCCACACAGTGATCTTAACACATCCACACAGTGATCTTAACACATCCACAAAGTGATCTTAACACATCCAGACAGTGTTCTTAACACATCCACACAGTGATCTAAACACATCCACACATTGATCTTAACACATCCACACAGTGATCTTAACACATCCACATACATTGATCTTAACACATCCACACAGCGATCTTAACACATCCACAAAGTGATCTTAACACATCCACACACATTGATATTAACACATCCACAAAGTGATCTTATCACATCCACACAGTGTTCTTAACACATCCACACATTGATCTTAACACATCCACACATTGATCTTAACACATCCACAAAGTGATCTTAACACATCCACACATTGATCTTAACACATCCACACAGTGATCTAAACACATCCACACATTGATCTTAACACATCCACACAGTGATCTTAACACATCCACAAAGTGATCTTAACACATCCACACATTGATCTTAACACATCCACACAGTGATCTAAACACATCCACACATTGATCTTAACACATGCACATAGTGATTTTAACACATCCACACAGTGATCTTAACACATCCACACAGTGATCTTAACACATCCACAAAGTGATCTTAACACATCCACACAGTGTTCTTAACACATCCACACATTGATCTAAACACATCCACACATTGATCTTAACACATCCACACAGTGATCTTAACACATCCACACATTGATATTAACACATCCACACAGTGATCTTAACACATCCACACAGTTATCTTAACACATCCACACACATTGATCTTAACACATCCACAAAGTGATCTTAACACATTCACACAGTGTTCTTAACACATCCACACAGTGATCTTAACACATCCACAAAGTGATCTTAACACATCCACACATTGATCTTAACACATCCACACAGTGATCTAAACACATCCACACATTGATCTTAACACATCCACACAGTGATCTTAACACATCCACACAGTGATCTAATCACATCCACACATTGATCTTAACACATCCACACATTGATCTTAACACATCCACACAGTGATCTTAACACATCCACACAGTGATCTTAACACATCCACACAGTTATCTTAACACATCCACACACATTGATCTTAACACATCCACAAAGTGATCTTAACACATTCACACAGTGTTCTTAACACATCCACACAGTGATCTTAACACATCCACACAGTGATCTTAACACATCTACAAAGTGATCTTAACACATCCACACATTGATCTTAACACATCCACACAGTGATCTTAACACATCCACACAGTGATCTTAACACATCCACACAGTTATCTTAACACATCCACACACATTGATCTTAACACATCCACAAAGTGATCTTAACACATTCACACAGTATTCTTAATACATCCACACATTGATCTTAACACATCCACACATTGATCTTAACACATCCACAAAGTGATCTTAACACATTCACACAGTGTTCTTAATACATCCACACATTGATCTTAACACATCCACACATTGATCTTAACACATCCACAAAGTGATCTTTAAAAATAATGTCTACAGTGCAATGCTGCTTAAAATCAGCTGCAATGCAATGTCTTTATGCAAATGTTGGGAGTAAATGAAATCATTTTAACACATTTGCAAGTAAATATTGTGTGCAATGCTGAAACAGCTGTTCTAGGCATCCGATTTGATCGATTTTAAAATTTTACCTGACATTATCGAACTTGGTAACTGCTGCATTCAACTCACCCTAAATACAGCTGACTTATTTTTCCCACGTTTTCTTTAACTTGCTTTCGCCTCTGTTTGTTTGTTTGTTTGTTTTTCCAATCAAATCTTGCGATCGAAATTTCGGGCACTTCCCAGTTAGCTAGCGCGCTGAAATTTTCAGGGAAGCTTTGTTTCGGATGACAATAGAATATTCAACTGTTATTATTACTAAATTGATCCATGGAAACATTTTATTGATCATTTTATACCCCTATATAATTGTACAAAAAACTTGGGGGGAAAAGGGACATAACCCAGTAACTGTAATTTGATGAAAACAAGGTTCGGTACTCTCCCTCTTTTTCTTACTGAGTTGTTGTCACGCGGTGTTTGTCTACAAACAACCAGAACGTAACAACTGGTGGCCAGTATGGGGGAGACGATATGGTCGAGTGGTTGGGCACACGATTGCTAACCCACTCGACACGGGTTCAAATCTATGTGTTCTAGTCAGTAACGTATTCACACAACGTGTTTTTTACGAGTTGTCTTTTTACGAGTTGTCTTCGTTTACCCAAAAAAAAAGTGAAAAGATAAAATCGATAGCAAGATTTCAATGCAAACAAACAGACAAAGACTAAAAAGTAGAAAATAATAATCATTAAGAAAGTTTTAAAAAACCCACGTTTTTTGATTGAACTAAAAAGTAGAAAATAAATGCTATACATTACAATAATGCAAGCGATCACTCTACTATAAGCGATGAAAAACGTGGGGCGCCGTGATTTTCTTACAGTTTCTAATACTGTTGACTCTCTACAAGCTCCCTAATAAAAGTCAATAGTATTATCTAATCAATAGTAATATAACTTTTACTTCGGCGCCCCACGTTTTTCATCGCTTATAGTAGAGTGATCGCTTGCATTATTGTAATTTATAGCATTTATTTTCTACTTTTTAGTTCAATCAGAAAACGTGGGTTTTTTTTAACTTTTTTAATGATTATTATTAAGCAAATGTGATTTTGATAGCATTAGTGGGTGTAATCTTGAAACTTTGTAAAGCATCTTTAGCAGCACCAGCTTGAGCATCTGTTTCAAATTCAACAAAAGCAATATCGTGACGACCAGGAATAAGACGAACTTATTTAAATCCAAGGAAGTGATTAAAAAGCATACAGAACATCATCTCAGTAGTTTCTACTGGTAATTTAGTGATAAACCAAATCTAGGTTTCAGGCTGCTCAGGAATGGCATAGTTTGCAGGAGCTGCATTGCATTTTGAGGCATAGAAGCAAGAGCATTTGGAGCAGAGGTGTTCAATTGAGGTGGTGGTTTTGGGGGTATTTGTGTTGATGAACCTTGAGATGTGGCATTCTGATATGAATCTGAGGCTACCTGAGACCTTGTTTTCTTTTTACGTTTACCATCTTCTTTTTCGTGTTTATTTCTGCTTCTCTTGAGCTGCTCAACGTAAGTTGCTTCAACTTAGCAATTACTTCAGAATCTTTTTTTTGCGAACTGGATTCTCATAGATGTATCATAAAATGGAAAACCTTGCATTGATCGTAAAGCATTTGCTGCACTGTTAATTTCTTTAAATATTACAAAAGTCTGTCCTCTTTAGGTCTTTAGTGCCGAAATATCCAATATTTGTCCGAATAGTGAGAATATGGCACATAAAGACTTCTTGAGTTCATCCTTCTTTATTATTTCATTCAAATTGTTAATATATATTATGTGATTAGGGTGAATTGACATGATGACTCAAAGCAACCTTACATTAACCTTTATAATGTAATACTATTGTGTAGCGCTGTCACTGATGTTTCTTGTTGTAAAATGAACACAGGAGAAGTTCAGGCTAAACGCTCTTTTAGTAGAAGTTTGCAGATGACTTCAAAATATGTATAAAATAGGAATGCTGGTTTATATTTAAGCTTCACTGTTTACTTCTTACTGAAATGTAACGTGAAGAAGAAAGTTCTGGTATGTAAAACATATTATAAACTGTACTGTTTTGATATAATATAACCCACCGTAATTGTTTTAGAAGTTCTGTGTATGCAGGGGCGTAGCGAGGGGGGCGGGGGTGCGGACCGCACCGGGTGACACCATTTAGGGGGGTGACACCAAGGCAAAAAAATAGCAAAATATATAGAGAAAAACTTGAGGGGGGGGGTGCAAATCGATGACTTGAGGGGGGTGCAAATCGAAAGTTTGAGGGGAAGGGGGTTGCAAATCGAAAATTTGTCCCCGGGAAGGGTCGCTACGCCTCTGGGGGGGTGAGACCATTAAGTGCCGCACCGGGTGACACCCAACCTCGCTACGCCACTGTGTGTATGTAATAGTTTCTGGTAACTACATCGTTGCTTGTTTCTCTTATTAAATATAATGGAATAGCTAAATGATTAAAATAAAATATTCTATGTTCAAAAACTATTTTCCAAAAGTGTAATGTTTCGTTTTTAGTATGATAAACAACATAATTAAATTAATTGATATTAAACTGCAAAATATATTGCAGTAAAATATGGTGTCTTGTAAAGTATATATTAAGTAATATGGATCGATTATTGTTTGGTGTTGCTAAGTCAGATAATTTGTAAACTTGTTTGAAAAGCATAAATGTTTGTTGATCCTGGTAGTTTATGTTTGATCTAGCTTGCTGTGGGTAATATGTTTTACTGTGTTTTGATTTGATACTTGGATGGTGAACGTTTGAAACATACTCATTTATCTCACCGCGCTCTATATTGTACTTTTGACGATCTCTCATATTAAACCCGTATATCAGTTGAAAGGGACACAATACATATTATTGAAATAGTAAATTGGATGTAGGTTTTTGTCTTATCTGTGGACTATATCAGGGGTTGGGAAGAGGGGGGTTAGTACACATTATTTGTGAGAACGTTATAAGTGGAATACACATTTTTTTTTTAAATTTAATCAATACTAAATTAATGATTGAATGCTAAGAAGCAGGATAATCAATGTTTTCTCATTGTGTGCATGCAAAACATCATTTATTAATACAACTTTACAACATCAACGGAAGAGTTGCTCATGTTAACTGTAAGGCGAGAGCCAGTTAGAGGAGCCACTTGAGCCACGGCTTAAATGGCTGAATGAAATCATGAGCCCTCGCCTTTTCAGTTACATCAAACTCAAACATCTCACATTACCTGCTATATTGAACTATGCGTGACGCCTTTTTAGACGTGGGATCTGGTTTTTTGTGACGATGTAAGACGGTGGGGACAAAGAGGGGTGGGGGTGGAGTTAGGCGGTAAAATATTCAAACACGCGTTTCACAAGACAATGACAGCGTAACAGAAACCCAATAGTGGCCGCGTGTTGATAGAGACAACACATTTGACAGTGTCAGAAGAACGTTCGTGATATATCCTGGATTTTGAAAAAAAAATACACTTGAGCCTAAAGTATGTAATGTAACAATGTTTAAACGTTTGGATGTCACAATGAGAGCGATGACTCTATATGTGGACATACAAAAGCGGTATATATATAAACTCATTAGTGCTAATAACTTTTTAGCTTCTTCAGTGTTACTTTTTATACGGCTATAATACTAATTAGTGCAATTTCGTAATATTGTTTGTCTTAATTACTCTGGACTTGTTTTTTTTTTTTACATTACACTAAATCCAAAATTGTTTGGTAATGTTGAAAAAAAAAGTGAAAAAAAATCCCTCTCCTATATCGCACTATTTTTTAAAATGTTTTTTATTGTTGCATTTTTAGCTAATTGACTGTTTTGATTTATGAATTAAACAATGTTATGTGGACTGTTTAAATGGTCTCAGATGTGGATGTTAAATTTATCTTAGTTATCAAGATATGACGAGCAAAGCTTTTGTTTTCATTCACTTTTGACCGCATCATAGTCATATATGCAATACGTTTATTGTATATTATATCCTATTTTTAGAATTAGACATTTTATTTGAACGAAACTAATTACTGACTACTGTTCTTGTCATAGCTCAGTATGTAGCATTGTTTTAAGTTAATACAAAAATAAGAATATTCAGGCTGGACATAACAGTTAGTAAAATAAATCAGAACTGTTCAATTGTCTTATAATAGACCATTTGATTTCACTTTCAGTTTTTCTAATCAATGTATGCTACGTCTTAAATTTTAACTCCAAGAAAGAAACATTTCTTTTTTTTTGACAATCTTTCATATACGAATATATAATATATAACGTTTTTTTGTCACATTAAACATTGAATGTCATATAAAATTGTATAACAAATTATTTTCACATTATTTTAAATTCAATATTAAGGTTGTTTCCCTTATCAATATGTAAAAAATGTTTTGGGAAGTATCTAAAACTAAAAAAAAAAGAGTAAAAGAAGTGCATTTTTTAACAATATGCCTATATGTCTACATTATAAAAACATGATAATTCTAGATTAAAATTACGGAACACTAGCTGCATGTATCAATACTTAGTTTACTAAAAGAACAAAACACATCAGAAAAGAGTTATAATACAAACACTGCTTTATATAAATCAGTATCATTAAGAATAGAGGTGAAGCACACAAACTAGACAAAAGATGTTATTCTCTTTAGCCTGCTTGAATAAAAACAAAACTGCATGTATAATCTACAGTTTGAAGTGGAGGTTCATTATCAAAAATTGTCATCCGTTAAGAATATCGAAGTGTCTACTCGGAATAAGATTTTTCGGCAAAAGATAGTTCTGCGCATGCGCAGTGACCTATGGCTAGGGTTAGGGCTAGAATGAGGGTTAGGGGTAGGATTAGGGCTAGGGTTAGGGTTAGGATTAGGGCTAGGGTTAGGGATAGGGTTAAGGATAGGATTAGGGTTGGTGTTAGGGTTCTTCGGTTGTAAACACACGCATGCGCAGTACCATCGAAAACATCGCCGCTAAGGCAAGTCGTAGTTTCTCTCCATTGCGCATGCGTATCGCATGCGTATCTTATTCCGACTAGAATCTAAGAATATAGTGCTCGTGTATGCTAAACATTATTATGATGGTGTTTAAGTGGAGTCTAATTAAAACTCAGCCTACGACTGGTGAATTTCGCAACAAGGAAGTGAGTTATGTAGGCGTTGAATCGTGTGTAGCGTAGGTTGAAATTCGTATCTCTGTATATCTTTAGACTTAATTTGTGAGTTACAACATATTTCATGGACAATTCATTTCTTTTTTTTTTTGTTGGAGGTATGGGAATAATACATAATTTCTTGTATCTATTTTTAAAAGTAAAAAGTAATTCATATAAGAGATTAGGTATTGTTGATACAATTAAATATTTTTATATGTAAAATATATTTGCTGTGTTATATAGCTTCTTGTTTATAAAATTACGTATTAAAAAAAATTAATTTATATGTGAGGTAACTTCTTAGTGATACAATTACGTGCTTTTAAAAAATGTTTTAAGTATGTTATATAACTTCTTGCTTATACAATGACTTATTTAAAAAAAACATTTCTTATATAAGATATATTCTTGGTTCTATAAAAAATGTTTATCTAAGTAAAACTAAGTGACACTACCCGTAAAAAATGTCACTTTGGACTGATCTTTCTTTGCAGAGAGCGATCATTAGCCAGGCCTACATTAGCAGGTATTTGATGATATATAGACTGCAGAACGTGCATTAACAGCATATATATTTACGACCACGGTTTCTGATCAGAAAACAGCCCTTTTTCAATGACTTTTTGTTTTGTTCGGACCTAAAGGTCGATATGGCAGGTGAAGTAGAGTTCATAACGATTATTCTAACACGGCGAAACAAGATAACGTGTGGTCAATACTGTATTCAACATTCCTAACTTTACACAACGAGAAGTATCCATTTTAGCTTAACGGACTCACAGAATGTCCTATACAAATCCGAGCAGAGGCGTAGCGACCTTTTAATTTGTTTTTACAACCCATTTTGGCGCCCCCTAAGGCGCCCCCTAAGGTCGGCGCCCGGGGACATATGTACCCCCCTGCCCCCCCCCCCCCCCCATCGCTACGCCTCGGAATCCGAGATCAGATCCCGAGACTTTTGGGTTAGGAGTCGAGCGCTCTACAATCTAGGGCTACTCCAACGCATCCGCGGCCTGTACATTGACTATTATAACCATAAATTAGCATCCATTTTTAATTCAGCGAGCCGCAACAATAGTTTCTAATTTAGCAAATACCTCACGACGTTTAACTTTTAACTCCTTGTTTCTTCTCTATACAGATCACTCCTTTATAATTAAACTCGAGTGACATCAACATGGAACAGCTGATTAAAATAATTTTACTTACATCACTGATGACCTCATTGTGTCTGACTACAGGTAAAGCACCTCAAGCGATGTTATAGTACGACATGTAGAGAAAAATTCAAACGCACGTCTTGTTAATTAAATATTTACATTTTTTTAACACAACTTTACAGTTTTAATACATATGGCTATTACAAATGCTAGACGTTAAATTTAAAAGGTTATCAATTATTTTAACTATCACATAAATTTGATAGGTAGTATTTGCTACACACGACTAGAGTGAACTGTTGTTTAACTGTTTCTGTGACATAGGCATATGAATGGATACAGCGGTCAGCATTATGTCCAGCCGCCTTTAGGGAAGGTTAACTCCACTTGCCCCACGGACTATAACGTTTGAAAAAAAAAACTTTATTTTTCTCACTAGAGTGGCCTTCCCTTTAAATAAAATATTCCTGGCGCCATATTGAAAACATTCTTGATGTCAAATGTGGTTTAAGTGGGCTTCCTGTTTAACCGCATGAAAAAAAAATATGGACAATGATGTGTTGTCGTACTTATCCTAAATGGGGTTAGTAGATCTTTTGCCTGGGGTCAGTAGGTCGTTGGTGTGTACAGTAGCGTGTTGCGACACACAACTACGTGCTACATTCCCCTCGAGGACATCACTGTGGCCTTGCTTATGGCCCTAGAACACACTAACACACGCTCTCAAACATACACTCATACCTTTACAAACACATATGGATTCACATATATAAAGACACATTTAACATTAACCATTTTAAATATTTATTGGAAGGCGTGGTCTAACGATAGGGCGCTAGACTGCTAACCCGAAATGCTCGAGTTCAAATGCTTTATGTCAATGGAACTTCCCTGAGTCAGTTTTGAACTGTACCTAAATGAGAAAAAATAAAGGCAGCTGAGCATAGTAATGACAATAATATCCCTTCATATAACGAGGTCAAATAAGCGGGTGAACTCTATTTCACTTTCCCAGTGGACCGTCACGTTCACAAAAGAATCATTCTTTTTCAAATACTCAAAAGATGAATTATGTTTTATTAATGTATTAATACGCCAATCTATCAATATACTACTAAAACACACGTTTGTTTACATGTTTGAATATGTATTTGTTTGTTTGTCTGATTGACTACTAAAGAGGATCTACGCTATATGCAGAACTGTAAAATAGTATGTAGGTAGAGAACAATTTTTATTTTCAGACAGACTGTTAATCACAAATTTATTTAAAGATGTTAATTAATTTATTGATTTATTCATTGGGAGATTAACAACATTAATTTTATAATTTTAAAACATTGACTAAACTTTGTGGGAATAGTGACGTCACGTGATGTGTTTACTTTTTAGTGCAATAAATGGCGACTTCAATCCAAGATTAAGTTGCCGATTCAGATGTTTAACGCGTTCTTAAACTAATTTTCTGTCGGTTATAACTTTAACAATACGTCCGTTTGCTATTTTTATTACATTTCAACACTATTATCAATGTTTTAACACTTCTATTAATTTTATTATACAATACATTTAATTTGAAATAATTCTAGATCTAATTCTAGGGCTGATTCGCGTAGATTGTTACGCCGTTTAGAAGTAAAATATATAAATTATTAACGTCATTAGGGTACGATCCTAGATAGCTAAGAGGTTAGCATATTAGGTCACCATGCGGGCGGCATGGGTTCTAGACATGCCAGTGTTTTTTTTTATTTTTTTTTTAGATTTTAGTTGTGAATGATAATGTTGCGTTTGCCTTTTGGAAATTAGCGGGATATAGGGCAGGTGAAGTAGAGTTGACCTGTTTTTGTGACCTCAGCATATGAAAAGATTATGTTGTCAGACGAAGTCAGTGTTTTTAAAAGACAAAATCGTCTGAGATGTGACGCCTTTTTCAATGTGGGGTCTGGTTATTTTGTGATGATTAGTGACAGACGTGATGTCATTTATGGATGACCCCCGAAACCCACAGTTATCTAACTAGATAAAGGGTAGTCTAGTTACAACTAAAAGAATATATATATATATATATATATATATATATATATATATATATATATATATATATATGTTACGGTCAAAGCCCGAAGTCGGGCAAAACGCGCATTGGCCGGCCGATGCGCGCATTGGCCAATATCACTTACCATTGACCGGCCAAAGTCCGAAACTTTATTTCATTCCGGCTTTTGGCCGGCCAATCCGCGGACTGGCCATGGTGGACCGGCCAGTCCGCATTAGAGAGCATCTGGCTAGGGACAAAGTCCGAATTAGAAGATCATAAGCAGATGTTTTGTTTTTATACCGTAAGGATCATAAAAATTAAGTCTTTGTTGATTATTATTTGGAATTACATTGTTATTTTTACACTTGCAGCAATTTGTTGTGCACTAGGTTGTGTAATTGCAGTAAATGTAGTCTTGGCCACCAACTGGTTGCAATGAGAGCAGTTTTTCGTGAAGAATTGGAAACTCACTTCTAGCTTATACAAACACAAAACTAACACAAGACAAACACAAAACAAACACAACACAACACAAACACAACGCAAACACAACACAACACACATAACACAAACACAATCAAAACACAACACAAACACAACACAAACACAACAGAACAGAACACAAACACAAAACAAACACAACACAAACACAACGCAGACACAACACTAACATAACACAAACACAAATAAAACACAACACGAACACAAAACAAACACAACACAAACACAAAACAAACACAACACAACACAACAAAAAAACAACAAATCAAACACAACACAACACAAACACAAACTCAACACAAACACAACACACAAACAACACAAATACACCACAAACGAGACAAAAATACAAATTTAAAAAACCATTAAAGAAAACAGAAACACAACACAAATACAACACAAATGAAAACACAAACATAATGCAAACAAATACAATTTAAACAAAAAAAAATAAAAACAAAAACGCAATACACAAACACAAAAAACAACACTCATAACATAAACACAACCCAAATGCAAAATAAACGCATAGCCCGTGGCGCCAAATCGCACCATGTCTGAGAACAGGTGGACGCCCCTGATTCAGTGAAGGACTATGAGACCCCCAGTTTATTCGCAAACCGAAAGATAAAATAATAATTAGCAAACGATTGGTATCATCCCCCCCCCCCCTTCTTAGAACAATTCCCTCTCCATTGTGTTTGTTTTGTGTTTGTTTTGTGTTTGTTTTGTGTTTGTTTTGTGTTTGTTTTGTGTTTGTGTTTGTTTTGTGTTTGTTTTGTTTTGTTTTGTTTTGTGTTTGTTTTGTGTTTATTTTGTGTTTGTTTTGTGTTTGTTTTGTGTTTGTTTTGTGTTTGTGTTTGTTTTGTGTTTAGTTTTTTTCTGTTCCGAAATTGGTACATTTAAAAAAGATTTACCGTGGCGGAGCACGGGTATACAGCAGGTACAATTTATTGTTGTAATTAAACATATTTTCAAAGCGTCATCTCAGCTGACATCGTAGAATGTAAAATGCGCGCACATACATACACACACAAATACACAAGGTTTTGTTCAGAGATAGTTTTGTAAACACATAATTTGTAATTGTATGTGAGATATGTACTCAAAATCAATAATTGGATATTTTTATCTAATTCAATTTTGTTGTTTTTTACAAAAAGCGGCTGAATTCTGCAAAGTAGGTATAATGACGGAGATTCGGTTAAACGGACAAGCCTGGTGTATTAAATACGACAAGCGTTTACGAACGTTTCATAACGCCAATGCAGAATGTAACAAGTTAACCGGCGGGCCGAACAATTCGCTTCGGGGACATCTTGTGGAGATCTTTAGCCAGGAAGACAATCAGGTTATCAGAAGTAAGTTTTTATTTTTTTACAATTACTAGCTGCATACCCGTGCTAGAAATCTTTTTTTTTTTAATGTACCAACACAAACACAAACTTGCAGATAGTGTTAAGGGGGAAGGCTCTAGTAAAAAAAAACTGTTTTAATACTCGTTAGAAAACAGTTATTTGTTTACAGCATTATTAAGATAATTCCGCATATTATTTATTTCCACTAAAAAAAATGGTGGAAAAATCTTGGTAACTATGACAATGGCGGCCGTCTTTAAAAATTAACCCCTTCGTAGGTTTTCCACCATTTATAAAATATTACATTTTAAGCCCAATAAACAATCAATTCATAATCTTCTTCCATATTTTAAAAATTTGTGTCCGTTCAAATATCTTAATTTTTGTGGAATTTTTGGGGCATTAAAAATAGTATTTTTATGGACCCACTATTTCAAAATTTATAAAATAATTAGTTTGAAGATATGCAATTAAATTTTTTAGCAGAGTTCCCCAAAATATGGAAGAAGATTATAAATTTGACGAGCTGACCCGCGGCGCATCATACGCCGCTATTTAGTTGTTTTACTTTCTAATTTTCAGTAATTCAAAATTTGTGAATTCGACAGTACAACTGCTGTCACTGAAAATATTTGCTTTAAAACACTATCAGTAAGTCGTTAAGGACGATAACCCCACCCCTCATTCCCCCCCCCCCCCCCCGTGAAAGCAGCTTTCTCTTAGCTACCTCCCCTAAGTTTAAAATCGTTTCAAACTAAATTATCTGCCCCTAATAGCCGTCACTAAACCCGGCTCTACGATTGTAATCATTTAGCGTGAAACACAGCTCACCAGGCTTCCTAGAGAGGAAAAGAGGGGACTGCAAAACGCGCTTACATCTTGTTTTCTAACGTCTCCAAGAAGAGAATGATATATACCGATTGTTTATTGGGCTTAAAATGTAATATTTTATGAATGTTGGAAAACCTAAAGAAGGGGTTAATTTTTCAAGATGGCCGCCGTTGTCATAGCTACCAAGATTGTTCTACCAATTTTTTTTAGTGAAAATGCATATGCGCATGTATCTTAATAAAAATGTAATGAAATAATTGTTTTCTAACGAGTATCAAACAAGTTTTTTTTTTGTTTACCGGAGCCTTCCCCATTAAGGAACGTTAGTATCGGAGTGTTATGTCCAATGAATAGACGTCCAAGGTTGGAAACGGGTAAGGAAATTGTGCCATGCATACAATGAGACGGCATAGCTCATAGTGATGCAGCTTACCCTAAGTCTTGGGTTCAAATCCTGATTCAAGTAAATAGAACACCCCTAGGTACACCCAACTCTGATGGGTATCTAACACGTTTGGGAAAGTAAAGGCATCTGGGCAGTGCTGAGCAAACATTTCTTATTCGAATTTGTAGAAATATGCCTCTACTGCAATTGTCCCATTGATAGTCAGGTTCGAAAATGGAACTTGATGATCGCAATTATTGTAAAATCACACTTTTAAATCTTTCTTCTTCTTCGTCCTTAATTATTAGTGTTGAAGGGATCGAGATTTATCTGCCAGTGGGTTTGAACTCGAGACTTTGTTCGAATTTATCAACCATGAGCCTTTTGCCGACTCGATCACGCCTCCAACACAATTAAGCGGTACGTGTCAACTGGTTATGCGCCATTGAGGCCATTGACTCCGATTTCAGCCTGCTTTTCTTTTTGCCTTTGTCCAACCAAGAACAAACTACAAGGCAGCAGTTGTTTAATTTTGGAGTAGTCTCTCCTAGAAGAGTGGCTGTCCCCAGCTAACGAGCCTCATCTGCCCGAGGGTTCGAACTCGAGACTTTTCGGTTTAGCAACCATGAGCTTTACCGACTCGACCACGAATATGTTATATGATATTAATTATTATTTAATCATACTTTGAAAAAACTACGCCAATTGCTATATGATAATAGTTATTAATGAATCATATTTTGAAAATAAACTATGCCTTTTGCTATATTATAATGATAATAATTATTATTTGATAACACTTTGAAATAATTACGCCAGGTTTTATACAAAAGAAAAAAGATCCGCTAAGTGGTCCTGAATTTAGAGCGTTCATCGGACTTTACCGTACCAATAACACATACAGATGGGTCAACTCAACTCAGGTAATTTTACATTAATGTATTAATTTCGAAAATCAGGAGGAGCCCCGATTTGTAGCTATATCTCTCTGTCGGACTCTGTGATGAACAGATATCTCTATTTTAGCAGCTATTTCTTCTCATTCTACTGTTCTTAGTCTCAGTTAGAATGTATGTCATCAGGCGTCAATAGGAGTTTCACCCATATGCATCATTGGTTATTTTAGAGAGAAACTAACTAGAATAAGATAACGTTAGGTTATCCTTAGTCTTGGACGTTAGAAAGTTCGTCTGCAGGCTAGCTTCATTACGGGTTTGACTAGCATCATTCGCTCTCCTAAAGAGGAACCACTTGGAATATGTTGGCGTTGGGTTGGTGTATTTTGAGTTTTTGTAGATTGGGTAATTTTCGAGGTATAAACGTTATAAAACAGTATTAATTACCTCTTTTCCTTCTTTTCCAAGCGTATAAAAATCCTAAATATTTTGGAAATTTTAAACAAGTGTTATAATATTTACAAACTCAGACTCTATATTATACTTGACAATCTTTTACTTATTCACTTTCTCTGTTTGTAAATTTTGGTATAGGTGCCAAAATATTTTGATGTTGATCCAAGTTACTCAGGTTGGGTAAGTAGGCTAAAAATTAGTATTGTGTTCTAATAATGTCCTTTAGATGGGTGATTTCATAATCAGCAACATATTTTACAATATACCATAAAATATCAAACGTTATACGCCACGAATCTTATATTACTTAAACAAATTAGTGAGATCTTTAGTAAAGCCTATATTTAAGTACTCAAGCTAATATTCTAAAAGTGTTAGAACTATGTTAAAACACTGTTGCACATTTTAGCCGGGGATTGCATTTAGTTATTCCAACCTCGTTTTTGTTTTAAACCAAATAATTTATTTTTTTAAAATAAATAATTAATTTAATTAAATAATATTTGTCCTTACAAATAATGTTTCTATTTCAGATGCTAAAAGTGGTAAGATGGGCATGTATTAACTGAAGTCGGATGAAAAGAATATGCATTTACCCATATAATATAGAACATAACTAGAGCCAGCCCAATATAAAACGTGTTATATTTCGAGCCTGCAATATATTCTCATTGTATTCTCTATTTTCCCCATTTATAAATTGAAATATCTAAAACCTGTCATATCTAGAATCTGCAATATCTTTAGCCTGCCATATCTAGAGCCTGCTATATCTTTAGCCTGTCATATCTTGAGCCTTCTATATATAGAGCCTGCTACATCTAGAGCCTATCATATCTAGAGCCTGATATATCTAGAGTCTGTCCTATTTAAATTACGTCATATATATAGCCTGTCATATCTATAGCCTGTCATATCTAGTGCCTACTATATTTAGATCCTGACTTATCTAAAACATGTCATATATAGTGCCGGCTATATATAGAGCCTGTCTTATCAAAAACCTTTCCTTTTTAGTCCACCACACAATTCAACTGTCTTCTCTAGTACATCCCCATCTTTGACTGTTCATATTTTTTTATAACCTGCCATGTTTAAATATCCTCGTGTCTAATATATCAGTCAAGAACTTTCCTTATGTACAACCTGCAATATGTAGAACCTGTCTGTCACAGCCCTTTCGTATGACTGGGTTCATGGCACGAACTAAAGGCAAATACAAACCACATTATTTGTGATTTTACAGTCTTTTATTAATATCAGATATATAGCAGTTACACTACTAGAACCACGACTTTCAGTTCCGTCATCTTTCTTGTTCTGCCGCCTTCTACCTCTCGCTTCCTTTCCTTTCGCGCATGCGCACACCGACACTATATTTTATATTTTATCTCGCCTTTTTAATACACACACTCGCAACATACATTCATATACATTTAACTGTTATACTGTCATATGGAGAATGTTGTGTATTTGTAACCTGCCATATATAAAATGTGACTATATATAACCTGCTTATAGTAAAACCTTCAATATATAGGACCAAGGATATACAAAACCTGCTATATATAGAAACTACAATAAATAACCTGCCATTTGTAAAGCATGCTCTTTTTGGATCCTACCATAGACAGAACCTACAATATATAAAACCTGGTACTGTATTACCTGCCATACATAGAACCTGCTTTGTAAACAACAAGGCATATGTAAAACCTGCTATTAGTAGAACCTGCGATATAGAGAACCTACAATCTATTCAACATGGCATTTACGCAACCTACCATTAGTAGAAACTTCCAAAATTAGACCCTGGCCAAACATAAATCTCGACAGAACTCTATAAAACTAATTTCTTACCTGTAGCCTTATGCAACACACGACTTCCTTAATGTACGATTAATTCTACAGGACGAATCTATACGAAGAGATGAAATTAATAAGGGCAGTAATTCGCAACCAGATGGCCCAGTTGTAATTACTGAAACAAATTGGAAAATGTATAACAACTCTTCGAATTTTGTCTGTCAAGTTCCCCCCAGTAAGTTTAATACTGTTTTTCATAAATATGCTTAGATGGGATGTGTTGTGTTTAGTTTTGTTCTGTTCCCCAGTTGGTAGGCCTATATTTAAAAAAGATTTACCGTGGCGGAGCACGGGTATACAGCAGGTACAACTTATTGTTGTAATTAAACATATTTTACACATACATACACACACAAAAACACAAAGTTTTGTTCAGAGATTGTTTTGTAAACACATAATTTGTATTTTATGTGAGATATGTACTCCAACATCAATAATTGGGTATTATTATCTAATTGAACTTTTTTTTTAATCGAAAAGCGGCTGAATTCTGCATAGTAGGCAATATGACCAAAGTTCGGTTAAACGGAAAAACCTGGTGTATTATGTACTACAGGCTATTAAGAACGTTTCATAACGCCAATGCAGAATGTAACAAGTTAACCGGCGGGCCGAACAATTCACTTCGGGGACATCTTGTGGAGATCTTCAGCCAGGAAGACAATCAGGTTATTAGAAGTAAGTTTTTTTTTTTTTTTTTACAATTACTAGCTGCATACCCGTGCCAGGAATCTTTTTTTCTAAATGTACCAACTTTGGAACAGAACAGACCCAAACGCAAACACAAAGAACAAACACAAACTTGCAGATGGTGTTAACGAATGTTAATATCGCAGTGTTATGTCCAATGAATAGACGTCCAAGTAAGGAAACGGATAGGGAAATTGTGCCATGCATATAATGAGACGGCGTGGCCAATAGAGATGCAGCTAACCCAAAAGTCTCGGGTTCAAATCCTGATTCAAGTAAATAGAACACCCCTAGGTACACCCAACTCTGATGGCTATCTAACACGATTGGTAAAGTACAGGCATCTAGGCAGTGCTGAGCATAAATTTATTATTCGAGTTTATAGAAATAGATGGCCTCTACAGCAATTGTCCCATTGATAGTCAGGTTCGAAAATGGAACTTGATGATCGTCATTATTATAAAATCACATTTTCAAATGACTACGGCATATGTTATATGATATTAATTATTATTTAATCATACTTTGAAAAAACTACGCCATTTGCTATATGATAACAGTTATTATTGAATCATATTTTGAAAATAAACTATGCCTTTTGCTATATTATAATGATAATAATTATTATTTAATCACACTGAAATAACTACGCCAGGTTTTATACAAGAGAAAAAAATTCAGTCCAGTGGTTCTGAATTTAGGGCGTTCATCGGACTTTACCGTACCAATAACACATATAGATGGGTCAACTCAACTCAGGTAATTTTAAATTAATGTATTAATTGACCTATTCTTTCGAAAATCATGAAGAGCCCCGATTTGTAGCTACACCTCTCTGTCTGACTCTGTAATGACCAGCTATCTCTATTTTAGCAGCTATTTCTTCTCATTCTACTGTTCTTAGTCTTAGTTAGAAAGTATGTCATCAGGCGTCAATAGGAGTTTCACCCGTATGCATCATTGGTTATTTTAGAGAGAAACTAACTCGAGTAAGATGGCATTGGGTTATCCTTAGTCTAGGGTGTTAGGAAGTTGTCTGCAGGCTAGCTTCATTAAGGGGTTGACTAGTATGCATCATTGGCTCACCTAAAGAGAAACCACTTGGAATATGTTGGCTTTGGGTTGGTGCATTTTGAGTTTTTGTAGATTGGGTATTTTAAGGAGGTTTAAAACGTTATGAATTAGTATTAATAACCTCATTTTCTTCTTTTCCAGGCGTATAAAAATCTTAGTTATGTTGGAAAATTTATACAAAAGTTATTTTTTTTACAAACTCAGATTCTATTAATAATATATTATATTTGGCGATCTTTTACTTGTTCACTTTCTCTGTTTGTAAATCTTGGTGTAGGTGCCAACATATTTTGACGTGGATCCAATTTACTCGGGTTCGGTAAGTCGGCTTACAAATTAGTATTGTGTTCTAATAATGTCCTATACATGGGTTATTTCATAATCAGCAACATGTTTTATAATATAACATAAAAAATCAAACGTTATACGCGACAAATCTTACATTATATTACTTAAAGAAATTAGTGAGTTCTTAATTAAGTACAGCCTATATTTATGTAGTCAAGCGAATATTCTAACAGTGTAAGAACTATGCTAAAACACTGTTGCACATTTGAGCCGAGGAGGGCACTCAGTTATTCCAATCTCAAGATTGTTTTAAACAAAATAATTTTTTTTTTTAAAATAAATAATTAATTTAATTTAATAATATCTTTCCTTACAAATAATGTTTCTATTTCAGATGCTAAAAGTGGTAAGATGGGCATGTATTAACCGAAGTCAGATGTAAAGAATATGCATTTACCCATATAATATAGAACATAACTAAAGCCAGCATAATATAAACGTGTTATATTTCGATCCTACAATATATTCACATTGTATTCTCTTTTTTTTTCCCCATTTATAAATTGAAATATCTAAAACCTGTCATTTCTAGAATCTACAATATCTTTAGCCTACCATATCTAGAGTCTGCTATATCTTTAGCCTGTCATATCTTGAGCCTGCTATATATAGAGCCTGCTATATCTAGAGCCTATCATATCTAGAGCCTGATATATCTAGAGTCTGTCCTATTTAAATTATGTCATATCTATAGCCTGTCATATCTATAGCCTGTCATATCTAGTGCCTACTATATTTAGATCCTGACTTATCTAAAACATGTCATATATATTGCCAGCTATATCTAGAGCCTGTCTTATCAAAAACATTCCTTTTTAGTCCACCACACATTTCAACTGTCTTCTCTAGTACATCCCCATCTTTGACTGTTCATATTTTTTATAACCTGCCATGTTTAAATATCCTCGTGTGTAATATATCAGTCTAGTACTTTCCATATGTACCACCTGCAATATGTAGAACCTGTCATATGGAGAATCTTGCATATATGTAAACTGTCATATATAAAATGTGACAATATATATCCTGCTTTTAGTAGAACCTTCAATTTATATATAACCAAGAATATTCACAACCTGCCATATATAGAAACTACAATAAATAACCTGCCATTTGTAAAGCAAGACATTAGTAGATCCTACCATAGATAGAACCTACAATATATAAAACCTTGTACTGTATACCTGCCATACATAGAACCTGATTTGTAAACAACACGGCATATATAAAACCTGCCATTAGAAATATATTGCATAATATAGAACATGCTATATATAAAACTAGCATATATGTAACATACCATACGTAGAACATGCGATAAATAAACAACCTGCTATATATACCACCTGCCAAATATACAATCTTCTATATATACAACCTGCCATGTATAAAACATGCTATCTATACAACCTGCCATATCTACAACAAGCTATATATATATACAACCTGGCATTTACCCAACCTACCGTTAGTAGTACCTACAAAAATTAGACCCTGGCCAAACATGAATCTCAACAGGTAAGTACTCAAACCATAGCTAGAACTCTTTTGAAATAATTTCTCACCTGTTGCCTTATGCAACACACCACTTCCTTAATGTATGATTAATTCTACAGGACGAATCTATGCGAAGAGATGGAATTTATAAGAGCAGTGATTGGCAACCAGATGTCCCAGTTATAATTACTGAAACTGATTGGAAAATTTATGACAACTCTTCGAATTTTGTCTGTCAAGTTCCCCCCAGTAAGTTTAATGCTGTTTTTCATAAAAATGCTTCGATGGGATGTATTGTGTTTAGTTTTGGTCTGTTTCCAAGTTGGTACATTTAAAAAAGATTTACAGTTTTAAATAGACATGTTTGTTTGTCGAGAGTAATCGTTCAAAATTAGAATCTATCTAATACTACTAAAAGTCAAGTTTGTTTACATGTTTGAATATTTATTTTTTTGTTTGTTTGTTTTTTTGTTTGCCTGATTGACTATCTCGCATGGTTGCACTCATCGTGGAAAGCTGTAAAATAGTATGTAGGTAGAGAAAAAATTTTGTTTTAAGACAGACTCTTAATCACACATTTATTTAAAGACGTTAATTAATTTATTGATTTATTCATACGCAGAGTAACCCATTTTTTTTTAAAAGTTTAGAACGACCACTACACTCGGCGTGACCGTGACGTCACAGTTTTTTGTTTACTCTTTAGTACAATAAAATGGCGGCGTCTATCGAAGAAAATTGTGTTCCCATTCAAAAGTTTAACGCGTTCTAAATCTAATTTTCTGTCGGTCATAACTTTAACAATACGTCCGTTTGCTGTATTTATTACGTTCCAACACTTATATCAATTTTAAACTTTTTCATTTAGTTTTACAATAAATTTCTCTAGGTCTAAAGATCAGCTGTCGAAGGAAAGTTATTTATAGATCTATATCTAGAATCTAGAATCCAAAAATCTAGGTCAAATCAAAGATTTTATTAGTTATAAATACAGTAAAAAAAACGAAACTTTAGCAAACCAGTCGTAGATCTAGAATATAGATAATTCTATCTAGATTTAGATAATAATGAGTTTATATATACTAAACTATTTTAGACCTTTATTATTTTATATAAATCTTTGTTTGTATAGCTATGAAATATGCTAATTAGGAAATTCTGGATGCAGGGCCTATTTGCATAACTTAAGATTCATACGCCGCTTCTATACCGCTAAGTGTGCAAAATTATAGACGTAAACTCTAGATATAGCTCAGTCGTAGATCTAAAATATAGATAATTTTCTATCTAGATTTAGATAATAATGATTTTCTATATACTAAACTATTTTAGACCTTTATTATTTTATATAAATCTTTGTTTGGAATATGGTAATTTTGAAATGCTCGCTCCGGGCCTATAAGCGTAGCTAATGATTAGATCTAGATTCTAGGTCTAGCAAGAAAAACTAAACATAAGAAGACTTAAGCAAAAGAGTCCTAGAATCTAGACTAGATCTAGATAATTCTATCTAGATCTAGATAATTTCAGACCTTCTTTATTTTATATAAATCTTTGTTTGGCTAATTTAAGATAAAATTTAATTTGAAAGTTACTACTACTAGAGTTAGATCTAGATCTAGATCTATGCGCGTAAATCAATTTGCATAAGGAGACTCAAAGTATAGTATAAAACTTCACTTGTGACGTCACGAGTAAATAGCTAAGTTGGTGATGAGGTCGGCTCTCATGCGGGTGGCACAGGTTCTAGACCTATTCGTTAATGATTTTTTTTTTCAATTTTATTTTTAGATGTGAATAATAAAGTTGCCTATCTGAACTTGGCAGGATACAGGGCTGGTGAAGTAGAGTTTGTCTGTTTCTTTGTCCTAAGCATATGAAAGGATAGTGTGGTCAGAGACATGCTCGGCTGAAATCGTTTTTTAAACGATAAAAACATGTCTGAGACTTGGCGGGACACTGGACAGGTGAAGTAGAGTTGAGTAGGTCACCTATGAAGTCAGTATATGAAGGGATAGTCCGAAATCGGTGTTTTCGGTGTTTTTAAAAGATAAAAAACAAATTTTTTAAAGTGGGGTCTGTTTTTTTGTGACGATAAGTGACACTGCAGTAGCGTAGTGGGGGGGGGGGGGGGGTGACACATATGTCCCCGGGCGCCGACCTTAGGGGGCGCCAAAATGGGTTGGAAAAATAAATTGAAAGGTTGAGGGGGGGGGTGCAAATCGAAAGTTTGAGTGGAGGGGGGGGGGGGTTGAAAATCGAAATCTTGAGGGGGGGGGGGCGGGTGCACATCAAAAGTTGGGGGGGGGGGGTTTGCAAATCGAAATCTTGCGGGGGGGGGGGGGGGTTCAAATTGAAAAGTTTGTCCCCGGGCGCCGGGAAGGGTCGCTATGCCTCTGAGTGACAGACTTGATGTTTTTTGATGGATGACCCCCGAAACCCACAGTTATCCAACGGATGACGGGTAGTCTAGTAATTATTAAAAATCAAAAGTATATAGAGGTATATATATATATATATATATATATATATATATATATATATATATATATATATATATATATATATATATATATATATATATATATATATATAAATATATAATATAAGCGGGCTGAGCGTGTGTCAGTCCTTCTGTCATCGCTATAGATTTTGAAACCATAAAAGTAAACATCGCACCATGCTGTGCTTTTCAGTGCACCGCAGTGTCTTATTATAAGTAATAGAGTAGGGTTTGTTTATATA
The DNA here is from genome assembly GCF_028476545.2 of Physella acuta. Classification (NCBI taxonomy): domain Eukaryota; kingdom Metazoa; phylum Mollusca; class Gastropoda; family Physidae; genus Physella; species Physella acuta. The sequence continues at coordinate 150,126 of NW_026731704.1, read as the reverse complement.
ACGGCATAGAGCTATTTTATAATTTCCACTGTTTTTACAATTTTGCATAACATAAAGAGAATATTAAATACACGCACATTGCTAAAACATATTAAAAGGATCAATGTCAAATATCGTTTTCGTTAATATTCCCAGAAAAAGTGGATACATATTAATAACATAATAACAGTACGGTAGAAAAATCTAATTAAACTGCTTAGTAATTTTGCCAATGGAGGTAATTCAAAGATAAATTGAACTCACGCTAAAAATGTGAATGCAAAATCTGCAAGACGGAATAATTGTTGGAATAATATAATTAGCAAAATGTGAATGCAAATTATGCAGACGTGTAAGAGTACATTATTGTTGGAATATTATTATTAGCATTGATTGATAAAAGGCTATCTTTTATTTATTTTATTCACTGAATGTACTGTTTACTAATTATAATTTTTAATCAACTATTCTCCATTACTATATTAAGTCATCACGTTCATTAGGTGCGCAATGGTTTTAGTCATGAAACTTTTTTGTAAATTTTTAAAAGTACTGAAAAAAATGCATGAATTTATAAAGTGCAATATGGTCGGTAAAAAACGGATATTCTAAATACTGCCTTTAATTTATTTGCGGAAAAGCTAGGGGTTTTATAACAGAGGCGTAGCAAGAGGGGGGGGGGAGGGTGGAAATCGAAAGTTTGAGGGAGGTGGGAGGGTGTAAATCGAAATTTTCCGCCGGCGCTCGGAAAGGGCGCGATTTGGCGCTACGGGATAGAATGTGAGCAATATGCCTTTATGATTACATTTAAATTGAGTGTTGTGTTTGTTTTTTCGTTTTTGTTTTTTCTTTGCGTTCGTTTGTGTTGTATTTAGTTTTGTTCTGTTCCCAACTTGGTACATTTAAAAAAGATTTACCGTGTGTTGTGGTTGTGTTGTGGTTGTGTTGTGGTTGTTTTGGGGTTGTGTTGTGGTTGTGTTGTGTTGTGTTGTGGTTGTGTTGTGATTGTGTTGTGGTTGTGTTTTGTTTGTGTTTGTGTTGTGTTTTTGTTTGTTTTGTTCTGTTCCAAAGTTGGTATATTTTAAAAAGATTTACCGTGGCGGAGCACGGGATGCAGCTAGTATATATATATAATAAAACACGTTAGTTGGACAAAACGAACGAACGCGGCTGAGACCGAAATTCTCGGTTCAAAGCAGCTAAGTCTGCGCTCGCACAGATAGGCGGTTTGCACCGAGAATTTTAGACCGAGCAAACCGTCTATCTTTTAAAACCTGCTATAATTTTGTAAATATCAACAAAACCCATTTTAAAACGCTACAGTATAGTCGATAGAGAGTTTCTTCGCACATATGATTAAAAGTAGTTTGTATTTAAGCGATCAACAAAGAAATAATCAGTTTTTTGTCTCTCCTGTAAAATTTACATTTTTTGAGTTAGACGGTTTGTGACCGAGACCATCGAACCGAGAATTTCGGTCTCAGCCGCGTTCGTTCGTTTTGTCCAACTAACGTGTTTTATTTATGTTTAGGCTTTTAAGTTATAATTAACACTTCATAATATTTAGATTATAGTTTTGGGCTCATATTTTAATTATTTGAGTTTATTCTACTTTATATGGTCAGTTAAATTTTAGTAGAGATGTTTTAATATTGCTTTATCGCTTGAGCCTGTTTATTCATTATGGCTGTATTTAGCACTAGACTTGTTAACTGTTGAAGGTTATGCTTTATTTATTACATGTTTCTATTCTCACAGTTTATTTTACTAAATCTTGTGGGTGCTGGGTTTGTAGAATGAAAACAGTAAAAATATAAACCTTATTTTCAGATATATTATGAATGAGACATAACACATTAATCACATTAATAATGACTTAATGTTTACTTATTTGACAAAATGTAACAAAACAATGTATTTATTTTTTAATTTATTCTTTAAATAAACGTCACACGAAGAGACATTAAAATGGCAACATATTTTTAAAATTAGGCAAATCATCACAAAAATATGAATTTATAACTTGCTTTTAGGTGCTCATATATGACAGCTTTTATCTTTTTTTTTCTGCTCTTGTTTAACTTGTCAGGGGCTACAGATGAGATCATAATCTTACGACCCTAGCTTAGCAATTGCCAGCTATCTGCTTATTCACTTTGAAGTAGACAGTAGCATCAGGCTTGTACTGCAGTGCACGAATATTTGTCGCATTCTTGATAGGTCTGACTGGTCTTTTGAGAGTGGCTGGTCTCTTGTATGGTAAGACTGGTCTTTTTGAGGTTGGCTGGTGTCTATTGTCTGTTATGTGAGGCTGGTCTATTGTACGTTACGACTGGTCTGTTAAGAAAGGCTGGTGTCTTCTTTGGTAAGACTGGTGTGTTGAGAGTTTGGTCTTTTGTATATTACGACTGGTTTGCTGAGAGAGACTGGTCCCTTGTACGGTAAGAATGGCCTGTTGAGAATTGCTGGTGTCTTAGAGGGTTAGACTAGTTTGTTGAGATATTCTAGTTTCCTGTATGGTAAGATTGGTCATTGAAGAGAGTTTGGTTTTTTCTATGTTAATACTGGTCTGTTGTGAAAGGCTGGTCGTTGAGAGAGGCTGGTCTGTTGAGAGAGGCTGGTCTGTTGAGAGAGGCTGGTCTGTTGAGAGAGGCTGGTCTGTTGAGAGAGGCTAATCTGTTGAGAGAGGCTGGTCTGTTGTGAAAGGCTGGTCGTTGAGAGAGGCTGGTCTGTTGAGAGAGGTTGGTCTGTTGAGAGAGGCTGGTCTGTTGAGAGAGGCTGGTCTGTTGAGAGAGGCTGGTCTGTTGAGAGAGGCTAATCTGTTGAGAGAGGCTGGTCTGTTGAGAGAGGCTGATATGTTGAGAGAGGTTGGTATGTCGAGAGCGGCTGGTATGTTGAGATAGGCTGGTCTGTTGAGAGAAGGTAATCTGTTGAGAGAGGCTGGTATGTCGAGAGAGGCTGGTATGTTGAAAGAGGCTAGTCTTTTGAGAGAGGCTAATCTGTTGAGAGAGGTTGGTATGTCGAGAGAGGCTGGTCTGTTGAGAGAAGCTGGTATGTTGAGAGAGGCTGATATGTTGCGAGAGGCTGATATGTTGAGAGAGGCTGATATGTTGAGAGGCTGGTCTGTTGAGAGAGGCTGGTCTGTTGAGAGAGCATGGTCTGTTGAGAGAGGCTGGTCTGTTGAGAGAGGCTGATATGTTGAGAGGCTGGTCTGTTGGGAGAGGCTGGTCTGTTGAGAGAGGCTGGTCTGTTGAGAGAGGCTGATATGTTGAGAGGCTGGTCTGTTGAGAGAGGCTGATATGTTGAGAGAGGCTGTTTTTTTTAGAGGCTGGTCTGTTGAGAGAGGCTGATATGTTGACAGAGGCTGGTCTGTTGAGAGAGGCTGGTATGTTGAGAGAGGCTGGTCTGTTGAGAGAGGCTGGTCTGTTGAGAGAGGCTAATCTGTTGAGAGAGGCTGGTATGTCGAGAGAGGCTGGTATGTTGAAATAGGCTAGTCTTTTGAGAGAGGCTAATCTGTTGAGATAGGTTGGTATGTCGAGAGAGGCTGGTCTGTTGAGAGAAGCTGGTATGTTGAGTGAGGCTGATTTGTTGAGAGAGGCTGGTCTGTTGAGAGAGGCTAATCTGTTGAGAGAGGCTGGTATGTCGAGAGAGGCTGGTATGTTGAAAGAGGCTAGTCTTTTGAGAGAGGCTAATCTGTTGAGATAGGTTGGTATGTCGAGAGAGGCTGGTCTGTTGAGAGAGGCTGGTCTGTTGAGAGAGGCTGATATTTTGAGAGGCTGGTCTGTTGAGAGAGGCTGGTCTGTTGAGAGAGGTTAATCTGTTGAGAGAGGCTGGTATGTCGAGAGAGGCTGGTATGTTGAAAGAGGCTAGTCTTTTAAGAGAGGCTAATCTGTTGAGATAGGTTGGTATGTCGAGAGAGGCTGGTCTGTTGAGAGAAGCTGGTATGTTGAGTGAGGCTGATATGTTGAGAGAGGCTGATATGTTGAGAGAGGCTGATATGTTAAGAGGCTGGTCTGTTGAGAGAGGCTGGTCTGTTGAGAGAGAATGGTCTGTTGAGAGAGGTTGGTCTGTTGAGAGAGGCTAGTCTTTTGAAAGAGGCTAATCAGTTGAGAGAGGCTGGTCTGTTGAGAGAAGCTGGTATGTTGAGAGAATCTGATATGTTGAGAGGCTGGTCTGTTGAGAGAGGCTGTTCTGTTGAGAGAGGCTGGTCTGTTGAGAGAGGCTGGTATGTTGAGAGAGGCTGATATGTTGAGAGGCTGGTCTGTTGAGAGAGGCTGGTCTGTTGAGAGAGCATGGTCTGTTGAGAGAGGCTGGTCTGTTGAGAGAGGCTGATATGTTGAGAGGCTGGTCTGTTGGGAGAGGCTGGTCTGTTGAGAGAGGCTGGTCTGTTGAGAGAGGCTGATATGTTGAGAGGCTGGTCTGTTGAGAGAGGCTGATATGTTGAGAGAGGCTGTTGTTTTTAGAGGCTGGTCTGTTGAGAGAGGCTGATATGTTGACAGAGGCTGGTCTGTTGAGAGAGGCTGGTATGTTGAGAGAGGCTGGTCTGTTGAGAGAGGCTGGTCTGTTGAGAGAGGCTAATCTGTTGAGAGAGGCTGATATGTTGAGAGGCTGGTCTGTTGAGAGAGGCTGGTCTGTTATGTGGTAAGACTGATGTGTTGAGAGAGGCTGGTCTGTTGAGAGAATCTGGTGTGTTGAGGTAGGCTTGTCTGTTGAAAAATTAATCACAAAAGCATTTACTTAAGACAACTAACCATATAAACATTTCTTAACACGTAGCTAAACCTAAATCTAAAGCTAGTAGTGAATTAACAATAATTACATTTATTGCACAATCTTTTGGAAATATAATTCGAATAATATTGTTTTGATTGATATTTAGATTCTAGAATGAAGATCTAGTTTCAAAGCATTGTTTTAGCCTAAAAACTTGTAAACAAATCAGTTTGGTTATTGAAAATCTGGAAATAGGCTATATTAAACAAATACTATTTGTTTATTATTCTTTAAAATGATAAAATGTAATAGAATATCTGAACATAATTAATCAAATATCCTTACCTATAAGTCCCGTGACTGCTGTGCTGTAAAATTGTGTGATTGCTGCGTGCGACTGCGTTCCCGATCAAAAGTGTACTGACAAATATAGCGATATTCGTTTTGCGCCGAGATTTTTAGCGCTTGAAATAATAGGCGGTTTGTTCAAATGATTATATCTCGATAATCACTCTACAGATTTTTCTGATATTTTCAGGTATTATGGGGAATCATACTGGCTTTTGATTTATGTAAAAAAAAGAAAATCGAATTTTTTTGAGTTAGACGGTTTGCGACCGAGACCATCGATATATATATATATATATATATATATATATATATATATATATATATATATATATATATATATATATATACATATATATATATATATATATATATATATATATATATACGTTTATATAATGTTTTTCATAAGTATGCTTAGAAGGGAGCAGGTCGTTTTCCAGAATGGGCATTTGTCCAACTTTGAGCATTCGTCACATTTAGACAACGTCCATTCTGGCTATTTGTCGCATTCGTACAATTCTCATTCTAATATTTGCATTAATCTCTTGTAGATATTAATTTTTTCAATACATGTACGCTTATATATACAATAAACTCATATGTATATTTACATATAACGCTCTATAACCTAGATACATCGATGAGCATTGCCTGCACGGATAAGGAAGAAGGCAGCTCAGGAACTATTGTTGAGGCGACACTTCGAAGTCCTGACATTCTTAACTTCCTCAATCAAGATCTGTCACTAGGCAGAAGCATAATTGTAGTTAGAAGAAACGGGCATGTTATCGATCATAACATAACGGTAAACAAAGACGCAGTAACAGTGAAGGTAATGTGTGATAAGTGTAGCCTTGCTGATGAAGGACAATACGTGATCAATGTATCAAGTGTATTTAGGTGGAACAATTTTGAGGAAACGTGTGATTTGAAGATTTATCGTGAGTGCAACATTTTACTTTATGTGTTGTCGTGAATGTTTTTAAACCACATGTTCTAATGTGTCATATGTGATTGCATTTGTTATTCTAATCAGTGTTTCTTTCAGTCATCGATCCGCGGGGGGGGGGGGGGCTTTTCCACATATCGTGATTTAAAAAGTCCAGATTTGTATATAGCCATTGGATTGAAAAATAATGTATCTCTTAAACTCCAGCAATATAAGCTATTTAATAAACACAGAAGTCACGGTCTTTAAAATATAGGTTTTTCCCAGGGCCAAGAGCATGGCCTGGCCGTGACTACTAGTCTAACATATAAAGTTCAATTCTGTATGTGACGACCAAAACACTCGAGTTGGTCGCCATAGTATACATAAAGTGTTTATAATCTAAATTGATTATAAAAAAATAACAGTGAATGCTTTTACAGGAAATTTAATTTTCCAAACTATTCGTTGTAATTGACGTAATAAGGATTAAACAACATTAAAGAAAATCTATTCTCAACATTTCTAATTTTATCAGAAAATTACTTCCCTTGATCTTTTAGCACAAATTACTTGCTTGATACATCACCGTATGTGTGATATATTTTTGTTTTTGTTAGCGTTTGTGTTTGCGTTTGCGTGTTAGCGTTTGTGTTTGTGTTTGATTTTAGTGTTTTGGTTTTGGTAGGTTGTGGTTAATATGAAAAGTAATTCGCATGCTAAGCGCGTGTAATGTCGGGGATATCTATATATATATAATTATCTTCATAGAGACCATAGAAAACACCACGCAGCTTAGCCACCACCCTCATCCCCACTTGCCAGGTGAGCTGTGGATTTACCCCGAATGTTTACAATAGTAGAGCTGTTTTCAATACATGACGGCTATTAAGGGCAGATAATTTAGTTTTTAAACGATTTGAAACTAAGTTGAAATAATAAGTTCTGCTTGATATTTTCATTGTCGTCTGTAAACGGCTGCTTTCACTGGGCGGGATGGGGGGGGGGGGGAGGCAGGGGGAGTGGGGTAGTGTCGAATTCACAAATAATGAATCGTTGATAAGTAGAAAATAAAACAACTAGATAGCGGCGTATGCTAAGTCGCGGGTCAGCTCGTTCTACTTAATCCACTTGAGTGATCAAATGCTTCACGCAACAAATAAGACGAATAACCACAAAAACGTTACAAAACACACAACTAAATAAAATAAATGCTAGTTCACAATTAAAAAAAAGAATTTAATAATAACAACTCTAAGTACACTACACAGACTTTTCTAAATATAAATACATAAGCTGGTGCACAAACTAAGATACAATGGGCATATTAAAGTACACAGAAACAGCCTACACTAAACTAAACTTGTAGAAGAACTGGACTGAGCTGAGGCAATCATACACATTACCGGAAGTAAATGTTATAAAATATTCAATTTTGGTTGAAAAATTTGCTTTCTGGCAACAAAAATTTTGAACCAGTTGGAACCAGCGTTTCGTGTCTATTACACTCAATCGTGATTTTATAATTTTGACTTAACATCATCTAGGAAAAAGTGGCCTAGTGGTATAGCGTTAAACTACCGAAATTATCGAGTTTGAATCTGGGTTCAGATTCAAATCAGTAGAACGTCCCTGAGTCCACCCATATCTGATGTTAGTGTAAGTAGATGTGGCTAGGCATAGTGCTGTTTAACTACCTGTTTAACTACCTTATCAAAGTCACAGAAACAGGTGAACTCTACTTCACTTGCCCAAAAGGACCGTCATCGTTTTGAAACGGAACTTTCGGTTTTTCTTTTTACTAAACATCCTATGTCGATGTAAATTACTATTGCAATTTGCCCATGTAATTGTATTTTAGTTTAACGCTTTATTTGTTGAATCCCAATAGAAAAAGACGACCTGAGCTTTCTTTACTATGTTGTTCCTATTGCCGCATTGGTTGCTGTGGCAGCTGTTGTTGGTGTTTACATTTATAAAGGTGAGTTGATTTTATTTTACATGTCACACACACACACACACACACACACACAAACAAGCAAACAAACAAACCAAAATATACATTCGTTTTCCAAAATGTAAATTGCCCCTAATTAAACTCCCATTAGTATCATATATTAAAACATATTAGACCACCAGTTGGTCCAAACTACCCGTACGGTAAAGCGGGTACTGGACGGTTTGGTACGAGTTTACTCTTCATGCAGTGGGGTAGAAGATAATGCTGGTGAGAAGCAATCGACAGAAGCGACCGATACACGCTAATTAAACCGATATACTAGACAGTAAGTGGGAGACAACACAAGAGCCGGCGGTATATGCAGAGAAAGAAAGAAAATGTTGGTCCAAATGTTGATTATCTCCCTGCTAAATAATGACGGCTATATAATATATAAAATTTAAAATGTACAAACTTGACTAAAATAAAGTTTAAAATATATTTTTTAAGGATAGGCACCACGGATAAAAAAATTTTTTTTATTTAACACATTTCTGGTTGTTTAATAAGTTTATATAATTATAGTTGTTAAACTATAGACAAAAATAATATATAGCCGTCAATAGCAGTACTGGTTGCCATGGAAACCGCGAAAAGGTGTGAAAACTAACACCTTTTCAAATCGCTAAGGCTTTGTTCCCATTAGAGATTTTAAAAAGCGGATGAAAGATTTAGATTTCTCAAACCAAACTATACATTTCTACGTTTACTCATTGCGATAGCTTGTACTCAATTTTTAATACAAATTTTTACGTAAATTTATGTACAAAAATTAGGGGGTGGTGTTACATAAATATCAATATTTCCTAAAGTATTGTAGTAAACTTAATGTACAAACGTAGTTTTGTAGATGGTATCATGCTGAATGCACGTGGAATGTTTTATTCTTGTATGACAAAGGGTTCCAAAGCCTTAGCGATTTGAATGTTGAATTTTGAGTAAAAATGCAAAGTTGAGAAAACGTGAAAAGAAGAGCGGGAAAAGGCACGGTGCGTTTTCTCTTATAGAAAACAGAAAAAAACGTCTTGTTATATGTGGAAGAACCATTTGTCTAATAACATACGCTTTGATTTATGTTGTAAGTTTTAGACAGATTTTTTCTATGTAAGCAGAAAATATGTATACAACAAGTAATGAATGTATGACTATTAAGTATTACACATCCTATCAATCGAGCGGTATTCTCAGAACAGCTATCTTCAAACCAGATCAAGTTTTGTTTGTTAGCCGGTCTTCTCACTTCAAAATAATGTCTTTCTCTACTCAAAGTCTAGCTTACACAAGTTTATTGCCTTATGATAATAGCCTACAACACAACACTGGGTACAACGCTTGAGGCTAGACACGCCCCCTCCACCCCACCCCACCGCTGGATAGTACGTGAAGAACCGATGAGCCATAGATTACCAATGTTCATTCAACCGCGAATAACACATCTGTGTAGATAGGGTCAAGTACAGGGCCTAAGTGAATGCTTCTCAGCTATTCTATCTAGTATTTACATTCGTTGCTACCACACCCTATACGGAGAGATGGGCATACACATTAACACATGTGTCGTATACAGTCCGGTGTAAAGCCTGATGAACGCGTTCAAGCCTATCACAGCATGCCGTAACTAGATTATAAACCGGCCGTTGGTTGAATGCCGAGAAGGGAATGAAGGGGGTAAAGGGGATGGACTTAGTACATTCTTCAAACTGATAGTCATGTCCATGACGCATTGTTTCAGCTTAGTATAAAGCGTACGAAACAGTGTTTAATATTGTTCCAGTGATAATCAACAGTGCATTTCTAGGCCACGTTTCAATTACTAAACTTAATGTTGTACTATAACTTTAAAACAACAAATAGAAGAGTATACAAAAATGAGGTAAACAAACGAGACAGGCGATTGTTTTGTTTATCTAGAAACAAGATGGCTGCCTAGCACACGTGGTTAGTTGCAGCCTATCGTGAATTATTTTGATTTACTGTACTATAATATGATTGGTCAAGCGTATCAATGAATCTCTTCCCATTCATAATTTTTACGTGCATGCCCTTATATGGAGTTTGATATAAAATTTTACTTTGTAGAAAACAACTTCTATCTCACTTATTTTTAGAACAAAAGAAAAGGTCACTACACCAGCGGGTACACGAGTGCTTGGCCCTTAGATTGCTGTAAAGTTTATGGTGCCTCGCGGGCCATAAATACATGTAATACCCGTTCGAAGATAGCCGCTGTCCGCGTAGTAGTGTGAAAACTTGCCGGGGGGTACCATGTTTCACATCGCAATAAACGGATAACCGTAAGCTGTAGAAGTCCGAAATGTTAGGGTTAGATAGATAAAAGGTATTAGTATCGAATTAAGAAATAAAAATTTTGGGGTGCAAAATTACAATTTTATCGAAAACATGGGTATCTTGTTCCCTTAAATTAGTTATTTTATATTATGTAAAATCCCCCGCAAGACTTTGTAGACTCAAAATTGAAAATATTTGACAATATCATTAAGGGTACTTTAGATAATCCTAGTTAATTTTTAAGGTGTGTTATGACGCACAATAGATCAAAAACGTAATGTCTGATTACGGACTGGTTAGGTTGGTTTTTTTTTTGGAGGTGGGGGGTGGATGTTCTTTTTACAATACATACTCATATATATTTGGTTATGCTTTATATTGATTATTGATTTAAAGCGAGACCTAATTTAAATATTCTTACATTGCAGTATATAATTTTGAAGTACAAAACAAAAGGAAATATAGAACGTCTAGTTTGTATTAAAATCTAATATAAAATGTTGACTTAACACGAAGAAAGGTACATTTCCATTTCAACTTTAAATCTTACAGTGCGTCGTCAAAGAGCTATAAAGAGAAGAAGTGGTCTCATGACTTTCTCGGCACTCAATGAACAGTCTCTGTCTCCACCCATGGACAGTAGCGTATATATTTTACCTGTTGACCCCCATGGCGGCAACGCCCAAATATCAGATACAGCAACATATGAGCTTTCAGAAAACTACTACAGTTCTATCAAGGACACAGATGTCATGAATGAAGGTGCTGCAAGTGATGGACAGTCTGAGATCACAACTGGACGTGACGAGAATCAAGCGGGTGGTGTGAACAGTTTGGCCGAAATTGACACCAAAACAGATTTAAAGTTTGACAATAAGATATATATACAGTTTGGCGCTAAGAGCTATGAACAAGTTGATAGAACAGTAGATGATAAGCATGGTGTTAATAGACATGGAGAAATTGACTTTAAGACAATTGGTCACCTTGAGAGAAAGACAGATGGTCAGCTTGACAATGAGACATATGGTCGACTTTATATAAAGTCAGACGGTCAACTTCAGGAAACAAAAGATGTTAAGCTTGACACGAAGAGAAGCGTAGACAGGGACATTAAGAGAGATACAGAACAAAAATCGGGTGCAAGCGAACAGCTAGACGAAGATCAGCAAAACGAATCTACACCAGCCGATGGGTTAAACGACAACGCCATGTTATACGACACCCCTGGAAATGATTTTTCGCCAGAAGTAAATGAATATATGACTCTTAAATTTTAAAGCTTTATACAATTTCCTCCTAGCATATTCCAGATATTGTGATGTATAATTAGATGTAGAGAAAATTAATGACAATGTTGCAGTAAACGAAAATCACAGCCGTTAGAAAGAAAAACATAAACATACTTAGCTGATCAATATTTTTTGGAGAAAATGTCTGCTTAAATTAAGTAATATTTCATCAGTTTTGTTTTATTAGTTTTTTTAATGTCATTTTTATACTCCTAATATTACATGACTGAAACGTGTTTTGAGTAGTCTATGAGCAGTATAATATATCAGTGTTTTTTTTATCATACTTGATTTATTTTTTTAAGTCTGTGTATTTTAAAATTAAAATGTAAAGCTTTTATTTTTTTTTAAATTGGATCGCCTTTTGATGTGTTGTAATTACCAGTTGTTTCTTTTATAAACGTACTTGAATGTTTTAAATACATTGTGCCCTAATTTACAGTTATCTTTTTATTATCTATAATAATAGTTTCGCTGTCTCTCTATCTATCTATCTATCTATCTATCTATCTATCTATCTATCTATCTATCTATCTATCTGTCTGACAAGAACGCTCTAGAGAAAAGACAAGCAATTTAAAAACATGCACAGTAATTCGAAAAACGAAGTATGACGTCGACACATTTAGCACAGAGTAGAAAATAATCTCAAACCCAGAGAGTGCTCACAGTTATATGACGTCATTGATTTTCGCGTTAACATTGAATAAAAAGGAAATGTTGTCTAATCTTAATGGTTTGCGTGAAGAGTTTCTTGCATACAATTCTTCGGGTAGGGGCGAAGCCCCACCCCCCGCGTAAGAACGTCTGAGCCCCCCCCCTCCCCAACTCAAAAGAAATTTCTTCATCGATACTCTATAATAAAATTACCGCCTAATTAATGTGTCTAATCTAAAAAGTGGTTTTCTTGCAATTTCTTTAATGCAATTCTTCGGGTAGTGGCTAAGCGCGACACCAGTGTTTCTTTCAGACTTTTTCCTCCCCGGAGAGGGGTGGGGGTAATTGAAATTTTCGAGGGCGGGGTTAGAATTTTCGGGGAGGGGGGGCGGACACTGGAAAAAGTATATAATTATATTTCGTTGAATGGGACGGTAGACATGTTTTTTTTGGGAGTGGGGGGGGGGGGGGGGGGTGGGGGGTGGGGAGTGTTGGGGGGGGGTGGGGGGGAGGTGTGAGTGGGGGGGGGGGGGGTGGGGCGGTGGTTTCCTCATCGATACTCTATAATAAAATTACCGCCTAATTAATGTGTCTAATCTAAAAAGTGGTTTTCTCGCAATTTCTTTAATGCAATTCTTCGCGTAGTGGCTAAGCGCGACACCAGTGTTTCTTTCAGACTTTTTCCTCCCCGGAGAGCGGTGGGGGGTACTTGAAATTTTCGGGGGCGGGGGTAAAATTTTCGGGGAGGGGGCGGACACTGGAAAAAGTATATAATTATATTTCGTTGAATGGGACGGTAGACATGTTTTTTGGGGGGTGGGGGTGGGGTGGGGGTGGGTGGCGGTGGGTGGGGTGGGGGGGGCTGGTGTGTGGGGTGGGTGTGGGGTGGGGGTGGGTGTGGGGTGGGGGGTGGGGGGGTGGTGTGTGTGGGGGGGGGGGTGGGTTGGTTTTAGTTTAGAGAAAAGAGACAGCACTATCAACCTAGCGCCCGGTGTATCCTTCCTCAACGGGCCATTTTTCTCGTTATAAATATATAATAAACTAAGCAAACACACACACATAATGTTGTTATCGGTGAATTTTGTTTTTGTAAATAAAAGTATTTAAAAAATATTTTAAAATCAAGTGTTCTATAAGAAATAAATTAATATAACCAGAATGAAAAGAAAAAAAATGAAACCGCATTTAGTCTGCGGTTTTTGCATCTTTGTAAATAATAGGTTTTAATAGACTATGTAATTTTGCTACATTTTTGCAAAAATAAAGTCACAACAATTGTTTTCCATGATAAATACACAATAGTGGTTTATGGTGTATAGCGTAGTATTGTATTTACTATTATATTATTAGTAATTATATTTTTATACTATTTCTGGCCTTACTGTACTAGAAATCATTGTGTACTTATAAACACATAGTTACACTGAAGAATTTATTTAATTTGCTCTTCCAAACAAACAAATAATATAAAAACATAATGTTTCATAGTAAATTTTAATCCTTGAACTCATTTTTCTAAAATGTTGTTTTTGTGACTTAAGTACTTTTAGCACTAAGATCTTCAATTTTAGTAGAAAAATATGTTTCTGGCAACACAATTAGCAGCTGATTGAAACCAGCTTTTAAAGCGTATCAACCTGCATTCTGGTTACAGAATTTATAGTTGCATCAGAAGCGTATACAGTTTACAGTCGTATACACTACTCTGAAGATAACAAAAGAATAAAACAGAATTTAATCCTACAACATCATACAACTTATCACAAACAAAAAATCCAACTAAATATACACACAACGCAAAAAAAAACAACAATAAGCGCAATGCAATTTGTATTTTAATTTCTTTAGAAAGTTTTTTTTTAACATAATTGAATACTTATTAAGACAAGCGAGCTAAGGTAGGGGAAATAATCATTCACTATATATATATATATATATATATATATATATATATATATATATATATATATATATATATATATATATATCGGTCTGTACAATTAATTGTAATTGTTAAATTCAAACAGATCAATAGCTATTTTATCATTTTATATAATAATTTATTATTATTTTTTTGTTGCTAAAGCTGTTGTTTTCACTCAGAATTTACTATATAAGTTATTATAAGTAGTAAGTATATGCTTGTTGGACGTGCTGATCGTCTTGACTCAGACTAATAATTTATTCCATTTTCCAGCATGTCTGATAAACAAACTGTTGTGGACAGTATTATTTCTTCCAAAAATCTATCGTCGTTGATAACAGTGAAATTATAGATTTGGACGAAGGGCTTTTATTAGCAAAAACAATAATACATTTGATTTAAAAGAATAAAAAAAAATCAAGAAGAAGCACTCAATTCGTGTACCATAGATGCTAAACAAGTCTTTTAAATCACTTTAGCAGTTGCCAGTTGAACGTGTGGAAGGAAGCTACCTAATAACTCTGCCTTAACCCAAGACATTTCTGACTCTGAGAAAAACCAATTCCAAAATAAAATAAAACAAACTTTAACAAAATGGCAAGAGTATGCATAATTTAAAGGTATATCAAACAAAAAGAAGTCAAGAATGGTGTGGGATGAAATTTACAAAAGATTTTAATCCCCGCTGGAGTTACAATAGGGCTAATAATTTAACTAAAGTTTGGCTTATTGAAGTCCCAGCCAATGCAGATCCTATAGCGGACCAGTATGCTAAACGCAAGACAGCTAAACAAGAAAGAGTGGCCAAGAATGAGTTACAGAAGTTAAGAAACAGCACGAACTCAGAAAAAGAAAATTCCTGGTGTGGGTTTAACACCAACAGAGCAGCCAAGTAAAGACTACCTGTCTAAAGCCCTTGCATACAAATCAACACCGTCAATAGTCAAATTTACAGAAAAACTAGCTAAAGAAAAACCTCCCAAATATACTGGGAAAATAAACTTTGAGCCAAATATAGGAAATTTTTCTAAAGAAAAACAGAAACAGCTGCACATTCTAGATGTTTATTCAAAGAAAATTCCTAAAATTGATGTCACAAAGGCAGCAAACAGAGCTCTAAGAGGAGAGGATGAACAACGATCCCAAAGGAAAAATAATAAAACTCACAAGAAAGCCAGAAAGAAATAAGCTTTTATGTAATAATGCCCTAAATAACTATAGAGAAAAGCGTGAATCTCTTCCTAAATATTAGACACTACTATTTAAGTAACTATAAAGAAAAGCATGGGTCTCTTCCTAAATATTAGTAAAGGTATCCAATAGATACTAAATTGACCACCGCTTTTCTTTATAGTAATTTAAATAGTAGTGTCTAATATTTAGGAAGAGACCCACGCTTTTCTTTATAGTTATTAAAATAGTGGTGTATAATTTATTTTTTACTTTTTAGTGCATTATTACATAAAAGCTTGTTATTAAAACGTTTTTAATGAATTTTTTTTCAGTACTTTACATGTTTTATTTACAATAGTTAAATGACTAAAAACCATTGTCAACTTTATAGCTAAAGTTTCAGTAAAGTATTATGGGATGGCGTAGTCTAGTGGTAATGAACTGAGGAAGTGAGTTTAATAAAAGTTTGTAAAAGGCGGGCTTTAAGTCAAAGTCATCTGGTCATAAGGAAAATGACATGTAGAACCATAATTTGTTGGAGGAAATCCTCTTTTTTATATAACAGTAGAAAGAAGTAGCCCTAGATGCGCGTGTGTGTGAAGGCGTTCGTGCGTGCATGCGTGTGTTTGTGTGCGTATGTGTGCGTGCGCGTTTGTGGTTTTGTCCATTACATTACTACACCTTTCACCCCCCCCCCCCCACCCCCTTTAAACTTTGGAGAGTTAATGAGAATACTCCCTGAACGGTTGCTGCACACAATAAAAAGAACTATTTCGTTCCAAATAGCTCACAATGGTCCCGAGGGCCCCTTAATTAAAATAATGAATACTCTTGAATTTATTTAGAATAATTAATTAACCAGGCATAGATTATTTTACAAAAAACATTAACTTGGTTATTGCCCTTTGTCTATAATTTTCTATAACTGAAAGAATATCTTTGGGCTAAACTTTTGTTTTTCTATCAAAAAGCGTAGTTTCTCAAATTAGCATTCTTAATTTTCAAAGATTTCCTTGTAGACGACTCTGGTTTATAGGTTTTACAGATAAACATTGCTATATGGGCCTAAAGCGCTTAAATTTCGGATTAGCTGTTCAGATTTATTTTAAAAAAAATCTACAGAAGTGCTTCCTTAAATTCAATTTTTTTTATTTTCTCGTATATACGAAGTATAGAGAAAGTATTGTAATCGTGCAAAAAAAAATAACATAAAATGTTGACAGTTTTCACCGTTTTACTCCTCAGTCCTTCATCACATCCGGAGTATAGAGGACTTATTTTAATCAGGCAAAAATTATAAATACAAATATATAAACGTTTTGGCGTTTTATGCGTTATCGAGTCGGAAAACTGGACTTTGCAATTATGTCCGTATGTCTGTGTGTCTGTGTGTCTGTTTGTCCGTCTTTGTGTAAACACGATAACTTGAGTACCGTTACAGCTAGGTTGATAAAATTTTATATATAAGTATTTTATCAAAATCGTAGATCCTGATCAACTTTTGAGCGATTTCCAATAACCAAAAGCCTATAAGCTGCGTACTATTTTAGATAGATTCATGAAATTTCACACGTAAGTAAAAGATCTAATTTTCTACCTTCTGTCAAATTTTGAGTAATTTCCGTTGACCAGAAGTACTAATTTACGCTATTTCCGATTTCTCAAAAAACGCATGTAAATTTATAAAGTACTAATAATATCCAGCACTTTTATACACATTTTATTAGGCGTTCACTTGGTGTGGGACGGAGTGGTCTAGCGGTAGAGAGCTTGACTGCTAACCCGTTAGTCTCGAGTTCGAATCCGAGTTCAAGTCAGTAGACCGTCCTAGAGTCCACCCATCTCTGATGGGTACCCAACTCCTGTTAGGGAAAGTAAAGGCGGCTGGGCATAGTGTTGACCACACTATCTCTTCATATGCCGAGGTCACAGAAACAAGTGAACTCTACTTCACTTGCCCCATAGACCGTCAGGTTTGAAAGGGAAACTTTTCACTGGGTGTGCAATTCTTTTTTTTTACGAGTTTCTATTCTATTATTACAAGTTTAAGTAATTAAAAATGGATAACAAATATTGTCTATGTCCTGAGTTGCCATTCCTTTATATTAGAATATTCGAGAAAGTTTAGGGGAGATCACTCCCGGTTTATTTTATTATATTAAAACTGCGGGGACTGACAGCATGGAATTCCGCCCCTGTTCAGAAAGGGAGATTATTAGCTAGTGCTAGACATCCGCTGAGATTTCAAATCTTGTTTAGCGCAGCAGAGAAAAAATTACAAGTGGTCACCACTTTAAATGACTCACATTAAAACGCAACAACAACAACAAAATAATTGAAGTGAAAAATAAAATGTTTTCGCAAGCTGAACTATGTAGATATGAAACATTTTAATAATGAGCAATTAAGATGTAAAAAAATACTGATTTTGAAGACTTGTGAAAATTTTGATTTTGTACAATAATAGAAGCAACGTTTGTTAACACAAAATTTAAATATAGGCTATTTAAGGTTTTCAACGATTAGAAGCAATTGTAATGGTCAGAAAAAGTCCACTTATAAGAAATCGAAGAAAAAACTATGCAGTTATAAATAAAGAGGGTAACTACAAACAATTCATAGAACAATGCAAACATATTTACACGTTTTATAATAAACTGGTTATATAGACAAACAAATTTATTTTTCTAGAACAATTCTTCTGTACAGTTTGCATAACTACTACTTAACCACTCTAGCTTGTTCATAAAAACATTAAAATACGTACACATTATTGTTTTCTTTAATTTACAAAAGCAAGACGTGCACATATTACGCTTAAAGTATTAGTTTGATTTTACTTATAGTAAACTTGATTAAATAATATTTAACAGAGGGACAGAGTGGACCAGTGGTATAAAGCTGGACTGCTAACCCGTAAGTCTCGAATTCGAATCCATTGCAAGTTAGTATTCAACCCAGCTCTGATGGGTACCCAACTCACCGAGGCCATAGAAACAAGTGAACTCTACTTCACTTGCCCCATTGACCGTCAGGTTTGAAAGGGAAATTCTTTCTTTCTATTTTTAGAACCAAACACACAAATAAAATTACAAATGTGTTCATTTTCAAAGTTTGCATAATAAAGGACGCAAACCTCATTTTAAGTAAACATTAAATGTTACGAATAATTAGGTTAATTAAGCAATTAGATTGTATTTTAATGTAGTGCTATTCTAATAATAAGAATATTTTTTTTAATAAATAAAAGCAGTATGTATACACATGTAAATAATTATCTAAATCTAAATAAATATTAAAAAGTAGTTTATTATAATAAAAAGTAATACATAACAATCACGAAATGACAAACAGTATATGGTTAATGTTTCTGTAAGTTAAATAGTTGAAACAGCCTTAAGAAATCAATGCTTTAAATTTTTTAGTTCATCGCCATTGGTGAAAATGTGTGATTATACTGCTTGTGTGAATGTGGAAGTAGGCGAAGGGCGTAAATAAATATAAAAAGCAAATGTATGTTACAGGATATACTTTAGAATTGTTAAGCAGTTTCATACAGATTGTATATTTATGATGGAACAGAATAAACATATTCTGAATGTCTATGTATATCGTTATTCAACGAATCATACGAATGTGAATGTTCACTAATGCTCCTATCATTATTACATACAACGGCATCATACATTCTGTCATTTACAATTAACTGCCTTTGATTTTCTGATGATATATTTTGATATTGATGTTCTTCTACTTTCCTGCTGACACCATCATTAAGGTGTTTATCACGGATTTCCTGAATTAATTTCAACTGGCATTTTGAACTTACGAGACCACCCAAGCTGTCATTATTTTTTAAACTTGCTAAACCAATAGGTGTCAATATTTTTTGCTCTGTATTTGTAAGACATTTCGTTTCTGGTATTTTCGCTATTAAGTATCCATCTTCATCTGTTTGGAGATTTTGAACCCATATATCATTGTCTGACTTCGTCTGAGTACATTTTAGATCATCGCAAAGTCGTGAGGGTTGATCGCGAATAGCGTTCGATGGGTTGATTTGACAATTTTTCTTTGAACTACTTTTGTCCATAGTCGGATATTGAGATGGCATGTTTCTAGTACATATCAGCCGATGTACATTGCTAACACTGCCATCTTCATTGACGTTGTACGTACTTTCATTTTCCCGATATACTGCAGTTTTTAGGTTAACATAAGGTGCGTTATTTAGTTGAACGTTTTCTAGGGTGTTCGCCATATCACCTGGTAGGCTAATTTTAATATTCTCACGTTGGGTATCCATTTCAGCCGCAGCAAGCACTATAAAGTATCGTTCATCGTCTATAGTGTTCTCTTGGTTATGTCTATCTATCTCTACTGCTCCTATAAAGTGATGCTTCTTGCGTTGACAGCAAGAGATTTCTGACAATATAAATAAAAAGATTATGTAAAGCGTTATGACAAAAAGTATAATAACATACATTTTAAATTCAAAATTTTAAATCGTTACTTACTACATAGAGAGGGGCACTTCGTTTTTAATACAGGAACAATGATCATTATAATAACACCGATGCCGATAGAAACACCAATCCAAATGTTGATATTTTTATACCCCAATACACTGTCGTCATCCTGAGCTACTGCTGATGGAATATACAAAATTTAAGTTATGTAGTTCAGTGTTACTTTCAGACATTTTTCTACGGGAGGGAGGGGGTGTGGATTGGGGGGGGACACTTGAAATCTTAAACAAATAGGCCTACAATGTTCATATTTGAAAATAAGACATCTAAAACATACATTAGCAGTAACATAAATGTGATATGTGTAGTGAATTTATCAAAACATATCCTACTCACGCTTCACATTAAATGCGATATCTCTAGTAATATATTAAAACATATACTACTCACATATCACATTAAAATGTTATGTGTAGTGAATTTATCAAAACATATTAGTCACGTTTCTTATTAAATGTTATGTGTAGTGAATTGATCAAAACATATACTACTCACGTTTCACATTAAATGTGATATCTGTAGTAATTTATTAAAACATATACTACTCACATATCACATTAAAAGTTATGTGTAGTGAATTTATCACAAAATATACTACTCACATTTCACACAAAATGTGATATATGTAATGAATTGGTGTAGAACATGTTGAGCACGACAGGTACATGACATATGATTCATCTCTTTGGTTACAAATAATGGCATGTTTACAGTATTGCCTGTAGCTGATGTAGGCTCTACCATTTGACGGTTTCCTTTGGCGCAGGCAATTATAACGCTGTAAACCTCTGGATAGCCTCCCATAGCCTGGCAGCTAATGTTAATATGTTCGTTCTCGTTTACATCGCTGATATTATCTAGTTTAGATCCATTTGAATCAACAAATACTGGACTGTTAGGCTGAACTAAAATGATAAAATGTGATAGCAAATTCATGTGTGCACTATCAAGATAATAAAATAAGAGACATTACAACGACCAAATACTTTAAGAAATTATAATATTTATTTTATTTTAATATCAAATGAACCATTTTTGCCTGAGCTAGTTTTCACTTATAAGGTATTATGTAGATACGCTATAAGTGTTAAAATATACCTACCAATGTTAACGGTATAACTTATACCCCCCGTTGATGTATTTGAATTCATCCTAAGATAAAATGTGTATGTTCCAAATGTTGTCAAATTGTATTCAGTTTTACACGATGGTTTGAGGCTAGTCCTCTCTGGTTTGTTTGTTAACTGCTTCAATGAAATTGGAAGAGTGTTAAAATCAAACAAACAAACCATATGATTAAACTATTATAAACAAACGTGCTAGTTCATTAACCCACATGTGTCACATATTCCGCTCATTACAACCTTGCCATTAACCTCAGATCAAAGACAACAATGTAAACTATCCCCCTCAGTATCGATTACGCATGTATCCGCAAAATTGCAAACACGTCATTCTATTGTATGGCTAAATTTATCGACGAAGTAAGACAAAAATCGTAGTGTGTTCTTTTCATACACATATAAAATGCTTTAGCAGCCCCCACCGCCTGAAGAGAGTTTACCGCCCCTACCCCTCCCCCCCTCGAACGAAATATATACTTTTAGAAAATATATACTTTTTACAGTGTCCGCCCCTCGGAAATTTTATTCCGCCCCTCCGAAAATTTCAAGTGCACCGCCCCACCCCCGGAAAAAAAAGTAAAAACGGTTTTATATTATGTGCATCATTCAAAAACATTATTTTCGATGTCTTAACTTTTTTCGTTTTACCTGATCATTAAACTTTGCATTCCATGTACATTCAACCATTTGAGAAGCTTGGTCATGCTGACAAGTTACAATTAAAATTGTGCCTTTGATTTCATTTGAACAATAAATATTTAGTATAAAATCTGTAAAAAAAGAAAAAGTGAGTCAATTAGAAAATATACATTAAACTGAATAAATGTATGTCATTTTAATTCGCGACAATCATCGCATGTATATTTAACTTTAAATTGACATCTTATAAAACATCCTAAATCACTTTTATTTTCAAAGCCATCTCGATCGTGATATGTACAGGTCATGCCATCAATGTCTCTAGTTGCTTTTACAGTTTTATATATATATATATATATATATTTATATATATATATATATATATATATATATATATATATATATATATATATATATATATATATATATGTATATATATATATATATATATATATATATATATATATATATATATATATATATATATATCAGAGGCGTAGCGGGGGGGGGGGGGGTGACAACATTTAGGGGGACGACACCAAGGCAAAAAATAGAAAAATATATAGAGAAAAATAATAATTCCACTTAATTAAGAAATTAATTCGAGTGTTAAATAGTGTTTTAAAAGGTGCAAATCGAAAGCTTGAGGAAGAGTGCAAATCAAAAGTTTGAGGGAGGAGTGGGTGCAAAGCGAAAGTTGAACGTTTGTCCCCGGGAAGGGTCGCTCCGCCTCTGGGGGGTGACACCATTAAGTGCCGCACCGGGTGACACTCGACCTCGCTGCGCCACTGATATATATATATATATATATATATATATATATATATATATATATATATATATGTATTTATATATATATATATTTATACATATATAACACTGTTAATGTTGAAATTAAATGCTACTCACGTTCAACATTTAATCTTATACCGTTTTTAATGTTCTGAACAACATGTTGAGCGACACATGTGCATGTCATTTGATTCATCACTCGAGCCACACGAAGTTTCATTTCTACTGTATCGCCAGTTGCTGTTTGAGAAATGCCTTGTGAATCACAGCTAATAGTTATATTGTCAACAGTTGGATACCCTCCCTTAGCCTGGCAAGTTAGGTTAATCTCGGTGTCTTCAGTTGTGTTGATAATGTCGTACGTTACCTGTTTATTATCAAGATAAAATATCGGACTGTTAGGCTCGACTGAAACAAGAAACAAAAATAAAACATTAATTACTGTTTTACGCATCAACTATGTTGTTTATTCCAAAAATAAACGTTTAAAGACTCAAATATATATACGTCTTGTTGTATTTAAGGCAAATTGTGTTTCGCTGTAAGCATTCGACATTTAAATATAAGGTAGCTTTAAAATGTGTATTATCCATAGTCTTTAAATGTATAAAACAAAACATAGTTGCGTATTGTATGGTAAACTTTTATATGTATATATACACATATATACAGGGGCGTAGCGAGGGGGGGGGCTGGGGGTGCGGACCGCAACGGGTGACACCATTTAGGGGGGTGACACCAAGGCATAAAATAGCAAAATATATAGAAGGGGGGTGCAAATCGAAAGTTTGAGGGGGGGGGGGGGTGCAAATCGAAAACTAGAGGGGGGGAGGGTGTAAATCGAAAGTTTGAGGGGGGTGCAAATCAAAAACTTGAGGGGGGCTGCAAATTGAAAGTTTGGGGGGGGGGGGGGAAGGTGCAAATCGTAAATTTGTCCCCGGGAAGAGTCGCTACGCCTCTGGGGGGTGACACCATTAAGTGACGCACCGGGTGACACCCGACCTCGCTACGCCACTGCATATATATATATATATATATATATATATATATATATATATATATATATATATATATATATATATATATATATATATATATATATATATATATATATATATTTATATATATAATCCATTCTAGAGAATAATGAAAGTTTGTAAACAAACCAATTGTAACTTCATAAGGCGATGTAACAAATGCATCATCTGCCGTACTTGAATTAATAGTTAAAACAAATGTGTATACGGCAAACTTTGACAACTTGTGATACGTTCTACACGCCAGCCTTTGGTTTTTAATCTCGTAATTTGGTAAGTCCTAAAATATGGTTAGAGATGTATTTAGAAGTGATTGTGATAAATGCAAATCAAATAACATACGGAAACTAATATAACTTTATGAAATAGTAAGTTTACTGGATTGAAATTAATTAATAACTGTTTGTATTGGACTATTCATACCTGTGATAAGCGCCTATCAATTCTCAATTTCCATTGACAGCTTATTTCTGGAAAAGCTTTAGCAGTTTCACAGGTTACGGCAATGTATCCATTTTCAAACTCATGTAAACACGTTGGATGTATAGGACTAACTAAAAAAATAAAAATAAAAATAAATGGGAAATAAATAAGCACTCATTGAATAATGATTACTATACACAAGCGCCCAAAATATTTTCAAAAAAAAATATTTTAAAGAGTCCATACGGAAGGTCTATCATACACAAAAATCGTCGCAACAGTCATCGAATTCAAATGTATGTTTTCGAGGCAAAACAATGTGTTCTTTCCATCAAGTTCTACTGTCGCAGGAAAACCTTTGTTGGGAGGTGATTGAAGGCTACTGTACCATTACGACGATTATAAACGAGTTTTGTTTTTTTCATAGCCCATGTAGACTTTTTGGCTTTTGTTCATATAACATCTTAACCATACATTTACTACTCTTCTTAAGAAACGAATCGATCCTTCAATATAGTTTGGTTCCAAGTAAAGTCGTTCCTTCAATATAGTTAATTTCTGAAGTAAAGTCGATCCTTCAATATAGTTAAGTTCTGAACTAAAATCGATCCTTCAATATAGTTAAGTTCTGAAGTAAAGTCGATCCTTCAATATAGTTAAGTTCTGAACTAAAATCGATCCTTCAATATAGTTAAGTTCTGAAGTAAAGTCGATCCTTCAATATAGTTAAGTTCTGAAGTAAAGTCGATCCTTCAATATAGTTAAGTTCTGAAGTAAAGTCGATCCTTCAATATAGTTTGGTTCTGAGGTAAAGTCGATACTTCAATATAGTTAAGTTCTGAAGTAAAGTCGAGCCTTTAATATAGTTTGGTTCTGAAGTAATGTCGAGCCTTTAATATAGTTTGGTTCTGAAGTAAAGTCGAGCCTTCAATATAGTTTGGTTCTGAAGTAAAGTCGATCCTTCAATATAGTTAAGTTCTGAAGTAAAGTCAAGCCTTCAATATAGTTAAGTTCTGAACTAAAATCGATCCTCCAATATAGTTAAGTTCTGAAGTAAAGTCGATCCTTCAATATAGTTAAGTTCTGAACTAAAATCGATCCTTCAATATAGTTAAGTTCTGAAGTAAAGTCGATCCATCAATATAGTTAAGTTCTGAACTAAAATCGATCCTTCAATATAGTTAAGTTCTGAAGTAAAGTCGATCCTTCAATATAGTTAAGTTCTGAAGTAAAGTCGATCCTTCAATATAGTTAAGTTCTGAAGTAAAGTCAAGCCTTCAATATAGTTACGTTCTGAACTAAAATCGATCCTTCAATATAGTTAAGTTCTGAAGTAAAGTCGATCCTTCAATATAGTTAAGTTCTGAACTAAAATCGATCCTTCAATATAGTTAAGTTCTGAAGTAAAGTCGATCCTTCAATATAGTTAAGTTCTGAAGTAAAGTCGATCCTTCAATATAGTTCAGTTCTGAACTAAAATCGATCCTTCAATATAGTTAAGTTCTGAAGTAAAGTCGATCCTTCAATATAGTTAAGTTCTGAAGTAAAGTCGATCCTTCAATATAGTTAAGTTCTGAAGTAAAGTCAAGCCTTCAATATAGTTAAGTTCTGAACTAAAATCGATCCTTCAATATAGTTAAGTTCTGAACTAAAATCGATCCTTCAATATAGTTAAGTTCTGAAGTAAAGTCGATCCTTCAATATAGTTAAGTTCTGAAGTAAAGTCAAGCCTTCAATATAGTTAAGTTCTGAACTAAAATCGATCCTTCAATATAGTTAAGTTCTGAAGTAAAGTCGATCCTTCAATATAGTTTGGTTCTGAGGTAAAGTCGATACTTCAATATAGTTAAGTTCTGAAGTAAAGTCGATCCTTCAATATAGTTAAGTTCTGAAGTAAAGTCGATCCTTCAATATAGTTAAGTTCTGAACTAAAATCGATCCTTCAATATAGTTCAGTTCTGAACTAAAATCGATCCTTCAATATAGTTAAGTTCTGAAGTAAAGTCGATCCTTCAATATAGTTAAGTTCTGAAGTAAAGTCAAGCCTTCAATATAGTTAAGTTCTGAACTAAAATCGATCCTTCAATATAGTTAAGTTCTGAACTAAAATCGATCCTTCAATATAGTTAAGTTCTGAAGTAAAGTCGATCCTTCAATATAGTTAAGTTCTGAAGTTAAGTCGATCCTTCAATATAGTTAAGTTCTGAAGTAAAGTCGATCCTTCAATATAGTTAAGTTCTGAACTAAAATCGATCCTTCAATATAGTTAAGTTCTGAAGTAAAGTCGATCCTTCAATATAGTTAAGTTCTGAAGTAAAGTCGATCCTTCAATATAGTTAAGTTCTGAAGTAAAGTCAAGCCTTCAATATAGTTAAGTTCTGAACTAAAATCGATCCTTCAATATAGTTAAGTTCTGAAGTAAAGTCGATCCTTCAATATAGTTAAGTTCTGAACTAAAATCGATCCTTCAATATAGTTAAGTTCTGAAGTAAAGTCGATCCTTCAATATAGTTAAGTTCTGAACTAAAATCGATCCTTCAATATAGTTAAGTTCTGAAGTTAAGTCGATCCTTCAATATAGTTAAGTTCTGAAGTAAAGTCGATCCTTCAATATAGTTCAGTTCTGAACTAAAATCGATCCTTCAATATAGTTAAGTTCTGAAGTAAAGTCGATCCTTCAATATAGTTAAGTTCTGAAGTAAAGTCAAGCCTTCAATATAGTTAAGTTCTGAACTAAAATCGATCCTTCAATATAGTTAAGTTCTGAACTAAAATCGATCCTTCAATATAGTTAAGTTCTGAAGTAAAGTCGATCCTTCAATATAGTTAAGTTCTGAAGTAAAGTCAAGCCTTCAATATAGTTAAGTTCTGAACTAAAATCGATCCTTCAATATAGTTAAGTTCTGAAGTAAAGTCGATCCTTCAATATAGTTTGGTTCTGAGGTAAAGTCGATACTTCAATATAGTTAAGTTCTGAAGTAAAGTCTATCCTTCAATATAGTTAAGTTCTGAAGTAAAATCGATCCTTCAATATAGTTAAGTTCAGAAGTAAAATCGATCCTTCAATATAGTTAAGTTCTGAAGTAAAGTCAAGCCTTCAATATAGTCAAGTTCTGAAGTAAAGTCGATCCTTCAATATAGTTAAGTTCTGAAGTAAAGTCAAGGCTTCAATATAGTCAAGTTCTGAAGTAAAGTCGATCCTTCAATATAGTTAAGTTCTGAAGTAAAGTCAAGACATCAATATAGTTTTGTTCTGAAGTATATTACGCTTTGCTGTCAGTCACATGTACAAAGGTGGCTACAGTTGATTATAATACCCTTGCCTTAGGACAGCTCAAACACAGCTTAATACTCTAATCATGGTATAAAGCATATCACAAAACGTGTGTTTTCTCGCAAACATATTTTATACAATATTTAAATACATAAATAATACTGTAAAACCTTGAATATTTTAACATTTGCCCGACAAGTCGGATGACTTACCTAATGCCAGTACCAAAAACAACATTGTTGTCATTGAAGATAGGCTCGAAGCCATTTTTGTTTAGCTTCGATCCTCTTGTAAAGATGTCCTACCTAGATCATGTGGTCTTATTATTGTTGTTTTCTTGTCAAACAGTAAAGTCAAGTCTCTATTCCATGTCTCACAGTGAACGAAAGGCTCATACTCGCTTACATTTAATGTATACGTTCAATGCACGTAAGCAGACAAGCAATGTAATTCAACTGCGTTTAAAGATAAACATGTCTTCTTAATCTTAGATTATAAGAGTTAACAAGAAAAATGAATCGTCACTTATAAAGTTCATCGAGTTCATCAAGCATTCAAGGAAGTCTGGGCATTCACTCACCAGATTAATTTTGTAAAATAGGTTAGCCGAGTTAATTTACTTCCTTGAAGGTCTGCTGAGGTAGGCGGATGTTCTGAACCATTTATCCCCTCCTCTTCTCCCCATTATAGTAAGCTGGACCAGAGTTTCTTCCAGGCATCTCTTCGGGGTGCTTAGACCCCCCGAAAATTTTTTACCGCCCCCCGAACGAAATGAAATTTAAATAATTAATATAGAAAATATATACTTTTTACAGTGTCCCTCCCCCCGAAGAAAGTCTACCGCCCCCCCCCCCCCCGAAAATTTCAAGTGCCCCCCCCCCCCCCGAGAAAAAAGTCTGGAAGAAACACTGAGCTGGACAGCCACGCTACTACTATACACACACACACACACACACACACATATATATATATATATATATATATATATATATATATATATATATATATATATATATATATATATATATATATATATATATATATATATATTAAACATACATACTGTATGTATTATAAATGATATAGATGTTTATCGCATATATAATAAGCTTATTTGATTTTTAATCTGAAATGTATACATTTAACACAAGAAAAAATAAATAGTATATAAAGTTTTGGATATTTAGTTAAGCTGCATTCAAAATTTTAAAATAAACTCATACGGAAAAGCATACATTCAGAACAGCAAGATTATATCACCGATTATATGTCGTTTGTGTTGTTTTCCAATGTTGGGGGTTGCAATAGGGGTGGGAGTAGGTTGGATTTGCGTTAACTTCCAAATATCAAATATAATATTCGCATTAAATTATATATTTATAGATGAATCACCAAAACACCACAATACGTAATTAAATACCCATACAGATGGATTGCCTTAAATAATTACGATAAAAACCCGGTTCTTTATTGCTGTTTTTTTTTTATACTTTATCATTTTTTTTGAGACTAAAATAAATATTTCTTTGTTGCCCGTTTCTTCATTATTAAATAATACAATTAATACAAACATTAATATCTAAAGATTCGACCTTGAAGGGCTGTTACAAGTATTCTAACAAAATTTTTGTTAATACTAAAATTTGCGGAACATAAATCTAATAAGAATAACAAATTTATGTACCATGCCAACCTATTGAAAATGCAATATTTTGGACGATTAAGCTAATTACATCCGCGAAAAATGTTATTTCTAGTTCAACTTCCATGTCATTAAATAATGTAATACACTTTCTATAAGTGGCCTACCATTCAACTGCATAATGCTTACATTACTACAACTAATTCATTGATTACATAGTACATGGTTTATAGTTATACAAAATGGTGGACATTTTAAATGATGCAAATTTTCAAAGAAATGCTTGAATTATTTGTTTTAGTTCTCAGTCAGATCTGACAAAAAGATGATTAACTTAATTTGTTTTCTCAAGAATAGAGAACCCCTGTGTTAATGCCCACATTTTTATGATGAAGGCGTAGCCATGACACCGGCCTTGCTGTATTGCAGCGATACAATTTGTCCCCTTTTTTACTTTCTCGTATATACGAAGTATAGAGAAAGTATTGTAATCGTGCACAAAAATCACTTGAAATTTTAACAATTTTCACCGTATTACACCTCAGTCCTTCATCACATCCGAAGTATAGAGGACATATTTTAATCGGGCAAAAATTACCAATCCAGATTTATCAAAATTAAGAGGTTTTTATGAGTAATCCAGTCTGAAAACTGGGCTTTGCAATTCTGTCCGTATGTCTGTGTGTCTGTCTGTCTGTGTGTGTGTAAACACGATAACTTGAGTACCGTTACAGCTAGGTTGATGAAATTTCATTTATAAGTATTTTATCAAAATCGTAGATAGATAAATGAAATTTCACATGTTAGTAAAAGATCTAATTCTTTACCTTCTGTTAAATTTTGAGTAATTTCCGTTGACCGGAAGTAGTAATTTACGCTACTTCCGATTTCTCAAAAAACTAATGTAAATTTTTAAAGTACTATTATGCACTTTTTTATTTGGCGTTCACTTGGTGTGCAATTCTTTTGTCTACGAGATTTTATTCTATTTTTAAAACTTTAAGTATTTAAAATGGATTAAAAATCATGTCTATAGCCCGAGTTCCCATCCCCTGTTATTTTATATAAGAATATTCGAGAAAGTTTAGGGGAGACCACTCCCCGGTTTATTATTACAAATACTTCCACTGCACTGAGCTATTTACAAGTCCTCGTGATCTGACGCTGTTAAGTTTGGCGTACTTGAAAATAATCTCCAAGATAATTTTTAAAATTCCAGGAAAATCCTCTTTCCTGGTTTTTTAAGATTGTTGATATACAGGTCACATTATCCAACATTTTAGGACCTGTAATATTTGACTGTTTACAACTTGTTGCACACTGAAGAAAGTTTATTTCAGGGAAGATCAATAGCAATTAAAGTTCTAAGACGAAGACATTAAAAATATAATACTAAAGATCACGTTAAACCTGTCTTATTAAATTACTTATGTAAGTGATCGCTTGTTGTATAATTTGTATATAAAAACGCTCACAGTTTTTCTTCAAATTTAAAATGAAGTTAAAGAAGAAACGTTTTCACAATGGAATCTATAGTATCACACTAATGATTACAAAAAAAATGTTTGTTTAATAATATATATTCACTCACGTTTATAACTATTTAATATGATAATTTTACTAGATGTACACATACTTGAGATCATAAATGAAAATTACTTCCCTTATCCTATTTAAAAAAAAAAATCCATTCTTATTCCATATTTTTTTATTATTTTTTTTTTTAATTTAGCAATTTTTTCTTCTAGTTTTGTAGATTGATTATGCTATAACAAAACTACATTTACTAATATACACATTTTAAAATGTTAAATATCAATTGTTACATGTACAAGTATCCATATATTTTTTTCAAATGTTGGTTGAAATGTTGAATTTCGCTTTTATTAATTTTCGTTGAAATTATTAACAGAAAGAATGCTTCAATTAATTCTACTTGTAACAAGGATGGTCATTTGGAATTTGCTTAAAACAACCCTAAACAATATTGTTAGTTTTTCCATCAATATTGTTAGTTGTTGAAACGTTTTATTGGAACACTAGGTAACCATATAAACCATTTGAAGGCCACATGGGATAAACCGCAGTTGTCACAGTTTTCTTGTTATGAGAATAATGAGATTTTGTGTTTGAAATTATTTGCTGTTCAATTGTGGTATGAAACGTAATATTGAAAGGGATCGAGGTGGTTTAACGCTTATATATATATATATATATATATATATATATATATATATATATATATATATATATATATATATATATATATACACTAGTTTTACATAAATAAATGACTAACTCAAAAACTTTTTTAAAAAGGTCAACTATGTATGTTCTTCTTAACCTTGTCATAAAAATACATTAAGCTGCTATTATTGCCTAAGTTTGGTTTACTTTAGACAATACTTTAGAGATTTTTTATAGACAAGCGATTGTCTTTGGTAACCATAAAACAGCTAAAATTGAACTCTAAATGCGCCTTAGAGCATTTTATTAACTGAATATGTAAGATTTTATAGCTACTCGTACATCGTTTGTTTTTAAAATATTTAAAGAAAAGCACAGGTAATTGTGTTTATAGAGATTTACACAATATTTAACATCTAGGTACACGTTGCAAAATGTCTCAATAGCTCACGTTCATCAATTACTTCCTTGTTTCCCTTGAGTAGATGTAGCATCTACATTTAAAAAGAAAAATGTTAAGACAACATTTTGATCTCTGAGATTAACAAGTCTAATATGTGTTTAAAAAAATAAAGGGGGAAGGGAAATGGAAAATACGAAGTTTGGGGAGAGGCTGTTTGAAGTATTTTGCACGCCTTTAATTTAAATGATGCTATTACTAAACAGCATAAAACAAATAGAAAGAAAATGAAAAGGAGACAACTCATACTTTCGATCTGGTTCATAAATTTCTCGCTTGTTTCCCTTAGGCGGAAACAACCTAAGATTTAAAACAAAACAAAAATGAAATTTGTGAGGAAAGTTTTGTTTATAAAATCAACAACCGTAAAAACAAGTAGGATCAACTTCAAAATACAAACGACAAATTGTTGCAGAGCAGGTTGGTTTGGCTGTGTTGGCGTGTACTGTTGTAATGTGTGGTGGAGCGTCTATTGTAATTTATGTTTGCAAACGTCACAAGGAGATATTACTTAAATATGACCTTAAACTTAACGCAGCTTTACATTTAAAAAAAATTGTATACTATTTCTTAACACTAATTTTAACCTTCCCCTAACCCTAAAATCTACTTTCAAGTTGAATTTCTTTCAGTAACCTTTTACTTTTGGGTCTAACAAAACGCTGGTTATCATAATCTCAATAACCAAAATGTAGCTCAACAGATTAAGATTAGTATTAATTTTTACACAACATTTTCATTCATTCGTTAAATATTGTTCTTGGTACAAGTTTAAATAAATCGACGAAATGCCATTCGGCGAATTGTACTCCGGTCAATTGTATGCTACATCGGCAAATTGAACATCGGCGAATTTTTCTTCTGTGAAATGTAGGCTACTTCGGCGAAGTGTACTTCGGCGAATATAACTTCGGCAAATCGTGATTCGTCGAAAATAACTTCGGCAAATCGTGAATCGACAAATTGTACCTTGGCGAACTTTACTTCAACGAATTTTTAGTGTGAATTATACAAGGGCTAACTGTACTTCGGCGAATATTATTTCAACGAATCTTACATCGGCGAATCGTACATCACCAAATTGCACTCTCGACATTACTACATCCGTGAATAAGGGTTCGTGATGTCACGAGCCTACACATGCAAGGTTTAAACCACGCCCGTTAAACGAACACAGTAAAACAGCGAGGCGGTGTGGGTGGATTTCTTCCCCATTAAAACAAGACAGACAACTCGTCCACGCCTTAAACAAGGGAGGGAAGCGGTGTGTTAACAGCTGGAATAAGTTTGATACTGGTAAGTTTTAAATATGTTTTTAGATATAAACATAAAGAAAGTGTAATCAACAGTTACTTTTATAAATGTTATTTAATTTAAAACTTTGCAGATTTTAAGTACTAATTTAGTTTAAAATATTTTTTTTTTCAAATTATCAATTTGCGTTTGTTTCCAAGAAACATAATATGGTACGCATTTAACTGTATTTAGCTGTTTTTTTTTTTTTTGTTTTTTTTTTTTTTTGTTTTTTATTTTTTTTTTTAGAATATTCCGACAGATGTAAAATACATTTTTACTGCTTAATTATAAAATAATCATTACATGTAATTTCTTTCTATTATAATTGTCTTGCTTGCTTAGAGATCACTCACGACTATTTCTTCTCATCACAACCAAACTATTTCTATACAAGCACATAGGCCCTACATCTATCTGTGTAATGTTTCCACTTTACTTACAGTTGTGAACATTAACGCCACAATGTTACATACAGTGGTAATACTTCTATCTCTCGTTGTGGCTGTCGCTACGAAAGGTAAGTATTTGAGGAAGTGTTTATGTTTTAGTTTGTTGGTCTTCAATTAATGAAATCGCCCATTATAATGAGTTATGTAAGGAAGGGAGTCATGGGTGCCGAATTACTAGTTTTGTATATATCTTATACGCATAGGCCTACAAATAATAAAGACACGTTTGTTTCGTGAGAATTGAAGGAGATGGGATCGAGATTTCGTCGGACTCCTTTTAGGGATTGTGTCTATTTGCAAAAGAGATGATCTTTGGGCGTTGGTAGGCTAGGAAAGAAGGGCGGGGATATAATCGGGCGACATTGTGCATGTTAAATAATGACTAGTCCTCAACAGGGAAGTAGTTCTGAGGTATTTTGATAATCATTTTAAAATTTTGTTCTGACCATTCGTCTATGGATGCTGAGGGTGTGGTTGTTGGATGTGATGTGTTGTCGATAAGTGAGGTCTAGGTCTTAACAATGGGAACATGTCTTCTCAATATGTATAAATGACTTCGATCAGCGGCATTCTTTTTTTTTTCTTCTTTTTTTCTTTCTTTTTTTTTCTTTCTTTTATTTTTCTTTCTCTGTTCATTTATTTTTTTTCTTTCTATCTTCTATTCTTTCTTGTTTACTTTCTTCCTTTCTAGCTTTCTTTCTTTGTTTTTATTTTCTTTGTTTATCTATCTTCCTTTCTTTCTTGCTTTCTTTCTTTTTTTTCTAACTGGACAACACCGGCTCATGAGGCACGTCTGCCGCCGCCCACTCTCCTACCGCTCTTCTCTCCTTCATCCCCCACCCCCCACTCCCCGCGAACGAAGTAATACTTTTACTTTTTACCTTTGTATCCGCACAGACAAATGTCAGCCCCCCCCCCCACCCTCACCAAATATTTCAAGAGCCCTTCCCATCTTACCCCCCCCCCCCCTCCCCGTCAGTTAAAAAACACTGACTGCATAGTCCGACTAAATGTCTTAGATATCGGTTTGAATGTTGTGTCGTTTTTAACTGGAGTGGTGTTGAATCAGAGATGGTTAGTGGCTGATATAGGTAACCACGTGACTCACTAAGTGGTAGTGTTTTGTTTTACTGTTGGTACTGTCAAACTGGTGCTAGCGATCAAACGAGCATTGACCGCGACATTGTTCAAACTGGTTTTAACCAGACGCGCGGCGACCCTTCCCGGCGCCCGGGGACAAACTTTTCGATTTGCACCTCCCCCCCCTCGAGATTTCGATTTGCACCCCCCTCTTACACTTTTGATTTGCACCCCCACCTCGAGATTTCTCTTTGCACCCCCCCCCCTCGAGATTTCGATTTGCACCCCCCTCAAACTTTCTATTTTCACCCCCTCAACCTTTCAATGTATTTTTCCGACCCATTTTGCCCCCCCCCCCTGAGGTTGGCGCACGGGGACATATGTCCCCCCCCCCCCGCCCCGCCCCCCCCCCCCCCCCCTCGGTACTCTACTGGTTTTAATACAGTGGCGGAACTACTATGCCTGTTGGATATAACGTACGATCATTATTTCATACTGTAATTTTATTTTTAAAAAAACATCATGAGTTTAACGATCACATTCGTACAAACAAACAAAACTAATATGGCGACTTTTTAAAACATTTATTGTCATAAACATCGCAAGGAAACAAAATAAAAAATGCCAAGATTTAGAGTTTTCGCGTAGGGTGTTGCAAGGTTGTGTATGTAGCAAGCACAATGGTTACATTGTAAGCAATGTCTGGCGGTCTTAGGAGTGGCGTTATTTGGGTACGGGGCTGTGAAAGAGCAGAAGGTAATAGAGCATTACAGATATATACATATATATATATATATATATATATATATATATATATATATATATATATATATATATATATATATATATATGTGTGTGTGTGTGTATGTGTGTGCATGTGTGTATGTGTGTGTGTCTTTAAATAATTAAACTTGATAAAATTTGTTCCCGACTGAAACATGTTACCGTGTAAAAACATAAGCCATAACGATGTACAACTATACATATTGTATGTACAATGGACGACAGCTTGCTTGTACAACTCTTCTATTATCTAACACTGTCGGTTCATTTATACATTTGCTTCTGCTAACGTTGTAGATGTATAAATTATCGTTCTACACTGCTATCTTATAATACTTCTCACATTCCCTACTTCTAATCCCATAGTATATAAGTGTTGATGTATTCAAAAATGCTTCCTATAGTCTACTACAGCTCATATGTTACTACAGCTCCTGTGATTTACAACTGCTCCTATGTTCTACTACGGCTCATATGATAAACAATTAGTCCTATAGCCTCCCTCTTCTACAGTCTATTACTGCTCCTATTGACTACTACTACTCCTCTATTCTATTACATCTCCTATAATCTACTACTGATGTTATATTTTACTACTGCTCATTTTGTCTTTTGCTGCTCTTATAACTCATTTCCTCCCACTGTCTACTTCTGCTCCTCTCGGCAACAACTGCTCCTGTACCTACCCATAAAAAAAATAACCCTGTCATGCAAGTTCTTTATATTAAAATCAGCCCGCTTAACCGTTTGCTACATCGGTACACAAATATTTCTCAATTCACACAACAGGGCGTATTCACAATTCTTATCACACAAAAAAATAAACAAAACTTAGACACTTGAACGTGTCTCTCAGGAAATCCCCCATCTTTATTCTCCTCCCCGCGAAAGGCCAACAACATTAGTGACAAGTGAGTGAAGAGTTGTATCCCCTTTTAAGTGCAGGATGAGTTGTCTCGCAGGCGCCATAAACAATTTACGAAAGTGCATGTTTAAAAATAGTTCAATTGTCTGAATAACATGTTCTATCCCAAGGAAGTAAAAATAACTGCAACCTTGGATTATACACGATGATATAAACATTTCTCTTACGGAAATATGCATTAAAAAGATTATTGAATTGAAGACTTTTATCGAACGAGAAATACAAAAAATAATTTATAACATTACGAGCCTGATTCGTTATTCATTTTTTTTAAGGACTGACTTGAAGCATAAATAAAGCGCTCTATACAATAACATTAAATATAAAACATTGTATCAAAATACGAATAATGTTTATTTATACTGTTTGTATAATTAGTTAACTAATATTTAGTACATGTATTAATAATAATTTGCAATTTAAAATTCAAAAATTCAAAATTCAACGTCGAAATGTATTGCTCATCTTTCAAAAAATGTATTTATTATCAAATATTATTCGGTTAAGCTTGACAAAGATAGTCTCTACTTAACGTTCACGTTAAGAGCATAACAAGATTATACTTTAACAAATGTAGAATCAGTAAATTACCCTCGCAATTGGCGTCTGTTATATTGAATATACTAATTGTTATATTTTTTTAAATCATTAGCCAAGAAGATCACACTACATCTCAACTTCCCCGCCCCCTTCCAACCGAGAAAAAAAACCGCAACGGAAAATTGCGCTACAGAAAATTGCGCAAAGGAAAACTGCATACAAATGTTCGCAAATAATTTATTTTTCATATTCTAGCATTTTCAAACATTATAAATAATGACCACATGTACATTGTAGCATAATAAAACATTTTCCGCACAATAGAGTGGAAAAAAATGATCGTGACACAATGACACAAAATTATTTAATTAGTTTGTAATTGCGTTTGTCTCTGTTTGCGCAGTTCTCCATTTGCGTATTAGACATCCTTGTTTGAAAAGAGATCGTAAAGTTAGATAACTGCTTTCTAAATTTCTCTTATCTAAAATTGCCACAGGGCTGGTCAAGGATAAACAAAGTGCATGTGTCACAAACCCTTATTATAATTTTTCTTCATTTAGTTTGGTTTTTAAAAGATTTTAGTGATTAAAAACTCAAACAAAGTTACAGATATATTTATGTTGACTTCATAATTATATTTTAAGAATTTTTCGACAAAGGAATGTTGATTAAAACATTACCCTCTCTAACCCTGAAAATGCAGTGGCGTAACAAGGTCGGGTGTCACCCGGTGCGTGACTTAATGGTGTCACCCCCCAGAGGCGTATCGACCCTTCCCGGGGACAAAGTTTCGATTTGCACCCCCCCCCCCCTCAAGTTTTCGATTTGCACCCCCCCCCCCCCCTTCAAACTTTCGATTTGCACCCCCCCCCTCAAGTTTTTCTCTATATATTTTGCTATTTTTTGCCTTGGTGTCAACCCGGTGCGGTCCGCACCCCCGCCCCCCCCCCCCCTCGCTACGCCCTGTGAACATGCAATTTATAGAAGGTAGTTGAAAAAAGAAAGTTAATTAAGTGTTTGTTACTTGTATTAATTTGTTTTATGATTAGAATATACTTTCTTGCATATTTAAAAGCGAGCACATGTACGTTCTCGTTAATACACACTTACGTTAATGTGTTATGTTGTGTGTACAATGAGCGAATGCGTTTATAGTATAATGCACTTGAGCGAGTGTGTTGTTATGCACATACAAAAAAGTAAAGAATCCTTCTTAGATCTAGTGATCCATTTATCAGACGAAGTAGAATTCATATGTTTCTTAACCTCGACATATGAAGGGAATGTGTGGTCAGCACTTTGCCCAAACACCCTTACTTTTGCTACCATGTTAGGTACCCGTTAGAGCTGGGTGGACTCAGGAACATTTCACTGACTTTAACCTGGACTCGAACTCGAGACTTTCGGTTTGCATCCTTAGGCCACGCCTTCATGTGCATGTTAGTGAGAGAATATCTTATGTAGTGTGTGTACATTGCTAATGTGCTATATCGTGTATTTACATTTGCGGGAGTGCGCGTTGTCACGTGTATAAAGGGAAATAAATACGCCGGTTAAGGAAAATATATAGAAGAAATATATCACACGAGCTGATCCGCTGCGTAGCATACGCCGCTATTTAGTTGTTATATTTTCTACTTTTCAGTAATTCATAATTTGTGAATTCGACAGTGCCAATGCTGCCACTGAATATATTTGCTTGAAAACACTATCTGATGGTCGTTAAGGACGATACCCCCCTCCCCCCCATTGAAAGCAAACTCCTCTTCGTTACCTCCCCTAACTTTAAAATCGTTTCAAACTACATTATCTGCCCCTAATAGCCGTCACTAAACCGGCTCTACGATTGTAAACATTTAGCGTGAACCACAGCTCACCAGACTTCCTAGAGAGGAAGAGAAGGGACTGCAAGGCGCGCTCACAGCTTGTTTTCTAACGTCTCCAAGAAGAGAATTATATATATATATATATATATATATATATATATATATATATATATATATATATATATACATAGATTTTAACACTATTTTTTCTGGACACTCCTAGACCCAGTCACCTCAAGCCTCACCTGTGTCCCAGCCCAGCTCGGCCACACAGCCATCAAAGCCAGCGTCACCAACGCCGTTCTACCCAGCAACGTCCGCCTCTCCGTGATCAGGAACTCTCGCGAGATCGCAGGCTGGTACGAGAACCAAAAATCCGCTGCACCGGGGTACAGTGTTAATGTGAGTCGTACATCGAATCAAGTTACGCTGGAGGTCGTCGTGAATAACATCACGGGCGGAAGCTGGGATGTGTTTTTCAACGTGATGCAGGATGGAGCGTTGTTAGAGTCTACACAAACATGTAAAATTTTCGTTTGGGGTAAGTTATCTTTTAACAATTACTTCAGATAGTATTAAACCTTAATTAACGTTGAGTGATAATTATGGTTAACTGGGTTAATATAATCGGGAATATTACAGGGTTTTGATGGTAAAGATTATTTTAAGCATGTTTTGTGGGGGGGGGGGGGTGCTAAATTCCCCCCCCCCCCCCCCCCCCACTTTAAAGAAATAAAATTAATATAGAAAGTATATACCTTTACCAGTATATCCGCTATTTACAATTTAGTCTGCCCCCTCCCCCCGAAAGATTCAAGTGCCCCCACCCCCCGCTCTTGAGAAAAAAAAAGTTTGAAAGAAACACTGAGATTAATATCCTATTCATATGATCATTCTTCCTGTATTTTTCTAACTTAAAGCCACTCCAGAAGAAATAGTCTGCAGCTACAACCTCTCGTCTGCTGCTCCGATGGTCAGCTGTATGATACGTCGGCACTTTCCGAAGATCACGTGCCAGTGGAAATACAGAGTCGGGAGAAAAACGGTACCCACAGAGTCTTTACTTTCTACCATTCTATCTTTGATAGTAAATCTTCATTAGTTTGTCCAGAGTTAACTATGTATATAGCCCGACACCAGGCAGATACAGGAAAACTGCGCAAACAGAAAAATGAGCAAACACAATATAATATGAATAATACATTTTAATATTGTCGTTTTCTATGAAATATGTTTTATAATAATGCATTGTACTTGTAGTCACTCTTTGTTAATGTCTATAAATGCTCGGTTTAAGAAAACGAATATGACTGTACGCACTTTTTTTTTCGCTCAGTTTTCCGTTTGCATCTTTTAAGTCACCAATTCCAATGTCGTTCCAACTGGTTTTTTTTCCTATCCGATAATTCATCTGGGAAATTTTGGCATCGTTTCTTTTTCCAGTCTTATATATTCAGTTCTGCTAGCTTGTAAATTGAATGCAATGTGTCCCGTTTGTGACTTATGGTTTTGTTTTCGCTTGTTCCGAATTAAATCGACACCACTTGGGTTTGATCGAACCCCAGGGTTTCGATGAGTCAATCTCAGGGGTTTTGAGTAGGTTAAGACACACCTAATTCATATGATTCAAGATCGGATTTTATCTTAGAAGCTGTTCTAAATTAAATTAAGATTTGTAAAGTTCACACTTCCTAGATAAAATTCTCACCTGACCCGAATTTACGTATTCATTTTCAAGCCCATGTGTTTTGTATTTCCTTTATCAGAATACGTCGAACAGCCAAACTGAGACGAGGGTCAACAACTACTTTAACACAAATTGCTCCCTTCCCCTTACCTTAACATCTTCAAGTGACTACAACGTTACCTTGACAGTTACCTATAGAGGTAACTATTCAAAGAACCCCGGAGCGCCTCCTAAAATCACGAAGACAATCCTCATCGATGAAGGTTAGAACTTTTTTTTTTATTCCAGTATCGAGTTAATGAGAATAAACATAAAGATTAGGTCTGTACGTAACTAACATAGAGGAATGATTGTTAATATAGCATCTAGTGCCGTATCAAAGTAAGTTGAATCATTATTGACGCAGTTCATATTACACCAACAACAATTAATACATACATAATGTAGTCCTTATTGCCGAATCAAAGAAAGTTGATTATGTAAGCAGCCCTTACTGACAAATCAGATAAATTTTTATATATAAGCAGCCTATACTGCCGAATCAGAGAAAGTTACATATGTAATCAGCCTTTGCTGTTCGAAACTGAGAAAGTTAAATCGAAACAGGAATTCTTATATTTAAAGATTGAAAAAAATAATGTTAAGGCAGTTTTCTATACATAGGCTGTCTAGCACTCACTTACACGGTAGCGCGTGTAATTTAAATTAGAGATTAAGTGATTAACCAATCAAATGTTACTGTATGAACTAAGCCACGTACTTGGTATTGATGTTACACATATCAAGATTATGACTTTGTTACAATAAGTTGATTTTGTTATATTTATAAAAATATACTTTTATTTTTTTACAGGAAATATTTCTTCTAGCAATAGCAAGAGAACTATCGCAAATACGGTGAGTTGGTAAGATATAAATTGATTGTTTAGTTAAAACCTACTTTCCCAATTGAAAATAAATACGTTGACTGGTGTCGCTTTAATAATAGGTCGAATACGTAATGGAATACGATAATGGTTAGTGGTATAAAAATATCAGATCTAATATAAAGGACTTGGCAGAAATCAATTTTGAGTAAATCAGATAGTCTTGTATTAAAAGAAATAGTTGGGAAAGTGGTTGGGTCGGTAAAGTTCATGGCTGCTAAAGCGAGAGTCCTGAGTTCACACCCCCCGTGGCAGATGAGGCTAAATAGCAGCATCCCCCAGACAGATAAGGCTGAATAGCAGCAGTTGATTTGTTTGTGGAGTTTTTTCACCTATATGTTTTGCTGCACCCAGTTATCGAAATTCATATACATGAGGTTTCGAACTCGAGACTTTTCGGTTTAGCAAACACTAGTTTCACCTTCCCGACCACACCTACCCCGGTATTTTTGTATTTAAAAGGTAGTGCTAAAATTAATAACTATTGTATTTTATGTTGTTTTAATTGTTTATTGATTTGTTCCCCAACAGACACAGGTAGCTTCTACTCGCAAAGACTCCACGATGCTACAGACTACTGAAGTTTATCCCATAGGTGTAAGGGAAATCACCACTACGAGAAACTATGAAACACGAACCGTAACTCCAACAACCCCATCAACAACTAAAGTTAAGCCCCCTACAACAACAACTCAGCCGGCTCAGCCAAACACTCCGGAAACAACAACCCCTCCACCGAGTGTCGCTAGTGACAGTGCCCTAACAACAGCTTCTTCTCCGGGCATTGATGAAGGCACGACAGCAGTTCCACTGATTCAGTCTGAGACGTGGAAGGAAGACGAGCAATCCACGAGGGCTGATACAACCACAGACCAACCAAGTGACACAACAGAGTGCATAGAAGATACTTCTTTAATGCCAGAAACAGACATAAAAATAGACATGCAGCTCTTATATGTAAGGGGCATTTTATTATTAGTGTTATAGTTATTATTATAATTAGTATTAATATTTTTCTTATAAGTTTTATCAAATGACTGTTACCATTACCCTTATCCTTACCCCTTACCCTTTACCCTTACCCTTACCCTTACCCTTACCCTTACCCTTACCCTTACCCTTACCCTTACCCTTACCCTTACCCTTACCCTTACCCTTACCCTTACCCTTACCCTTACCCTTACCCTGACCCTTACCATTACCATTATCGTTACCGTTACCATAGTATCACCATTTTCAACAACAGCATCAACATCAACATCAACATCAACATCAACATCAACATCAACATCAACATCAACATCAACATCAACATCAACATCAACATCAACATCAACATCAACATCAACATCAACATCAACATCAACATCAACATCAACATCAACATCAACATCAACATCAACATCAACATCAACATCAACATCAACAT
The DNA here is from genome assembly GCF_028476545.2 of Physella acuta. NCBI lineage: Eukaryota > Metazoa > Mollusca > Gastropoda > Physidae > Physella > Physella acuta. The sequence goes on along the minus strand of NW_026731704.1, from coordinate 107,773 downwards.
CAACATCAACATCAACATCAACATCAACATCAACATCAACATCAACATCAACATCAACATCAACATCAACATCAACATCAACATCAACATCAACAACATCATCATCATCAACAACAACAACAACAACATCAACATCAACATCATCTTCATCATCCACATCATCAGTAATAGCAGCATATTTCTATTTTTATTGTGTTTGCTTTTTTTCAAATCACTCATTTGAGATGCATTTTAAAAAAAAACTGCCTTGGTATCAAACAATGTTGCATGCATTGAGTAGGCAAGTAGAAGCATCAATATATTCTTAAAATACTCTTAGGATAATCCTAAATGGTTCCTAATTCAAACAGAACGCCACCGTCATGGTTGACGAAGCACTAGCGACAGGATTGGGGAACAACGCTATGCACCATTGGACCCAATTGTTACATATTTTGAACTCCCTAGATGAGGCCTCGAAATCAGCTCAGGACGAGGATGCAATTTTTATCGAATTAAAAAATATTGGTGAGTTCCTGAGTAATATCTGGTGTGTTATAATAAAACATGTGGTCTGTGTTTAGAAATATACTCGTTGGCTTATCCTTAGAAAGACTTAATTCCTTAGATGTAACCCCATTTTATAGAAGCCTTAACCGTAACACTACAATCAATGACGTAAGAAAGAATCAGTTTGATGAGAGACATGTCAATCTCAAAACTTTGATCATCTGGTACCATGTGACTTATTTGACTAATTACTCAAAGAGACCATACATGGGTAGTATAAGAAAAAACCACAATTTTTATTTTTTTTACGTTAAAACTGCTTCTAGTGGACGGTGTAGTTGTATGGTAGAGAGTTTGACAGTAATCCCGAAAGTCTCGAGTCCCTATGACGTCCCTAGGCAAACCGAGTTTCAATGGGTACCTGACTTACTTCTAGGAAAGATAGGGCTATTCCTTCATATGCCTGGGTCATAGAAACAGGTGAACTCTACTTTACCTGACCCGTAATGTTCAAAAAGGTACACGACAGTCCCGCTTTAACGTTATCAAAAATTCAGGTATACATCAGACAAGTCGTATGTACATGTTGAAATCAATTACGGAAAGTGAACAATAGGCATCTATAATAATAGTTTCGCTGTCTCTCTATCTATCTATCTGTCTGACAAGAACGCTCTAGAGAAAACACAAGGAATTTAAAAACCTGCACAGTAATTCGAAAAACGAAATATGACGTCGACACATTTAGCGTAGAGTAGAACATAATCTCAAACCAGAGAGTGCACACAGTAATGTAATGACGTCATTGAAACATTGAAAAAAAGGAAATGTTGTCTAATCTAAATGGTTTGCGTGAAGAGTTTCTTGCATACAATTCTTCGGGTAGGGGCGAAGCCCCACCCCCGCGTAAGAACGTCTGAGGGGGGTGGGGGTGGGGGGGGGGGGGGTTGAGTGGGGGGGTGGTTTTAATTTAGACTTTTTCCTCCCCGGAGAGGGGTGGGGGGTACTTGAAATTTTCGGGGGCGGGGGTAGAATTTTCGGGGAGGGGCGGACACTGGAAAAAGTATATAATTATATTTCGTTGAATGGGACGGTAGACATGTTTTTTTAGGGGGGGGGGGGGTTGTGGGTGGGGGGTGGGGGGAGGGGGGGGGTGTGTGGGGGGGGATGGGGGGTGAGTGGGGGGGTGGTTTTAATTTAGACTTTTTCCTCCCCGGAGAGGGGTGGGGGGTACTTGAAATTTTCGGGGGCGGGGGGTAGAATTTTCGGGGAGGGGGCGGACACTGGAAAAAGTATATAATTATATTTTGTTGAATGGGACGGTAGACATGCTTTTTTTTTTGGGGGGGGGGGGGGGGGGTGGGTGGGTGGGGGGTGGGGGGGGGGTGGTGTGTGTGGGGGGGGGGGTGGGGGTGAGTGGGGGGTGGTTTTAATTTAGACTTTTTCCTCCCCGGAGAGGGGTGAGGGTACTTGAAATTTTCGGGGGCGGGTGTAGAATTTTCGGGGAGGGGGCGGACACTGGAAAAAGTATATAATTATATTTCGTTGAATGGGACGGTAGACATGTTTTTTTGGGGGGGGGGGGGGTGGGGGTGGGGGGTGGTGTGTGTGTGGGGTGGTGTGTGTAGGGGTGGGGGTGGGGGGGTGGTGTGTGGGGGGTGGTGTGTGGGGGGGGGTGGGGGGTTGGGGTGGTGTGGGTGGGGGTGTGGGTGGGGGTGGGGGTGGTGTGTGTGGGGGGGGTGGTTTTTGTTTAGAGAAAAGAGACAGCACTATCAACCTAGCGCCCGGTGTATCCTTCCTCAACGGGCCATTTTTCTCGTAATATAATAGGTTAGAAATATATACCCTTTCAACATACCATAACCAATGTGCTACTAAATGTGTTTATCCCCAGCTGTCTACAAAGGTAAAGCTGTAGGGGTCATTGATTTCCCTCCTACCATTAATACAAGCGCTATACTGAACATCAGTTGGAATGTTTATTCTAAGATAGGTGTAGCTCTACCAAGGGAAGCAAGTCAGGATTTACCAGGTCTCGTCATTGGTAGGTTGTCGGCCTTGCTTCTTGTTTAAAAACATGCTCGTTATAATGCTATAGATTGTTTTGTTTTTTTAATTTACATCTTTACGTTATGTATAAAATAATCCCGTGAAAATTAATTATTATAATTTAGTAAACTTAAAAAGATTATATATATAAATAGAATATATTATGTTTTAAATTTTAGAATACGTTTTTTACCAATTTTACAGATATTTATTTTTAAACTAACTTTTCCTAAATCATACATGTTAGCACATTATAATCAGCATATTTTTAAATATATATAGTCAATGCCTACTATGTTTTTTTATTTTCATTACTAGACCTGTACATTAATGGTACGTTGGATTATTCGAATTAACTTAATCCCCTCTCTAGATTATGCGGATCCGCCTCACTATTATGTGATTGTATTCAAAGATGGCGCGAACTTGCAACTGATCAACGCCAAGGCACACAACTCGTAAATATTTACTAATTATCATAATTAACGATATTTAATAAATACAACTTTACACAATTGGCCTGATTACTTTAAAAGTTGTATGACATTTGTTTATTGTTTTGTTGATTTTTTTTGTTAATTCATTTACCTGAAAGTACTTTTTTTTTTCACTCTGAACCCTAATTGTAGGACCGTCGAAGGGAAAGAACTCCAAAACTATAAAATTGTTTCTGAGATTATTTTCTTCAACATAACACAAGGGGAAGTAACTGTTGATAGACCACTTTACCTTAACTTCACGATACTCGCTGTAAGTAGCTATGTATTATAAGTAGACTTACTAGACCTAGTCATATTAGCTTTAATCATGAATAAGACTTTATTGGCTGTGTGATTATCGTAATAAATACGTTTTATCTTTTCTTACAGACAACGAATACACAGCCCGAGTGTGTATACCTGGATATGTTGCCAGGGTAACGAACATTTACTAGCATTTACGATCGATTAAAATAAAATGTATGAAAATAAATAGAATGCAAATAGCTCATATACTACACATTATCCTTAAAGAAAAACAAAGCTAAATACCATCCTATATGTTAATTTAATAAGCATTACATTTTTGACATTTTTTTTCAAATTTTTGTTTGTAGATTCAAATGAAAGCTGATTTTTTTTTTATTGAATATTATAATAATTTAATGTTTTTAAAGCCGATGTGTATTTGGACATACGTTTTAAAAAAAAACATAAGGCTATAGTATAATTACTTTCCAATTCTGCAGTATCATTTAAAAAACAAATAACTTACCAGCATTATTTGTGTACATTGCACTTCACATAAATATTTGAATCGCGGAAATTGACTTACTGTAATTAAATGATATTATTAATCAACACTTCTTTCCGAGTGCATAATGTGTAGTTATATTCATGTCATATGAATTAATTTTCATAAATAAAAACCGTTCAAAGTGTTAAAATAACTTTTACGTGTTTTTCAGTTATGTGTAGTTTTTACATAAGTAATACAAAAACATAAGTTCTTATAATAATTGTGGTAAAATTCATTAAATATTTACCTGTTCTAGATGGCAATCAACATACCTATTTTCTTATTGCAGTGGTCTACAGATCGGTGAAGGCAACATCTGCCGAGTGGTCAGTCGTGGTCAGTACCAGGTGACGTGTGCATGTGAGCAGGCTAATAAACTCTTCGCTGTCCTGGTTCGTACAACATCAACGGTAAGTTGTGTTGTGTTGTGCTGTGTTGTGTTTCGTTGTTTTGTGTTGTGTTGCATGTCGAACATTCAGTTGTTTTTATAGGTGGAACAACAACACTGAAACAAACATTCAAACCAACAAAAACATGACGTATAATGTATGTATTAATTAAACAATATAAGAAAAAAAGGAACATTAAAATCTGTATTAAGCAGGCATTAATCTTAATAGTATTAATAAGATTATTCCAAAATGTAAACGTTGTATTTAAAAACGATTTTTATGGCGATATTAGCTATATGAATATGTATGTTTTTAATGAATCAATCATTCCCTAATCCGTGTGAGAGGGAAGAATGACGTTGTGACACCATAGTTGACTATATCATTACTTGTTGTCATGTTTATATGGCCTCTGCTGGTTTACGTAATTCCAATGTCGTGTTCACCATACTCGTTTTCTCGTTGTGTTCAATGAAACAAATACCTGAGGAGTTATTTTACTAAATAGCTTACTAAACAGTTTTTCTTTAGAACGTAATAGAAATTTTAATGTATTTCTGTAGGAAAATCACTTGATTTTGTTTGACTGGTTGTCAATAGTAGGATCTTGTGTGTGTATGGCCTTCCTGTTGGTTACTCTCATTATCTACATCATAACATGGAGGTAAGGGCTCATTTTTTTATCTTTCTCAAAAATCACGTTTTGAGGAATTCTGGGCAATAGGTTAATTTGCCAATGTCGTATTGTTAATGCATTCAATGTATACTGATTAACACAGCAAATTCTATTATATATATATATATATATATATATATATATATATATATATATATATATATATATATATGCGTGTGTGTGTGAGTGTGTATGTGTGTGGTTTCTTGCGGACGTGCATCTTTGCGTGCGTACATGTGACTGCACACTTCGCCGATCGACTGAGACACCATATATGCAGCTTCGTCTTTGCTGTATATTTTTAAGCCGACAGTGTCGCTTTAAAAATCAAAGTTGTTCCTTACCTTTTTTTTCATTCACACAGACATATCAAATCTGATCATTTTATCTTGAACATCAACATCTCCGTGTTTCTGATCATTGGGAACTTAGTTTTTATATTTGGAATCAATGAAACTGGGAACAGGGTAAGTATGGGTTTTAATTGGCAAAAAACAATATGATAATTACTTTATTATTATTGTAGGTGAGTCAGATAAAATATTTTAGATCAGAAAGAAAATAAATTTTACAAATTACTACGGCGTTATAAAATGGATGTGCTTGAAAGAAATACGAAATTATTTGAGAGGAGTATTTGCTATGTTTTTTTTTTTCAATTTTATTTCCGCGTGGTTGGGGGTGGGGAAGTGGAGGGGGAAGCTTGGAAACAAGAAGTATTGCGGTGAGTGAGGCGTTAAGTGAATTCATTTATAGTCAGTGCAGTATGCACATCAGAGGCCTAGCGAGGGGGGGGGGGGGCGGGGGGACATATGTTCCCGGGCGCCGACCTTAGGGGGGTGCCAAATTGAAAGTTTGAGGGGGGGTGCAAATGAAATGTTCGAGGGGGGGGGTGCAAATCGAAAGTTTGAGGGGGGATTGGAAATAAAAGTTCGAGAGGGGGGGGGTGCAAATCGAAAAGTTTGTCCCCGGGCGCCGGGAAGGGTGGCTACGCCTCTGATGCACATTTTTATCAAATTACAACAGTACCATTTCGATATGTATGCAACATGACAGACTGTTTTTTTTTTCCTTTATCTTATTACTTACTAATTACTTACTTACTGATTACTTACTGATTACTTACTGATTCACGCTCGCGCTGAATTGAATGTGACCCAAAAAGGATTTTAAAATTATACACAACATATAGTCTTTGTTAGTAGCTTGATTACTACAAATAAAACTTATATTAGTGAATCTTGTAGTAGCTACTTTACACTACACAACACATAATCTTCGTCTGTAGCTTGAATAGTAAAGATAAAAACCTATATAAGCGCGTTTTAGTAGCTACTTCACACAACAACATGACAACATTCAACTCAACAGTCTATCCTTTTTAATGCTCCTTCAAAGGAATTATTCTATTTTTAACTGTCAAGTGATTTTATCAAAGGTCATGTGCACCGTCATCGCTGCCGGTCTTCACTTCCTGTTCCTGGTCGTGTTTTTCTCCCTGCTGGGTCAAGGTCTCGTCTACCTCAAGTCTGGCATCAAACAATCCAACAATTCCATCATACGTCACGCGCTGGCTTTGGCATACGGTAAGACTTTTCAAATACTGAGACACATTAAAAAAAAATTCATTCTGGATTATTTGATTTTCTTTACCCTAATTATTTAACGCTATTGTTTAATTATAAAATAATTCGTACTTAACCGACGCAGAAATAATTTACCCAGGAATATTTATTAAAATATGTTACACTATTTTTTTCAGATTATTAAATTAAATATCGACGATAGTATTACCTAGTTAAAAAAAAACAATTAGGAAAAGTAAACACACGTCCAACGTAATACATGCTAAAAACAGATTTCATTACCATGAACCTTATTTCATGGTAAATCTATCACAGTCAGCTCCCACTAGTAAAAGTATATGTTTACTATATAAATTCCATCTCGTTCGGGGGGTGGGGGCGGTAGACTTTCTTCGAGGGTGCCGAGCCCCTCCTTCCACCACCCCCGAAAAGATGCCTGGAAGAAACTCTGGTTAAATATTAACCGGCTAAATATATTTACAGGTTGCCCTTTGATCATCGTCACTGTGTCTATCGCAACAGTTGTCGCCACTAAATCCGAGGGCTTCGGAAATACATCAGTGTTAGTAACATTTCAATGTTGATTGGATGTAACATAACAAACCTTGTTTTTTTTAATGCTTTTTTAGTTTTGCGAAATCTTTGATGAAAAATTTAGTTATGTCATTAAAAAAACGTAATGCTTAATTAAATTGACCACGCACAAATTATTGAGGAAATTATTTCGAAGTTCTATTTACGAGGACAATCAAACTTTATGTGTAGACCTAATCCCATATAATCTTCCTTTGGAATTTTTTTTTTTTTCAAAACTTGTATTAGTATAGGAGTTTCTTGTTTACATGATGTGTAATAAAAAAAAAATGACTCCATTGTGGTCCATTGTAGAGATGAAATACATTTCATACGTTTCATTAAAGAAATGGTGTGGACAGCATTATGTTTTTACTTTCCAAAACGAAAATCATGTACCGTTAGAGATGTTTAGATTTTGCAACGTCATAAGTCCGAACCGAGATCCGAACTCGAGAGCTTGGAGCTAACAACCAAATGCTCTACCTTACAACCACGTAGTCTCTGATCTTGACATTGAGTTCTTGTTTTACAGCTGCTGGGTTTCAATAGGTTCTGGAATTTTCTGGGCGTTCGTCATCCCAGCACTTTTTACTTTAGTGGTGAGTTGATACCAAAATGTCACATTAGTTTGTCATCCCAGCACTTGTTACTGAGTTGATATCAAAATGTCACATTAGTTCGTCATCCCTGTACTTGTTATTTTAGTGGTAAGTTGATATCAAAATGCCACATTAGTTCGTCATCCCAGCACTAGTTACTTTAGTGGTAAGTTGATATCAAAATGCCACATTAGTTCGTCATCCCAGCACTAGTTACTTTAGTGGTAAGTTGATAACAAAATATCACATTAGTTTGTCATCCCTGCACTTGTTACTTGAGTGGTGAGTTGATATAAAAATGTCACATTAGTTATATACACAACTCTACATACTTGGTATTTACGGCAATAGAGTTTGTTGTCGGGAAATGTAAAACACGCTAACCAAAATTTAATAGAACAAACATAAACAAAAATTAAAATGTATCGAACTGGTTTTGTTTCAGATCAATCTTTCTGTTTTGGTGATGTCCTGCTGTGCAAATACTAAGCCACACAGGTTAATTAATTTGCATTAATTCATAACTTAGATTTATTGTGTTCAACTTAATTTGGTTCATTATTAAAAAAATGAATATCAAGATCGCATGGCAATTTGTGATATGTATTCTTTTTAATATAATAATCACCTTCTTTCTGCTCAAGACACTAGGAACAGAATCCACATGGTTCAATGACCTAGGTCTTAATGTTACTAACGTAAGGTTAGATACACATTATTTTTAGAGACGTTCTACAGACTCGAGTCCGGGATTCGAACTCGAGACTTTCTCGTTACCAGTCGAAAGTTCTACCTTTCAACCACGCCGTCCCTAAGTTTATAAAAACAACATAACTTTAAGTTAGTGTCTATGTAGTATTTAAGATCGGAATTAAATTGTTTTAATTTAACAACGCGTGTTTGTAAATAAATATAAAAGTATGTATTGTTCTACACCTGCAAAAAATGTATGAGTAAATTAATCTATTCTAACAGGCTAGAGATTATATCGATTAGTGTACTGAATTCGATCACTTGTTTGACATGGGCACTGGTGATCTTATATCTGATGTACCAAATTCAACTCTTGCAGTATCTCTATGCAGCATTAAACGCTTCACAGGTTTGCATTTTTAAAAAATAATATATCGGTATACCATTGGCGAATTTTCGACAAATGAAGATTATTCATTGTAAAGGGCTTTTGACTAAATTATTAGAGTTTCTTTTAGACTTTTTTTTTACATGGGAACGGGGGGGGGGTGGAAGTCACTTGAAATTTTCTGGGGTGAAGCGGACTAAATATTCCGGGGGATGGGAGTGTGGGCTGAAACTGGTAAAATTATTTATTTTCTTTATTAATTCTCTTTCGTTCGGGGGAGGGGGCGGTTGAGAAAGACATTTTTAAGATGATTCGAGATTTCTTTAAAAATGTCTCATGTCTGAGAGACTATGAAAGCGGAATTCTGTTGACGTGAACTTCATGCTACTAGCTCTGCTTGGTTTTCAAGGTTACCGTGTTATAGAGTATAGAACTGACCACACTATACTGTAACAGATTTAGTGTATTACTTATTAACAAAATTAATTAACTACATTAAGTAACTAAATCGTTTGCTAGAAAAAGTAAAGACTATGTTGTTTTTTTTTTTTTTTTTTTTTTTTAACTCGATTTTTTCGTTTACACATTTCTTTATACTTTAATTTTATTTTCAGGGTTTCTATATGTTTATGCATTTATATTTTCTTTTATTTTATTTTCAGGGTTTCTATATGTTTGTGTTCCAATGTATTCTACAGAGCAGGGTAAGTTTATCGCTAGTATGGGTTCAAACCCTGTATTGCTGTTATTTTACGTACAAGATTATCCCGGGTTGGTTAAATCAGTTGTCAGACACAGAGAGGAGAGGGAGTCAGAGGGAGTCAGAGAGGGAGTCAGAGAGGGAGTCAGAGAGGGAGTCAGAGAGGGAGTCATAGAGGGAGTCAGAGAGGGAGGTGGACAGAGGGAGAGACATTGAGAGACATACGGATAAAGTAAAGAATCATCTTTAGACCTAGAGATCCATTGGACAGATGAAGTAGAGTTCATTGGATTTCGAACTCCAGGCCTTCAGGTTGGCAGCTCTACCACTTAGAACACGCCATCCCATACAAGCAAAGTGGCAGAGAAAAAGGGAGAAAAAGTGAGGATGAGATCGTAATAGACGGAGATAATGGAGAGCAATATATAGAAGATGACCACATAACACATATTTATTGTAGTAGCAAGTGGGACGGCATGGACTAGCGGTAGAGCGCTAGTCTGCTAACTCGGGATCCAATTAAGGTTTAAACAATAGAACATCGCTGAATCCACCCAGCTTTCATGGTTAACTAACTTACGTTAGGGAAAGTAATGTCGGCTGGGCATACTGTTCACATTTTCCTTTCATATACCGAGGTCACATAAACAGGTGGACTCTACTTCACTTGCCCCATGGACCATCTGGTTCGCAAGGAAATCTAATTTTTTTTTATAGTAACAATTATCTCTGACTATCGTCCAGGTTCGCGCTGGGTTTGTTCTGATCAAACATCGCTACAAACCAAACCAGGAAGACTACAACAGCTTAACCTGGACATTCTCCGTTAGTAACGTAAGTCTACTGAAGTGACGTCACATTTGTGTCGTAATTACATCAACACCTCACCCACCTCCCCCGATCATTATAGTGTGACACATTGTCACAAAAATTAAGACCACACTTGAGTGTCACAATATCACAACACAACCTTATCAAATATAATTCATGTGTAATATTCTTTTTTTAAATGTCTAAAATATTAGTTATTTCATATTGTATATTAAAGGAAATAATCATAGATAATAAATACTATATATAAAGTTAACTGTTTCCAAGTTAGTATTATTATGGGTAGACCATTACTAATAAGTATAGAATAAGAGACATTTTAGGAAAAAATTCAGTATTTTAAAATTATCGATTTACAGAATAAGTCGACACAACAGAAAGGAGGTCATAAAGAAAGTTTCAGTAAATATGAAAATCAAGTCCTCTGAGAAACGGTCGATCCATATATGAATCTCTTGCTTTCAGTGTTTTTTCCAGATTTTTCTCTGGGTGAAGGGGGAGGGGTACGTAAAATGAAACTTGTGGGGTAAATTTTACTTTGGGGGTGGGGGGGGGGGGGGGAGAAGGAGGTTGACAGAAACTGGTAAAAGTATCTATTCTCTATATAATTTATATTTCGTTCTGGGGTAGGAAGGGGGGGGGGGGGTAAAGGAGATTGGTAGAGACACCTGATTTAAACACTGCATTACGTAATTTCATCACTTACTTATTAAGAGAAATTAAGTATAACAAACATGCATTTTTTTAATATTATTTTCAATACGATCGTTCACTTTCAACCTGCACTGATATGCATGTTATGGCTTCAATAAATAGACGAACTTGTCTATAAATAACCTAAGATGTCTATAAATATGATACCCATGAACAAGCCGTGTTATGTTTATTTTACATAAAAAGTGGTTTAATTATATGAATGTTTTAAATAATTGACTTCTTCTACTGAATTACAATGAATACTATGAAATCACTGATATAATTAAACCAATTTTTTTTTTTAATATAATTAAACTACAGTAATAATTTTTAAAACACTTTTAAATGGTATTAATTTTATAATATTGTTTTGTCCCAAGAAAAAAATATTGAAGTCTTAGATTGTTACGATGTCAGTTTTTGTTTTATAGCTGTGCATTAATTTTTAATAATTAATAAAAAAACGTAATTGGTATATTTTTTGTTGTTTGTTTTTATGCTCATTTGATTTAATTAAAGTTGTTTCAAATGTGGAGATTGGTGTAGTTTAATTTTATGCCTTTTATTTGCCGTATTTTTATACGGTTTTTCCCCATTTCTTGATTACGATCTCTATCTTGTTGAGCAATCATTGACACCGTGTTTATACCCAGGAATAAAATTAGGCTTATGCACAATTTCACGCTGTCTTAACAAGCTAACACTGTCATTTCATGTAGATAATTTGTTACCTTTTAATATGGGTAACAATATTTTAAAGGTATTTTCTGAGTTTACCTGCTTAGGCCTAATTTAAAAATGCATATTTGGATTATATTTAGGGTGAGACGAGATTTTAGGTTTTGAATTGTATTTTAAATATTGAACACTTTTAAAAGATCATAATTTGTCATAAACATTAAACGATAATGGAAGTTCAGGGTAAAGGTTTGTTGTTTATGTTGAGAAGCATTTGCAATTTTTCCAATGCAAGTACTTATTATATAGTGTGTTAGAATGATGTTTCTTGTGATTAGAACGACCCAGAGTCCACCCAGCTCTGATGGGTACCTAACTTGCGTTGGTGAAAGTAAATTCGGCTGGGCATGGTGGTGACAACACACTCGCTTCGTATGATGTGGTCAAACACATAAGCATATGAACATGAGCATATAATTGCTCTGTCTAAGGGATCGCTAGGACTAAATAAGAATATTTTACTCTTTTTGTTCTTAATTTTAAATTTAAATATTTATGTAGAATGATACACACTGCTTGCCATTCAATGTTTCAACATGCATTAACAAAGAAAGATGAATGAAAAAAATGAATACATTTTTAAAAATATTTTATTGTAATTTTTTTTTAATTAGTAACCTTTTAAATGGAATAAACAAGATAGAAACACAGATCAATAAAAATGGTATACCTAAAGCACATACACGATAAAAATATGACAAAATATAAAACAAATTTATTAAAGCAATAATACTTTTTTTTTAAATTTAAGTTTAGAATATTAAAACAGATATAAACGAGGCACATGTTTACGTCTTATTTTTTTTTTATTTCAAACTACAATCAGTCTCTCTGGTTAATTAAGCCCCGTATATCCCAGGTATTTTCAGTCACTAATGAAGGAAGCTAAATCCTGCTCTAAACACATAAAAAAGGTAACATCGTTTCGAGTCTATTTATTATTGTCAACTCCCTGGGTAGAGAGTAATTTGTGATCTTTTGAGTACCAGAGAGAGAGGGAGATGGAGAGGGCAAATGACAAATGATGGGAGAGCTAGAGAGGTAAACAGAAAGACGGGGATACGGTTGAGTTACGATGAAGATGATTAAGATAAAAAATAGCGAGATGGATAGAGAGAAAGAGAGAGAGAGAAGTAGAGGTTGTGATGGGGAAAAACAAAGTAGGCAGAGAGAGAGATTTACAACTGAATATGTTTAATATAGCACTGTAGGTTTTTAAATTTTTATCCATAAGCCAAATAATGAACACAGATAAACAAGAAAAAAATATTTAAAGCAATGTTACAACAAATTTGATATGTAACATAAACCTGAGATATTTGTGTCAGTTGAAAAAGTATTTATAAAACTTTGAAGAAAAATTCAATAAAAATGTGCGAGTTAATACGTTTATAGTGCGAATAAAATGTAAAGATAACTCAATTGCTGGTAGAGGGTAAAATAAAACATCGCAAAAATATGAACACACATATTACAATACATATAGTAATTACAGATGTGACTTTAATGGGCTTCAAAAGAACTTAGTTTAATTAATAAAACCACACATTTTAGTGTTAACAATTCAGAAGGAAATATAGCGAAGCAAACGTATACGATTTTTGTTTTACAAAATCAGATATTTGTGATGAGTCAAAATTTTGTACCACATTTACACGAGAGTTAGTCGGGAGGCTAGATTAGGAAGAGATGCCTGGAAGAAACTCTGATCGTGATGGAATGAGAGAGAGAGAGAGGGAGAGAGAGAGAGAGGGAGATGGAGAGAGGAAATGATGGGATGGTAAGAGAGGGAAATAGAAAAAAAGGATGCGACGAGGGAGATTCAAACAAAGGATGAAGAGAGTAGAAACTTAGTGAGGGAGTGAAAGAGATGGATGCAATAGAGTGAGTGAGGTGGATATGGATATAGAGAGAAAAGGAAAGAGAGAGGTAGAAGTAGAGATTGTGTGAGGTAGAGAAAGATAGGCAGAGACACACAGAGATAGATAGAGAGAGAGAGAGAGAGAGAGAGAGAGAGAGAGAAATGAATATGTCTAATTAAGAATTGACGTTTTTTATAGTGTATTCACTAGCCAAATAATGCACACATATAAAAATGAAAAAAAAATTATATGTAAAGTAAATGTGATATGTACTATATCCCTCGGGATATACATGTGAGTACACATATAAAAATGAAAAAAAGAAATATATGTAAAGTTTATTTGATATGTACCATAGCCCTCGAGATATATATGTACGATATATTAGTGTAATGTTAAAAGTGTAATTAAATACGTCAAATATAGCAATATAGGTTTCTAAATGGTTATACATACGCCAAGTAATGCACAAATATAATAAAGATAACAATATTAAAAGCAATTTTACAGTAATTTTGATCATAACTCGGCCTTGATTATATTTGTGCTAGTTGAAACAGCTTTTATAAAATTTGGAAAAAAGGATCAATAAATTGTGCGAGATAATTTGTTGAGAGTGCGAATAAAATATAAAGATACATAAAGTATTGTTAGAGGGTAAAACAAACATTATGCATTACAATACACATATTGAATACATATATACATTTAATGTGACTTCAGAAGACCATTTTTTTAACAAAACCACATTTCAAATATTTTAATATTAACGATCTAAAAGATGGAAAGAAAAAATTAAACGGAAGCGTATGTTTTAAAAAATCGATATTATAAAAAGTCAAAGTGTGTGACCATATTTTAAAAAGAGACAGTTCAAAGTCTAGTTTTTTTATCATTATTGTTAGGTAAAAATCACACAAATAAAGTTCAATTATTTGAAATGTATTTGTGCATAATTTAATTGGGTGAAATATATGGCTACACTTTTGTTCTACACTTTGATTAGTTCCAAAATGGGGTATATTTGAGAGGTAAGTTTTTAGTATGTATTAATCTTTTTTTTAATATGTCGTGGAACGCTTAGTACAAATCTAATTTTTTTTGGTAAAGTTTGGATAAAATATATTTGAGAAAATGGTGATGCATAAGGCACATTGAAAAAAAAGAGTCTAAGATCAAACCTTACTTATTTTTGGTAAAGCTTGGGATAAAATATAAATTATAAAATTGGGGTGCATGGGGCACGTTTAAAAAAAACAACCTATCTTAGATTAAATCAAAATATTGTATTGGTTTATTTTGAATAAAATATAAATGAGAAAAGCTTACATAAAATCTTACTCTTTTTTTTTTGGAAAGTTTGGGATAAAATATAAATTATTAAAAGGTGCATGGCACACGTTTTAAAAAAAATCGAATCTTAGATTAAATCATATTATTTTAGTAAAGTTAGGGATGAAATATAAATTATAAAATGGGGGGGCATGGGGCAAGTTTATAAAAAAAAACTATTCTTATATAAAATCTAAAACATTTTTGGTAAAGTTTGTGTAAAATAGCATTGAGAAAATGGGGTTAAATAGCGCACGTTTTAAGAAACGAATTTTAGATTAAATAATATTTTTTGGTAAAGTTGGGATAAATTATAAATGAAAAAAGGCTGTGCATGAGGCACGTTTTGAGAAACGTACCTCAGATCAAATATATATATTTTTTTTTTTAGTTTGGGATAAAACATAAATTATTGAATGGGGTTGCATGTGACCCATTTAAAAAAAAGGTTTTAAATTTAATTTAAGTTCAAGATAAAATATAAATGAAAAAATGGGGTTGCATGGGGCACATTTAAAAAACGAATCTTAGATCAAATCTATTTTTTTTTTTGGTAAAGTTAATCTAAATGTGTAGGGAAAGTTTAGGATAAAATATAAATTTAAAAAAGGGTGCATTGCGCACGTTTAAAAAAAGCAACCAATCTTAGACTAAATCAAAACTTTTCAGTAAAGTTTGGGATAAAATATAAATGTGAAAATGGGGTTGCATATGGCACGTTTTCAGAAACGAATCTTAGTATAAATTAAAATTTGTTGGCAAAGTTTAGGTTAAAATATAAATGAGAAAATGAGGTTGCATAGGGCACGTTCTAAAAAACGAATCTTTGATAAAATCTTACTTTTTTTTTTTTGTAAAGTTTGGGATAAAATATAAATTATAAAGAGGGTGCATGGTACACGTTTAAAAAAACGAATCTTAGATAAAATCAAATTATTTTAGTAAAGTTTGGGATAAAATATAAATAAGAAAACGGGGTTGCATAGGGCATATTTTAAGAAACGAATTCACAGAAAAGAGAAAACATGAAAGCCCAAGGGTGACGTGGAGGCGTACGGTAGAGAAGCAGCTGGCAGGTGCAGGATTGTCTTCGGGGACTGCCAGGAAAATTGCCGGTGACCGTTAGAAGAAAATTGGAAGGCTTTCGTAAGGTCCTCTCACATAAAGTAGAGATTACAAACATACTATTAGAAATCATCGGAAGTCAATCATAAGATAATCTCACATAAAGTAGATGTTACAAGTATACTACTAGAAGTCAATAGGCTTGAAAAGCTGGTTGTTGCCTGAAAGCATATATTTTAACTAACATTGTATAATTTACATTTGTGAAATGCGTTTAAAATGACTTAATGTTTTAGTAAGGCTAGAAATATTCAAACACATAATTATTGTTATTAATAGTAATTTAGTAAGCAGAGTCTGTGTGCTGTGTTGATAGTGGGTGTTATATTATTTAATATAGATACATTTCTAGGCTATACCCCATTGAAAGCTATTGTGTATTTTATCATATGAAACAATAGTTGGGACTTTCATTGTTTTACTTTCACTGGCAACTCACGTTGTTTTCAAGGGGTTTTAAGGGCCTCTTTTTTTAAATATTTGAATATGTAAAAATAATTCTTAATAGTTTTGAACGGCGGCTTATTTTCAATGCAAAAATATGAAAATGAGTGTAATCGATGGTTGCCAAACCGTTTTTAATATTTATTTAAATGTAATTATAATTTCACCGTTTGTGATATGTGTATTCTTTATTTTTAAAAATTTAGTATGATTACATAAACTTTTAAAATCTATTGGAAGGTTGTAGGTCAGCTCACATAAAGTAGAGATTACAAGCACACTACTAGAAGAAATTTAACTAGCATACGAAGAAATTATAGCTAGCGCGACACTATCATGAAATGCATACAAAAGCAGAACAGAATCATGCTATCTACGTTAAAACAAATATAATTCACAATGATTGCATTAGCTACACAAATACACAACATATTTTCTTTAGAGTGAAGGATACATATACGAGATGATCTGAATCACACAACATGTTTATTTTCAAGAAACAGATATCAAATTTTCTTGCATCCAAGACACATGTACCAAGTACTCTTGCATTGAAGATACAGATACCAAATATTATTGCATTATACATACAGATACCCAATATTCTTGCATTCAAGATACAAATACCAGATATACTGAATTACACAGATCAGATATTCTCAATTAAGCATGTGGGTCATACATAAATTACGTCACGCCTTTTTTGACGATTATTACCTCCCCCCTCCCCTCCGTCACACATCGTCACAAAAAGACAGCCCCCCCCTAAATGACGTCACACATCAGCCTACAACCCCCTAAAAATTGCAGTTGAATTTTTCTTAAAATATCAATATTTTTCCAAAATCTTGTCTGAACTCTGTCAAAATAGTGTATTAAAGTCAATTCCTATTGCAATTTTTAAAACAGTTCTCTAAAACGCGAAATAACGTCTGAAATTCGTTTTCTAATATTGCTTTTTTATAATGCAAAAGTGTGACGTCTCACCATCTAACCCCCCCCCCCCTCACCCTCATCACACACCGTTACAAAATTACGGACCCCCTACCCCTACGAGTGTGACGTCATTTATGAACGACCCCATACACAAAATCAATAAATACTGCAAATAACTAAAAATCTGAAACGTACAACCTGAGGTAGATTCAAGTTAGGTTTAATGTATTGGAACGGCTTTTTGTTGTACTTTATAAACAATGTCGAGTGACTCTATCAAATTAATAGTTATAATCAAGCGTAAATGATGGATACACCCAAAAGCAAACACGTAACAGTAATAAGACATTTTAAAATTAGCAACAACAGAGTAAATTTGGAAG